>NC_045971.1:27083226-27435726 GCF_010909765.2 Amblyraja radiata | reverse complement strand
AAGGAGGGTCCTCGATGTTGGCTCCCGTTTTAAGTTAACGACTCCTATAGATCCCTTTGATGGTGGGGTAGACACAAGAAATGCAGGTGCAAGTTTACAAAAAAAACATGCAAAGTGCTGGTGAAATTCAGTGGGTCAGGCAGCACCTCTGAAGAACGTGGACAGGGCTGGAACGCTTCTTCTGACTGATTACAGTGCAGGGGAGAGAGATGGGAGCAGGACAAAGCTTAGAAACAGAAAAATAGGTGCAGGAGTAATAATAATAATAATGGATGGGATTTATATAGCGCCTTTCTAATACTCAAGGCGCTTAAAGTAGGCCATTCGCCCTTCGAGCCAGCACCACCATTCAATATGATCATGGCTGACCATCTAAAATCAGTACCCAGTTCCTGCTTTTTCCCCATATCCCTTGATTCATTTGGTCCTAAGAGCTAAAACTAACTCTTGAAAACATCCAGTGAATTGGCCTCCACTGCCTTCTGTGGCAGAGAATTCCACAGATTCACAACTCTGGGTGAAAAAAAATGGTCTCATCTCAGTCCAAAATTGCCTACCCCTTATTCTTAAACTATTGCCCCTGGTTCTGGACTCTCCCAACATCGGAAACATTTTTCCTGCATCTAGCCTGTCCAATCCTTTAAGAATTTTATATGTTTCTATAAGATTCCCTCTCATCCTAAATTCCAGTGAACACAAGCCCAGTCGACCTATTATTTCATCATTTGTCAGTCCAGCCAGCCCAGGAATTAACCTGGTAAACCTACGCTGCATTCCCTCAATAGCAATAATGTCCTTCCTCAAATTAGGAGAACAAAATTGCACACAATACACCAGGTGCGGTCTCACCACGGCCCTGCAAAACTGCAGTGGGACCTCCTTGCTCATAAACTCAAATCCTCTTGCAATGCAGGCTAACATGCCATTAGCTTTCTTCACTGCCTGCTGTACCTGCATGCTTACTTTCAGTGACTGATGTACAAGCACACCCAGGTCTCCCCTTTTCCTAATCTGACACCATTCAGATAATAATCTGCCTTCCTGTTCTTGCCACCAAAGTGGATAACCTCACATTTATCCACATTATACTGCATCTCCCCACTCACCCAACCTATTGAATGGCGGAGTAGACTTGATGGGTCAAATGGCTTAATTCTGCTCCTTTCACTTATGAACCACTGAGTTATTCCAGCGCTTTCTGTCCTTTATTGATAAGGGCAACCTGAAAAGCTGCAACTCAATGTGGAGTCAGAATGTTTAATTGTCATATTTACCGAAGGATAGAGTGATATGGTTCAATGCAGGCAGATGGGACTCGTATGTGGAGCTGATAGAAAATGCTGTAGTAACTCAACGGGTCAAAATGTGCAGGAAGGAACTGCAGATGCCAGTTTTTCACCGAAAATAGACAGAAGATAGATGGAGCATCCTAATTGACATGGGGAATTTTGCCCTAAGGGCCTGTATCCGTGCTGTATGACTCTATTTGCAGCACCATTACAGGTCATATATTGTAAACACAATGTACATCGATAGTATATAGTAAACAAAAAATCAATAAATGAATAACCCCAATACTAGTGCAAAAAAACTGATACATAGATACATAGAAAATAGGTGCAGGAGTAAGCCATTCGGCCCTTCGAGCCTGCACCGCCCTTCAATATGATTATGGCTGATCATCCAACTCAGTATCCCGGATAATGGTGCATGAAGGGAATGGGAGGAAATTAGATCAATACTCCAGACAGAGAAATATAGAAACATAGAAACATAGAAAATAGGTGCAGGAGTAGGCCATTCGGCCCTTCGAGCCTGCACCGCCCTTCAATATGATTATGGCTGATCATCCAACTCAGTATCCCGTACCTGCCTTCTCTCCATACCCCCTGATCCCTTTAGCCACAAGGGCCACATCTAACTCCCTCTTAAATATAGCCAATGAACTGGCCTCAACTACCCTCTGTGGCAGAGAGTTCCAGAGATTCACCACTCTGTGTGAAAAATGTTTTTCTCATCTCGGTCTTAAAGGCTTTCCCCCTTATCCTTAAGCTGTGACCCCTTGTCCTGGACTTCCCCAACATCGGGAACAATCTTCCTGCATCTAGCCTGTCTACCCTTAAGAATTTTGTAAGTTTCTATAAGATCCCCCCTCAACCTCCTAAATTCTAGCGAGTATAAGCCGAGTCTATCCAGTCTTTCTTCATATGAAAGTCCTGACATCCCAGGAATCAGTCTGGTGAACCTTCTCTGCACTCCCTTGATGGCAATAATGTCCTTCCTCAGATTTGGAGACCAAAACTGTACGCAATACTCCAGATGTCCTTAGCACATCTAAACACAGTCCATAGTTCATTGTTGAGGTTTGTGTTGTGTAGTGTCTGGTTGGAAAAACCAATTCTTGAACCCGGTAATGCTAGTTTACAGACTCCTATACCTTCTTCCCCACATAAGGAGTAAAATTGGAGCATGGCCAAGGTGGTGTGGGTCTCTGCTGATGCTGGCTGCCTTCTAGAAATGTGATACACCTCATAAATATATTTATATAGAGGCATGGTTAGCAAAGGAGGTAATTTGGAACAGATTTACGAATAGATAAAAAACCTGTTAATTATTCGAAAGGCAAAATATCTCAGATCCTGGAAGGCCGAAACGAAAACAGAAGTTGCTAAAAAAAATACACACAAGGTCAGCCAGCAATTTTGATGGAGAAACATTTCAGGCAGTGGCTGAATAAAGTACAAATTAAATGTCATAAAATTAAAGTGTTAATTCTGCTTCTCTCCCTGCAGAAACCAAAGATCTCATAGCAGAGCAAGATGGGTTACTCTCACGCAAACGTGTAGTACGCTCATGGGCGGATTCATGGGTGATTATAGGACTCATTTTAGCAACCAGCCCCCGCCATCTTGCTTCCGGCCAAAGATCGGATCTTTGTTTCCGCAGCGGGGAGAGGGAGTGTGCGGCCCGGGGAGAGGGAGAGGGAGTGTGGGGCCCGGGGAGAGGGAGAGGGAGTGTGGGGCCCGGGGAGAGGGAGAGGGAGAGGGAGTGTGGGGCCCGGGGAGAGGGAGAGGGAGTGTGCGGCCCAGGGAGAAGGAGTGTGGGGCAGCGGGGAGAGGGAGTGAGCGGCCCGGGGCAGCGGGGAGAGGGAGTGCGCGGCCCGGGGCAGCGGGGAGAGGGGCATAGGAGGGGGGGAGACATTGTAGTGAGGGGGCAGGCGAGGGAGTGCCGGGGGGGGGGGGTGGGGTCCCTTGTCTAGTCTGAAATAAAGTTCATCATTGGATCAGAAGAAATATAATTGTGTGTGTTATATGATTATATACATTTATATCACATTCATGTATGTGTGTTTATAAACATTTTATTCTTTAACAAGAATTAACAGAATTATGAATCTAACCCTATATCACGCACAAAAAGTTCCCCCGCAATGTCAATTACCCTGCGAGTCGGGTCGGTTCCGGTTACTACAAAATCAACTCAAACACTGCTTGTGAGCCATTTAAAAAGAAATGATTTAAAAAACATTAAAAAAGACAATTACCAGAGTCAAATTTTATTCTTGACAAGAAGCATGAACTGACAGAATTATGAATCTAACCCTATAATCACACACACAAACTGTTGCCCCGCAACATTGATTACACTGCGAGTCGGGTCGGGTCAGGTAGGCTCCGGTTACTAAAATGGGCGGGGAAAAATGCCGAGGATCCACTCCGTAGCGTACTACACGTCAGCCCATTGCATTTCGCAGGAGTAGCCTATCTTGCTCTGCTCGAAGATCTTTGGCAGAAACTATCTGACTTACTCATTATTTCTTCTAAGTTCTGTACTTTACTCTTACTCATGGTGCATTGATACATGCCCCCCCTCCACCCCTCCCCTTTTTGAAGCCTGTTTTTGGTGGTTATATTTGACATTTTGGGGCTTTTTGTAAATCAGGCTGCATTGCTGCATTCAAAAAGCTAAAAACAAAAGAATGCTGGGTCCTTGAAATATGAAATAAAATATAAATCACTGCAATCACATGACAATTCAGGGCAACATCTGTACAGAGAAACAGAGTGAACAATTCAGACCCAATACTTCTATTAGGGCTAGAAATATATCTATTCAGTTCCAGAGAGTGAATAAAATATATATTTTTGTATTGTATGTAAACTCAACAAGTTCATAAGTTATGGGAGCAGAATTAGGCCATTCAGCCCATTCAGTCTACTTCGCCATTCAATCATGGCTAATCTATCTTACCCTCTCAAACCAATTCTCCTGCCTTCCCCCCCCCCCCATAACCTCTGAGGTTGGGGTACCGCAAGGCTCAGTGCTGGGACCCCAGCTATTTACGATATATATTAATGATTTGGACAAGGGAATTGAATGCAACATCTCCAAATTTGCGGATGACACAAAGCTGGGGGGCAGTGTTAGCTGTGTGGAGGATGCTAGGAGGCTGCAAGGTGACTTGGATAGGCTGGGTGAGTGGGCAAATGCATGGCAGATGCAGTATAATGTGGATAAATGTGAGGTTATCCACTTTGGTGGCAAAAACAGGAAAGTAGACTATTATCTGAATGGTGGCCGATTAGGAAAGGGGGAGATGCAACGAGACCTGGGTGTCATGGTACACCAGTCATTAAAAGTAGGCATGCAGGTGCAGCAGGCAGTGAAGAAGGCGAATGGTATGTTAGCATTCATAGCAAAAGGGTTTGAGTATAGGAGCAGGGAGGTTCTACTGCAGTTGTACAGGGTCTTGGTGAGACCACACCTGGAGTATTGCGTACAGTTTTGGTCTCCTAATCTGAGGAAGGACATTCTTGCCATAGAGGGAGTACAGAGAAGGTTCACCAGACTGATTACTGGGATGTCAGGACTTTCATATGAAGAAAGACTGGATAGACTCGGTTTGTACTCGCTAGAATTTAGAAGATTGAGGGGGGATCTTATAGAAACTTACAAAAGTCTTAAGGGGTTGGACAGGCTAGATGCAAAAAGATTGTTCCCGATGTTGGGGAAGTCCAGAACAAGGGGTCACAGTTTAAGGATAAGGGGGAAATCTTTTAGGACCGAGATGAGGAAAACATTTTTCACACAGAGAGTGGTGAATCTCTGGAATTCTCTGCCACAGAAGGTAGTTGAAGCCAGTTCATTGGCTAGATTTAAGAGGGAGTTAGGTGTGGCCCTTGTGGCTAAAGGGATCAGGGGGTATGGAGAGAAGGCAGGTACAGGATACTGAGTTGGATGATCAGCCATGATCATATTGAATGGCGGTGCAGGCTCAAAGGGCCGAATGGCCAACTCCTGCACCTATTTTCTATGTTTCTATGACACTGACACTTATTGACCCTATCAATAATGAATGGAACAATTTCAGAGAATGCAGCTTTCAGATTTACAAAGTGTGCTGGAGTAACTCAGCGTGTCAAGCAGCAATTCTGGAGAACGTGAATAGTGGATGTTTCAGGTCGAAACTCGTCTTCAGACTTAAGAAGGGTTCAGACATCAGTCTGAAGAAGGGTTCTGAATCGAAACATGGCCTATCCATGTTCTTCCGTGATGTTGCCTGATCCGCTGAGTTACTCCAGCAAATTGTGTTTTTGCAGAGAATCCTTTGTTCGCTCCACCCCTCCCACTCACTGCAATTTAATACACACTTGTTTTCTCACTATTCCAGTTCCCATGCAATGTCACTGACCTACAATGTTAACATTTTTTGCACAGACGCAGCCCGACCTGACCATCATTTTCTGTTTTAATGGTAGTTCATTGTATGTTAGAATTTGAATGCTCCATCTGGATTACTTAGTCCCTCACAGTATATTTACATTGACTAACAATTAAAATAAACACAATTATAACCATTCCTTTGGAAGAAGCACAAAATTAATGCATTTGTAAACAGGCATCTGAATAAAAGTAACTCATTTCACTTTTATATGGGCTCAAGTTTAATCCAACATATAATTGGAGAAAGTCAGCTCTGATAGACTTGAAGTGAGATCCAGAACCAATTTGGATGGCAGGTGACATATGCAAAAGACCTTATATTGTTGGTCTGTAACGGCCATCAAGAAAACTGATGTTTCTTAATAATTAGTGGCAAGCTGGTAGTCAACATTGCAAATTTCCATTAACTGTCTGAAGAAGGGTCCCGACCTGAAACGTCACCTATTAGGTTCCTCCAGAGATGTTGCTTGACCCGCTGAGTTACTCCAGCACTTTGTGTCTATCTTTGCCAGTTTCCAAGGAAAATTGTACACATTCATTGATCAATAAAGCGTTCACTATGCTCAATAATAACACTGAAACTTACTTTCTGAAACTGATGACCATTTTGAAGGAGACGGGATAAGAAATGCTATATATTCAAGTGTCATGGTATATTGCATGTTTAGTTTAGTTTAGTTTAGTTTAGTTTAGAGATACAGCAAGGAATCAGGCCCTTCCACCCACCGAGTCCGCACCGACTAGCGATCTCCACACATTGACACTCTCCTACACACACTAGGGACAATTGTACCAAGCCAATTAACCTACAAACCTGTATGTCTTTGTGGTGTGGTAGGAAACTGAGATCTCGGAGAAAACCCATGCAGTCACGGGGAGAACGTGCAAACTCCATACAAACAGCACCCATAGTTGGGATCGAACCCAGGATAAGATATTCTTATCATGTCTCCTTCAAAATGGTCATCAGTTTCAAACAGTAAACATCAGAGGGTGGTGAATCTGTGGAATTCTTTGCAACAGAAGGCTGTGGCGGGCAAGTCAATGCATATTTTTAAGGCAGTGATAGATAGATTCTTGAATAGTATGGGTGTCAGTGATTATGGGGAGAAGGCAAGATAATGGGCTTAGGAGGGAGAGATAGACCAATGGGCCGAATGGACTAATTCTGCTCCTATCACTTATGACATAATCTGTTTTGTGTTGCAGTCTTTGTTTGTGTGGGCAAGAGGAGCAACAGGATGGGTTGAGAGAGTACTTGAGTGGATTGTGCCTGAAGTTAGAAGGGGGTTTCCACAGCCTCAGTAAATGGAGCAACATCACAGGGTGAGGCATCAAAAGCAGAGCATCATCACAGATGTGGCATCAGGCATCAGGTGGGAGAATGAGCAGTCATGTAATTGTGTGGTGATGGGAGTGTGCATGTTGGAAGGAGACTGGGATGGTCAGTCACAAAGCCGGGATAGGGTCCTATGCTGGCAGTTTGAAGATGAGATTGGATCAGGGACCAAGGGATCAGGGGCAATTGGGAAACATGAGAAAGGCATCAAGGATGCAGACACCGAGAAAGGTAATTAAAGGCTGTCCTCTTTGCATTTTGATCGGTTTCTCAAATACCCTGTAAACAGATCTGATAGACTTGGTGCTTTTCAACCAACATTGCCACTCCAGACCATCAAGTGAATTTGTGTAATTAATGTCAAGACATCAGTACCATGCCATTGGACTTTACTGTGAACAGCTAGAGAACAGCTAGTGAACCCACAGCAAACACAATGGAGTCTTGGGCAGCATGATGGCATAGCTGGTAGAGCCGCTGCCTCTCAGCACCAGAGATTCGGGTTCGATCCTGATCTCGGGTGCTGTGCTGTCTGTGTGGAGTTTGCACTTTCTTCCCGTGTCTGCATGGGTTTCCACGGGTGCTCCGGTCTCCTCCCACATGACAAAGACATGCGGGTTTGTGGGTTAATTGGCCATCTGTAAAATTGCCCCTAGTGTGTAGGAAGTGGATGCGAAAGTGGGATAACATAGAACTAGCATAGTCAGCATGGACTCAATGGGCCAAAGTGCCTGTTTCTATGGTGTATCTCTAAACTAAACTAAGCTTGTGTCAAGTACACTATGCATTCACATGCAACACAACTTTCAGCAATTGCATTTTTATATAAAATTCATTAAACACAAAAACACTATCCTCCAGAGAATAATATCTGAACCATTACCTGTCAGAAAAGTTTTCAGTAAACCTATGCTGTATATGTTTAAGGGAGTGTGTGTTTGATAAGGTGTGTCTAGTTATATTGTAATTGTTTCATTCAGCAGGGCTCAGGAATGGCTGCCAGGAATTAATACAAAGGATGATGCTAACAGGTTTAATTAGTACCTCAGGTGGTCATTCTTAAATAGTGAGAGACCGGGGAATGGTCAAAGGGTAATAAAGATCATCAATCCTAAAAATTGTGTGCACAACCCAGAACACACAGTGTAGCATTTTAGTGTGGGTATTTGAATGGTTGGAGGCAGCAGTGTCACAGATTTAAAGGCAGTCTCTTTAAACCTTCATGTGAATTAAATCTGAATTCCCAATGTAGACCTTGCACTTTCTGTACAAATTAAACAAGGCCAGTATACAACTAGGTAAATTGTACGCATGAAGTAGATAGTCATGCTGTGATGTCAATGATAAATCATTGAATGGGCTCGCCCCGCCTTACCTCTCTGAGCTGCTCCACCTATATGCTCCTGCCCGGTGCCTCAGGTCAGCTGATCAGCTGCTCCTTGAGGTACCAAGGTCTAAGCGGAAGCTCAGAGGGGATAGAGCCTTTTCTGTTGCTGCTCCGGCACTCTGGAACACCTTGCCGTTGCACATCAGACAGGCCCCCTCACTGTCCATCTTCAAATCCTCCCTAAAAACATATTTTTATTCTTTGGCTTTCGACACTGGCTGAGGCATTGCTCCTGTTTTTAGTGCTTTTAATGTCTTTTAATTTTTAGTGTGTTTTTTATAGTCCTTCGTTGTACGGTTTTTAATGGTTTTTAATTGTTTGTAATAGCTTTTTGTTCATGATTTCTCATGTACAGCACTTTGTGGCAACTGTAGTTGTTTAAAGTGCTTTATAAATAAAGTTATTATTATTATTATTATTATTATTGTCCAATGTTAAGGTATTTTTTTGTCCACGCCTTGGCTCTCCTGTCATTCAATCATTGCTGATCTGAATGTGAGCTACATTTCTCTACCTTCAATCCATGTTCCTTGATATCTTTAACAAAGGAGAACTCAGGGATGCAAAGGCAAAAAACTGCAGATGAATCTGAATTGTAATCCAGCAACTTAAATATATTTTAACAGTTTATATGGCATATTATAGAAACAGGAAACTACAGATGCTGATTTACAAAAAAGGACACAAAGTGCTGGGTGACTCAGTGGGACAGGGAGCATTTCTGGAGAACATGGATAGGCAAAGTATTGGATCGGGTATAAAGAAGGGTCCTGACCTGAAACATAACCTATCCATGATCTACAGAGATGGCCCACTGAATTACTCCAGCAATTTATGTGTGAAAAGTCATATTGTTGTCTATTAATTTGAAAAAAGGAGTCACATTAGAAATTCTTAAGTAGTCATGTGATGCACTCCTCTTTCCATCAAATATAGAAAGCTATAGGTATCAACACTATACACAGGCACGGTGGTGCAACGGTAGAGTTGCTGCCTTATAGCGCCAGAGACCTGGGTTTGATCCTGACTCTGGGTGCTGTCTGTACGGAGTTTGAACATTCTGCCTGTGACCTGCGTGGGCTTTCCCCGAGATCTCGGTTTCCTACCACACTACAAAGACGTACAGGTTTGTAGGTTAATTGAAAATAAAATGGGGTCACTTACTCTGCAACTCAGTGTGTGCCACATTTCATGCAATGTGTAGGAAGGAACTGGAGATGCTGGTTTAAACTGAAGATAGACACAAAAAGCTGGAGAAACTCAGCGGGACAGGCAGCATCTCTGGAGAGAAGGAATGGGTGATGTTTTGGGTCGTCTGAAGAAGGGCCTCGACCCAGACTTTTGTGTCTATACTCTGAAACTCAAATGGCTAAGCCTTACCAGTAAACAATTTTGCTCAACTTCGCAGACATTTTAATTGTGTTTTTTTTGCTTTGGACCTTGTCAATAAATAAAGAATGGAATTACTTTTCAAAGTTGTTTGTGGAATTTTGTTGAAATATTGTCCTTTGTAACCCTAAGAGGCGTTGCTGCTCAGACAGATGGGATGAAGCTATTCACTCTTCAACAGCTGGTATGTCCTTATTGAGTTCAATACCGATAGTTTCTATCCAGTTCCCAAAAGACAAGATTATGCAGTGGAAGAAAAACAACCGTAAATTTGGCACAGATTAGGGATTTAACATATGCATTTTGGCCGGCACTTGTATGAATTTGTATACGTGGTGCCAACAAACCTGGCCAAGTGTAACTCTATACGCTGGCCAGGGAACAGCAACATGATTAACAAGCTGCAGAATAAGGCGTGTGGATGCACACAACACTCAAATATAGACGCTTGTCCTTTATGTATCACTCATTTAGACAGTATCACTCAGCTTTATGAACAGATAGAATAGTTGATAATGTGTCACAGTGGACTACTCGGGGAAAAGGATGCAACACACACTTCAAAGTGAAGTATAATGTCAGGATCTCTACTGAAGGCACACCCTATCTGGGCGATGATAATGTCAGGAAACAGAAAGTAAAAAGCCGTTGAACCAACAATGTCATTTACCTCTCTGAGAAAAGATGGGCACATTATAAATCTAATCTTTACAAAAATTTGCAAACACTGTGTTCTAAAACAAAAAGGACACAAAGTGCTGGAATAACTCAGAGGGTCAAAGCAGCATCTCTGGAGAATGTGGACAGGTGATGTTTAGGGTCAGGATCCTTCTTCAGACTGATCCCAACCTGATGGGACTCGCATCAGTTCTATAGACTAAGTCCAAGGTCACAATGGGGTAGTGGTGAATCGGACAGTCTGATAAATCTGAAAGGCTGATAAATCCCCAGGGCCAGATGGTCTACATCCCAGGGTACTTAAGGAAGTGGCTGTAGAAATCGTGGAAGCACTGGTGATCATTTTCCAATGTTCTATTGATTCAGGATCAGTTTGTGTGGATTGGGCGGTAGCTAATGTTATCCCACTTTTTAAGAAAGGCGGGAGAGAGAAAACAGGGAATTATAGACCAGTTAGCCTGACATCAGCGGTGGGGAAGATGCTGGATTCAATTATAAAAGATGAAATAGCGGCACATTTGGATAGCAGTAACAGGATCGGTCTGAGTCAGCATGGATTTACGAAGGGGAAATCATGCTTGACTAATCTTCTGGAATTTTTTGAGGATGTAACTAGGCAAATGAACATGGGAGTGCCAGTGGATGTAGTGTACCTGGACTTTCAGAAAGCATTTGATAAGGTCCCACATAGGAGATTAGTGGGCAAAATTAGAGCACATGGTATTGGGGGTAGGGTACTGACATGGATAGAAAATTGGTTGGCAGACAGGAAACAAAGAATAGGGATTAACGGGTCCCTTTCAGAATGGCAGGCAGTGACTAGTATGGTACCGCAAGGCTTGGTGCTGGGGCCGCAGCTATTTACAATATACATCAATGGTCGGGATTCCCAGATGAAGGGATTCAAAGTAAAATTAGCAAATTTGCAGATGACACAAAGCTGGGTGGCAGTGTGAACTGTGAGGAGGATGCTATGAGGATGCAGGGTGACTTGGACAGGTTGGGTGAGTGGGCAGATGCATGGCAGATGCAGTTTAATGTGGATAAATGTGAGGTTATCCACTTTGGTGGCAAAAACAGGAAGGCAGATTATTATCTGAATATCAAGTTGGGAAAAGGGGAAGTACAATGAGATCTGAGGGTCCTTGTTCATCAGTCACTGAAAGTAAGCATGCAGATTCAGCAGGCAGTGGAGAAAGCTAATGGCGTTGGCCTTCATAACAAGAGGAGTTGAGTATAGGAGCAAAAAGGTCCTTCTGCAGTTGTACAGGGCCCTAGTGAGACCTCACTTGGGGTATTATGTGCAGTTTTGGTCTCCAAATTTGATGAAGGACATTCTTACTATTGAGGGAGTGCAGCGTAGGTTCATGAGATTAATTCCTGGGATGGCGGGACAATCATATGTTGATAGAATGGAGCGGCTGGGCTTGTATACTCTGGAATTTAGAAAGATGAGAGGGGTTCTTATTGAAACATATAAGATTATCAAGGGATTGGACACGCTAGAGGCAGGAAACATGTTCTCGATGTTGGGGGAGTCCAGAACCAGGGGCCACAGTTTAAGAATAAGGGGTAGGCCATTTAGAACGGAGATGAGGAAAAACTTTTTCACCCGGAGAGTTGTGAATCTGTGGAATTCTCTGCCTCAGAAGGCAGTGGAGGCCAATTCTCTGGATGCTTTCAAGAGAGAATTATATAGAGCTCATAAAGTTAGCGGAGTCAGGGGATATGGTGAGAAGGCAGGAACGGGGTACTGAATGTAGATGATCAGCCATGATCACAGTGAATGACGGTGCTGGCTCAAAATGCCGAATGGCCTACTCCTGCACCTATTGCCTATTGTCTATTATCTGCAGTTCCTTGTATCTTTGTGTTCTAGACCAGTAGACTTGATGAGCATCACGCCTGTAGTTATGTCTTGGGATATTTGGGGTGAGCATTTAAAGCATGTAAAGGATGGAAAGACAATTTGATTTTGCTCATGAACATGTTTAACTTTTTTTTTAAATAGGTAAAATGTTTACTTTGTTTCAATGGAATTACAGCCCTTTCAGTGCTTTAAGCATGTAATTTTGTACCTACCTTTAGTAACTATTTGCATACATTTATATCATGTTAAAATGTACATCTATAATATAGATTTGGAAGCATACTTGTCCTTAACCCACTTAATGATGGTTGGGAAGCCCATGCCCCTGCTATGTAAACACCTGGTTAAGGGATAAATGTTGGTGAGGATATCAGAAAATATTCCTGTCACTGTGCCTCGCACTTTGCCTGACTCCCATGGAAATGTAGTTCTGTTTCATGTTGTTTAGTTTATTATTGTCACGAGTACCAAGGTACATTGAAAGGTTTTTGTTTGTGTGCTATGCAATCAAAGACTGTCCATGTGCAAAAGGATAAAGGGTACAACATTTCGTGCAAAGATAGGGGTGGCTCGGTGGTGCAAGGGACTAAGCCAGAGACCAGGGTTCGATCCTGACTATGGGTGCTATCTGTGTGGAGTTTGTACATTCTCCCTGTAACCGCATGGGTTTTCTCCAGGTTGTCCAGTTTCCTCCCACACTCCAAAGACGTACAGCTTTGTAGATTGTTTAGCTTCGATAAAATTGTAAATTGTCCCTAGTCTGTGTAGTATAGTGTGAATGTACGGAGATCGCTGGTCGACACGGACTCGCTGGGCCGAAGGGCCTGTTTCTGCGCTGTATCTCTAAATAAACGAAATATATATGTGACTAATTAAAAAACTTGTACAGTATTGAGAGCACTTAGTAAAAACTGCTGGCAAGCATGATGACAACAGCAGGAATCACTCTTTCACTTTGAAGGTATACTTGACCTGTATTAACGGTTTGGAGGTTTACACTGTGACCCACTACTGGCCATTGTTGGAAATCGCCCATCACCACTGGAAGTTTATTATATTTCCCAGACAACCATGTGTGAGGTCAAGTGAACACTACATGTCATTCTTGAACCAGAAAAAGAAGAGAAATATGTGCACAGCTTGAGGGGAAACTGAACCGAATGTAATGCACACATATGGAGAACATCAAGAGGAACAGGGTAAACAATGCAGTCAAGGACAGCTGATAGTTCAAGATGAAAACATCTTGACAAATAAAATCAAAATGCAACAAACTCGTTGAGCCATAAAAATTAATTAATAGCATCAGCAAACATAGAAAAAGGGCACCATACAAACATAAACAGGCAGGGGTGGTGAGGGAACAGAATTCCTGGTACAGACACAGCAAAAACACGGCAAAGGAATTATTTTAAGGAGCACTGTCATTATCTTTAAGAAGGAAAGTTCTTGAACGCTCAGAGAAATATTTGGTTTGATCATAGAAACATAGAATATAGGTGCATTTGAGTAGGCCATTCGACCCTTCGAGCCATTCAATGTGATCATGGCTGATCATCCACAATCAGTACCCCGTTCCTGCTTTCTCCCCATATCCCTTGATTCCATTAGCCCTTGGAGCTATATCCAACTCTCTCTTGAATACATCCGGTGAAGTGGCCTTCACTGCCTTCTGTTGCAGAGAATTCCACAGATTCACAACTCTCTGGATGAAAAAGTTTTTCCTCATCTCAGTCCAAACTGGCCAACCCCTTCTTTTTAAATCGTGACCCCCTGGTTCTGGACTCCCCCAATATCGGGAACATTTTTCCTGCATCTAGCCTGTCCAATCCCTTAATAATTTTATATGTTTCTATAAGATACCTTCTCATCCTTCTAAATTCCAATTAATATAAGCCCAGTCGATCGATTATCAGTCAATCAAATATGAATGTCACAAAAAAGTTTGTCAATAATGAAATGATTCTGATACACTTCGCTGATAAAAATAAAAATATTCATAATTACATCAACCTACTACCTTCCTAGGGTAGTTGACAATTCTAATTCTGTAAATGAAATGTTAATTGTTTCCACATTATAGCAAAATTGTAAATATACTTTTTGACGGAGTTTAGAAGGATGAGGGGCGGATCTCGTTGAAACATTGAATAATGAAAGACCTGGATAAAGTGGATATGGAGAGGATGCTTCCGCTAGTGGGAGAGTTTAGGACCAAAGGGCACAGCCTCAGAATAAAAGGATGTACCATTTGAGAGGAGATTATGTAGTTGAGACGGGGACTATCCCAACGTTTAAGAAACAGGTTTGGAGGGATATGGACCAAGCGCCGGTAGGTGGGACTAGTGTAGCTGGGACATGTTGGCCTGTGTGGGCAAGTTGGGCCGAAGGGGCTGTTTCCACACTATGACTCTCTCGGAGGAATTTCTTTAGTCAGAGAGTGTTATTTCTGTGGAATTAATTGTCACAGACACCTGTGGAGCCCAAGCCATTGGGTATTTTTAAACCGGAGATTGCCGGGTTCTTGATTAGTTAAGGGCCTGTCCCACGATCATGCGACTCCATGCAGCAAGCGCGACCTAAAGAGCTGGTCCCACCAGCCTGCATGCGGCAAGCGCAACCTAACGCGGTCGCTTGAGCCGTACGGCCTCGCGGGGCCGGTCCCACTTCGATCGCTGGAGCCGTATGGAGTTGTGCGGAGCTGGTCCTGACATCGCGTGGGGCTCCGAAAAACTGACCGTGTTCAAAAATTCTGTGCGGCAACAGCCTGCCGGCCCGCAGTCGCCTCGACGCCGTACATCACGTGCGAACTTCCCGCGGACTTCGCTCGAACTTCATGTCACTCACTCGACCTCCGCGCGGCCCCTGCTTCTGGTTTGGTCGCGCTTGCCGCATGCAGGCGCATGCTGGTGGGACCGGCCCTCTAGGTCGCGCTTGCCGCATGGAGTCGCATGCTCGTGGGACAGGCCCTTAAGGGTGTCAAATATTACAACGAGAAGGCAGGACAATGGGGTTACAAGGAAAATATAGCTCAGCCATGATTGAATGGCAGAGTAGACTTGATGGGCCAGATGGTTTAATTCTGCTCCTATCACCTATGAACTTAGAACAATTTATGGCAAATAACGTAAATTTACTGGGAACATGGTTATTCAAGAATGATTAATAGCAGGCTTCAAATTAAGTCTTAAACTTAGAGATCATGTTGAACTTTGTAATCAAAATGTTTTCTGCCTCTGTTTTAAGAGTAAGCTGGGTTGTTGTCTTATCACACCAGGGCATCGGAAATGTCCTAATTCTTCAGGGAACGGGAGTTCCCCTCCCCTACCATAGATGAGGCTCGCACCAGGGTCTCTTCCATACCCCGTAACACTGTTCTCTCTCCCCATCCCCCCACTCGTAACAAGGGCAGTCCTCACCTTTCACCCCACTAGGCGACACATACAACAAATAGTCCTCCGTCATTTTCGCCACCTCCAACGTGACCCCTCCACTCGCCACATCTTCCCATCTCCCCACCCCCCCCCCCGTCTGCTTTCCGCAAAGACCGCTCCCTCCATAACTCCCTTGTCAATTCTTCCCTTCCCCCCCCGCACCCCCCCCTCCCCGGGCACTTTCCCTTGCAACCGCAAGAGATGCTACACTTGCCGCTTTACCACCCCCCTCGACTCCATTCAAGGACCCAAGCAGTTGTTCCAGGTGCGACAGAGGTTCACCTGAATCTCTTCCAACCTCATCTATTGCATCCGCTGCTCTAGATGTCAGCTGATCTACATCGGTAAGACCAAGCGGAGGCTTGACGATCGTTTCACCGAACACCTCCGCTTGGTTCGCATTAACCAAACTGACCTCCCGGTGGCTCAGCACTTCAACGCCCCCTCCCATTCCGAATACGACCTCTCTGTCCTGGGCCTCCTGCATGGCCAGAGTGAGCACCACCGGAAATTGGAGGAGCAGCACCTCATGTTTATGCCGCTTGGGCAGTCTGCACCCTAGCGGCATAAACATTGAATTCTCCAATTTCCGGTAGCCCTTGCTGTCTCCTCCCCTTCTCAGCTCTCCCTCAGCCCTTGGGCTCCTCCTTTTCCTTTTTCCTTTCTTCTCCCCCCCCCCCCCCCCCACCTTCCATCAGTCTGAAGAAGGGTTTCGAGCCGAAACGTTGCCTATTTCCTTCGCTCCATAGATGCTGCTACACCCGCTGAGTTTCTCTAGCACTTTTGTCTGCCAGAGATTATCATTTATGGTTCGTCCTATTTAGGAATTAGAAAATAGGAATACTTTATTGTCACATATGACTAGGCACAGTGAGATTCTTTGCTGTATACACAATGTATACAGATGTATACCACCTACGGCGCTGACAAAGTTACAAAGCATGCCGGCTCCCTCTTTTGTCCTCTCTCCCCCCCACCACATCAGTTCCCCCGCGCCGGGTCCTCCATTGTTTTTCCGCTCCCCCTCTCACGGTGGTTCTCCACGCTCTCATCAACCATCGACCCACGAGGCAACGCCGCCGCCGCGAGTCTTCACCACCGCCGAAGCCCCTTCACCACTGCCGCCGCCGAAGCCTCACCGTTGTCGCCACCCCACTTCACGCCTCCGTGTTACCGACCCGGGCCCCAGCCGCGGGCTCCGTCGGCCGCTTGGCCCAACCCAGGCTTCTACGCGGCGATCCGGGAGGCATCAAGACAAAGGCATCAAGACAATGCGCCTCGATAAAGGCCTCCCTCTGCGTTCCCAGTCCACAGCCGCGGGGCCCATCGGGAACCCTTCTGGTTCATATGCCTATTTGTTTCAATGACAGTCGGTCTATCAGGGTTCTATGCAGTTGTTAGAGGGGAGACTCCAGATGCAAGAGTTCACTAATGTTCAAAGGTTCAAAGGGTATTTAATTGTCACGTGTACCAATTAAGGTACAGTGAAACACGATTTACCATACAGCCATACTTGAATCAGCACCAAGATACACAACTACATAAAAGTTAACATAAATAACCACCACAGCTGATTCCCCACATTCCTCACTGTGATGGAAGGCAATAAAGTCTAATCTTCTTCCCTCTTTATTCTCCCGTGGACGGGGCAGTCGAACCATCCACAGTCGGGGCGATCGAAGGCCGAAGCCCCCACATCAGTGTGGTCGAAGCGCCCGCGATCGGAGCGGTCGAAGCTCTTGCGGTTAGAGCACCCGAAGTCTATCCCTAGCCAAGGGATCGCGAACTCCATGATGTTAAAGTCCGCAGGCTCCCACGAATGGAGCTTCCAAAGTCGATCCCCAGCAAGAGGCCGCCAGCTCCTTGATGTTAGCCGCAGTGCTGACGGAGATACGTTACGGAAAAAAATTGCATCTCCGTCGAGGTAAGGACTCAGTGGGCTAAAGGGCCTGTTTCCACGCTGTATCTCTAAAGTCTAAAGTGCACACTGATTACTGATAAACAATGCAATTAGCAAAAATTAACTGAGAAACACTAGAATGTTGGGACAGAGTAATTTAGGACTGAACCAAAAGGAAATTAAATACAAGTTAAGTCAACATGCAGCAGTTATGTGATTCTTGTACATTTTAAAAACGTATGGATTGACATAACACAGTAATAATTCAGAGAGTTGGAGAGAACAACAGCTGAGACCATGGGAAAAACCAAGATCCTGAGAAAATTCAAGTTAGTTCTGTTTGTTTTAAAGTAGTTATGGAGAAGGTAGGTCTGGCCCTCAAGTTAAGGTCCTAAACTGGAGCAAGGTGATTTTCGAAGCATTAAGCAGGAACTTGCAGAGGTCGATTGTGAGATTGTGTTTGCAGGGAAAGGGACAGCTGGTAAGTGGGAGGCTTTCAAAAGTGAGATAGCAAGAGTACAGGGGCAGCACGTTCCTGTTAGGGTGGAAAATGATGCTGGCAAGGCTAGAGAATGCTGGTTGATGAGACATGTTTGGTCTCTGGTCAGGAAAAAGGAAGCATTTAGGCGGTGGAGATCAAGCAGGAGGACATAATGACCACACAAAATGGAGCTGGCTGGCAAGGTGAAGGAAACTCCCAAGAGATTCTACAGGCATATTAAAAGGGTGGCGGGGGGAAATCAGCTGTTGTGGGTCCCGTTAATGATCAGCATGCCTGTCTTGCTGTAGACCTGCAAAAGATGGTGGAGATATTAAGTGAATATTTCTCATCTGTTTTTATTGAGACATGGGATTTATAAAGTGTCAGATCAAGTATCCGATCAAGTATTATGAAGTATCCGAATTACCAACAATGAGGTGGTTTTAAAGTGCACTAATGTGTATAAATCCCCAGAGCCTGACCAAGTGTATCTTCAGACCTTGTGGGAAGCTAGGGAGCAAATTACAGAGGCCTATGCAGAGATATTTGCAACACCTTTAGCCACAGGTGAGCTTCTGGAGGAGTGGAGGGTTTGAATTAATACTTTAAGTCACAGTGAAAGTCTTTGCTTGCACACCCAAGGTAGCCACATAGAGGCCGGCCACATAAAGGGTGCTGACAAAGTTACAAAGTAATGTTTTACCGTTACTTTAGAAGGGCAGCTAGGACAAGCCAGAGAACCACAGGCACGTGAACTAGAGGGCCAGTGAAGGGAAAATTATTGGGGGGGGGGGGGGATTCCTAGAGATAGTATCTACCAGCATATCAGCATGGCTTTTTTGTGTGGGAAATTGTGTCTCACAAATCTGATGAGAGAACTGATGAGAGCAAGGCAATGGACCAGGTCTATATGGATAATGGCAAGGCATTTGATCATGTCATGCATGGCAGGGTTGGCTGGTAGGTTAGATAGCATGGGTTCCAAGGTGAGCTTGCCAATTGGATTGAAATTTGGCTTGAAGGTGGAGGGTACACAAAATTGCTGGAGGAACTCAGCGGGTTGCAGCAGCATCTATGGAGCGAAGGAAATAGGCGACGTTTCGGGCCGAAACCCTTCTTCAGACTGATAGGGGGTGGGGAAAGAAGAAGGACAAAGGGAGGAGGAGGAGGAGCCCGAGGGCGGGCGGATGGGAGGAGACAGCTAGAGGGTGAAGGAAGGGGAGGGGGGGGAGGGGACAGCACGGGCTAGCCAAATTGGGAGAATTCAATGTTGATGCCAAGGGGACGCAAGGACCCCAGACGGAATATGAGGTGCTGTTCCTCCAATTCCGCTGTTGCTCACTCTGGCAATGGAGGGACCCAGGACAGAGAGTCGGATTGGGAATGGGAGGGGGAGTTGAAGTGCTGAGCCACATGGAGGTCAGGTAGGTTATTGCGGACTGAGCGGAGGTGTTCGGCGAAACGGTCGCCCAACCTACGCTTGGTCTCACCGATGTAAATCAGCTGACATCTAGAGCAGCGGAGCAGTAGATGAGGTTGGAGGAGATACAGGTGAACCTTTGTCGCACCTGGAACGACTGCTTGGGACCTTGAATGGAGTCGAGGGGGGGAGGTGAAGGGACAGGTGTTGCATTTCTTGCGGCAGGTGGAGGGTTGCTTTTCTAACTGGAGGCTGTGACCAGCGGTCTGTTGCCGGGATTGGTGTTGGGTCCATTATTGTTTGTTATCTACATTAAGGATTTGGTGACAATGCATTTAACGTTGTTAGTAAATTTGCACATGACGCCATCAAAATTGGTGGTATAATGTCTAAGTTGTGGCAGGAACTAAATTGGTTGGGAAGGCAGACAAGGGATGGTAAATAGAATTGAACTCTGACAAGTTTAAGATGTTGGACTTTGAAAGACTTTGAGGGTGTGGCAGCACAGAGAGATCTGGGAGTACAGGTACATGGTTGCCTGAAAGTGGCAAGTCAAGTGGACAGTGTGGTAAAGAAGGCTTTTGGCATGCTTGCCTTTGTTGGGATGGGTATGGAGTATAAAAGTTGGGATCTCATGATACAGCTACACATGTCGTTGGCGAGATCACACTTGGAATAATGTGTACAGTTCTGGTCACCCAGCTATGGGAAGGATGTCTTTAAGTTGGAAAGGATGCAGGAGAGATTCCACGGATGATCTGTTCATGGAATAATTCACCAGGAACATAGACATTTAAATATTCTCAAATAAATGAAATTATAGTTGATCACAAGAAACTGTCTACTGTGTAGCTTGTAGAGCTGCTGCCTCACAGTGTCAGAATCCCGGATTCGATCCTGACCTCAGGTGCTGTCTGTGTGGAGTTTGCACATTATCCCCGTGACCCCGTGGGTTTCCATCCACATCCAAAAGACGTGCAGGATTTGCAGGGTAATTGCCTGTGCCCATTTTTCCCTAATGTATAGGGAATGGATGAGAAAGTGGGATAAGATAGAGCAAGTGTGAACAGGTGAGTGACGGTCGGCATAGATTTAGTGGGCCGAAGGGCCTGTTTCATGCTATATCTCTAAACTAAAACTAAATTAAGAAGTGTGATTCAGTGCCACTTATATAGAGACAATTAAGCTCAAAATTCACATCTTAGTGATTTGAAAGATCCAACATTTTGAATATACACACAAAATATTTCATGTTAAAGTAATAAGCCTGGAAGGAGTGGTATGATTAGCTAAGATCATAGTTCCATGATTTTAATCATTTATGTTTTTGTTATAATATCCACCCTCTTAAGTCAGAACGAATTATATTTCAATGGAAATAGATGACAGTTCCTTTGAAGAGGAGAAAAATATCAAACAATGCAAATGTTTATTTTACTTTGACTTGGGGGGGGAAAACCCCCCCTACATAAGTATAAAGTATACGATTAATGATGTGTAGAACTATAGTGCTATTAATGCTGCAATATTTATATATGTATTAATACTCGTTGCATTTTAGCTTATACTATTGTGCCCCAGATGTTGGGAGTCTGTTTGTTTGTCTATTCCCTTTCCAAAGTGATTTTCAGTTTGACAGTCAGGAAATCAGTAAATTATATCTGATAACATAAAATCATAAAATGATTTGATTATAGACTTTCAAAGGGAATATATACTTTGGCACGAATTAAGAATATAAATATGACAACCATCAGTCTACGTTCACACAAGGAGATACACAAGACTGCCGATGCTGAAAGCGTCAGCAAAAACAAACTGCTGGAGGAACTTAGCAGGTCAGGCAGCAACGTTTGGTTGAGATCTTCTCCTAGCTAACAATGATCTATTCTACATTCTTCATCCCCTCTGATGTCTCGTTTTCACACCTTACACTTCCTTATCTCTGTGTCGCCCTCTCCCCTGACTCTCAGTCTGAAGAAGGGTCTCGACCCGAAGCGTCACCCGTTCCTTTTATCCAGAGATGCTGCCTGTCCCGCTGAGTTACTCCAGCATTTTGTGTCTATCTTCAGACATTGGACAGTCAGAAGAAGGATCCCGACCCAAAACATCAAATGTCCGTTTCCTTCCACAGATGCAACCTAACCCGGTGAGATCCTCCAGCAGTTTGTTTCTTTACTATTTCACACAAACTGATCAAAAAATGGAAATTCCACAACACTTTGTAGCAGTGCCTATAGTCTGATCTGTTTCAAAGAGTGTCATTTTATGTTCAAGCATCCAATTAGAAGATAAACTCAATTTTTTGTTGAGTTCAGCATCAAGAAAACAAATACATCTTGGTGTTATGGTGTTGCCGTGTTAGTTGATTTACTGCCGCAATGCTATTGAATATACATGGCTCTCTAGTGAGGTGGTACAGTGTGCTGGAACTTACTGTAACAGGGAAGAGTGTAACAGTGACTGTAACAGGCCATCATCCAAATGAACCTCCCTTGCATTGACTCATCTATACTTCACGCTGCCTTGGCAAGGCCACCAACTTAATCAAGGACCGGTCTCATCCCGGTCACTCCCTCTTTTCCCTTCTTCCATCAGGCAAGAGATACAAAAGTACCTCCAGATTCAGGGTCAGTTTCTTCCCAGCTGTTATCAGGCAACTTACTGAACCGTCCTCTAATCGGCTAGAGTGCGGTCCTGACCTACCATCTACTTCATTGGAGACCCTTGAACTATCTTTAATCGGACTTTATTTAGTTTAGTTTAGTTTAGAGATACAGCGTGGAAACATGCCCTACGGTCCATCGAGTCCGCGCCGACCAACGATCACCCATACATTAGTTCAATCCAACACACTAGGAACCATTTACAGAAGCTAATTAACCTACAAACCTGTATGTTTTTGGAGTGTGAGAGGAAACTGGTTCACCCGGTGAAAACCCATGCAGTCACAGGGAGAACGTCCAAACTCCGTTCAGACAGCATGTGCAGTCAAGATCAAACCCGGGTCTCTGGCGCTGGAAGGCAGCAACTCTACCGCTGAGCCACCCATGCCCATAATTTTCCTTCTCGTACCTCATATTCCTTTAATCTTGGCTTCCTATGTGGTCCAACATCAAGAAGCTGTTTACAAGCTCTATTGAATTTATTTCCACTGAAATTAGCCATCCCGCTAAAAACAAACCACTTGATAATTGGAGTGGGAAACTGAAAAATCTTTTAGTGTTGAGGTATTTTTTCCAAGCTCTGAGTTCAGGTCAAGTTCAATTGATTTATGTTTGATGTCATCGGCATATTGGGGCTTTTTTTCCTGTGTGTTCCGTTGATCCTAATTCATGCTGAGGTAACACCTACACTCTGACCGTGAGATTAAAAATTAAATGAAACCTTTGCTAGAAATGGGATAAACAGGATCTGGGAACTGGAGGAGACAGAGAAAGAGACTTGGACTGAAACATAAAATATCGCTTCGCTTTGGTCGGTGCAGGGAAGTGAGAAATGTTTTTGTGGGAAGAATTGTTCTGTTCCAGAAGGCCAAAATATATGTTCGCAAGTTCCAAAATTAAATAAGCAAGCTTAGTGCAAAAGCATTGGTTGCTTTCCTGAAAAACTGAAAAAAAAATCCCACTTTCATCTACATGCGTTAAAAGAGGCCCCTATGTTGGGCTGCACACAAGTTCATTAAATAATTATGGTTGAGGAATGTCTTCTTATTTCATCCACCCACTATTTTCTTAATACTGCCCAGTAGAGTGAGTGTGGGGCAGGTAGATGGTGGAGATCCAGCGATAACATGCCCACCTGCCCCTTAATTATCGTTAAACATATTAAGGACATCTGTATATGCTTCGTATGTACAATACATCAATTTGAAATGCTCCCCTGTACCTATCCAACCAGCTCGTAAAAGCTTCCATTAATTGTCATGATAATCTGTACCACATGTTTGAAATGCTGAAATGTAATAGCCTGACTTTGTGGCCTGGTATAAATTTAATAGGAGTACATAATATGGGAATGCTTTCATCTCTTTAATTCCCTTGTATAGCCTCTGTGAGATTCAATTTCCTGGGTAAACAGCAAGTATTATTAGGCTGCATAATTCCAATCAGTCCCATTAACAATCAGCCGAGCAAACCTTTATCTGCCAGAGGATAAACATCTTGTTGCTAGCTGACCAGAACAAAACACAAAAATCAAGCTGGGCACTCACCAGACAGAATCAAACACCATCCCTATTAGCATAAGGTCATAAAGCCATAAGAGCAGAATTAGGCCATTCAGCCCATCAAGTCTACTCCGCCATTCAATCATGGCAAATCTATCTCTCCCTCCTAACCCCAACAGCATCAGCAAGAAAATGTGACACATTGCATTAAGCAAGTCTTTTATTAAGTGATAAACAACATCAAACCTGAAATACTTCATACTAGGTCAGATATGAATGTTCTCAACCTTTCTTAGCTATAGGTTTGGACTTGCTGCCCATGTCCTTTACTAACAACTTTCAAATGATTTAAGTGCCAGACTGTTGCTTGGTCTGCTGTCGTATACAGACCGGTCATACAAAAAACAATTCAGTGTTCAATCTATTAATTTATTAACGATAATCTATTATAGAAGTGTGTTGTGGAACAACAATGGATCCACATTAACTCTAAATGGAGAGAATGTGTTCGAAATGGAACTGGCTTATACAGAAACTTTCATTTAAGGACTCCCTTCAATCCATTGATCCATCTCTTAACCCTGGATGGATTTTACCTTCTAAAACGTATGAGATTCTATCAGTTCAGGTCTATTGAAATGCAATGTGAAATAAATAAGATGGCCTGCTGTAAAATAGTTTGCTTTCATTCCAATTATCATTGTGCCTCTATCAATATGCAGAAACACGTTGAACCATCTTAATAGAAAACCATACAATGCCAAAACCAAGTCGGTACTCAAAGAAAATACAGTTGTGTGGGACAAGTGGTTGAACGTATACCTTGGGTAAAGTGAAATCCATCCAATTATTAAGTTACTCCAGCATTTTGTTTCTATCTTCTGGAGTATTAACTGGCTCAGCGCTGTCTGGCTGCGTCCAGGGCAATTTCTGTGGTGCACAGCCTTCTGGGTAAACACCGCTGCCATTGCCAGCTTGCATTCCGTCTTCCATTGGGGCACTTTCTGTGGCAGGTGGCCTTCTGGGTAAACACTGCAACCATTGCCGGCTAATTTGCGATATAAACTTGAGTGTTCGTAGATGTAAAAATTACAAACGGCCTTGATTGCACTAGGGACTGAGTATAGAATTGTTTATGTAAGTGCGAGTTTATGTAAGTCGCTTATTGTGTAAGTCGGGGAGTGTCTATATATTTATTTTCTTCAGAGTATACTTCTAAGACTGGAAATGTTGATAATCAATGAGGGATCCCAGTTTTTACATTCTTTTTGAAGATAATTTTGTTCTCAAAATACTAAGGAATATTAGTGCTCCCAAATAGATAGAGTTGAAATAAGAACAAAACTCAAAGTGCTGGAGGAACTCAACAGGTCAGGTGGTATCTGTGGAGGGAATGGACAGATGACATTTCCAGTCAAGATCCTTTTACAGACCAATTGGAGTGGGGGGGACTAGAGTTGAAATGAGGTTGTTTTCAACTATACTTTGATAATGGATGTCAGTCTCAGATAAGCTTTCTCTGCTGCACTGGTATGACATTGCATGCAGCCCACACGCATTGTCTGACTAACCTTTGAGCTACATTTTACAAGTTAGTGCTCTTTCCACAGCGACTTGCTTAATGAAGGTGTGGCCGGAATATCACAAAGTAAGCTCAACTCTTCCCATGTACTGCTCTCCGGTTATTAGTTTTATGACAAAGGTTTACGTCCGGTGACAGTTGCGAGAACAAGGAAGATGCACGCTTACCTGAATGTGAAGAGAGTTGTGTGCTTGTCTGCTGATACACCCCTGGAACAGCCACTGTTCAGCGGACACCGGCTCTGTTTTCTTTGCCCCAGCTTGATATCAATGGAATCCATCCAAACGTGACATAGAAGGTATTACACAATCATCCCATTTATGTGCAAGTTGAATTTCCTCAGGATTTTGGAAGATGGACTCTTCACTTCTATTCATGGAGTGACATCGTTCATTGACCAAGCAGTGTCAACCCTATATTCCTTTGTGCAGCCAGAAGCCATTTCAATCCCCCTGCTTCTTGCAGCTCTTCACGCATGGAAGGTAGGCACTTGTTCCCCCTTTGGCTTTCATTTCATGAATCTTCCTGGTTTCTCAGACCCTCTTCACTCATGCCCTCATCCCATCTTAACTATTGTGGTTTTGAAGTTCCTTGGAAACTGTGTATTGTGCTCATCCACAGAATTTATTATAACTTCATTCCAGTCAAATTAGGTATGAGAGCAGCCAATTTGGAATGGAAAGATATTATCAGTATTGTATTCCTGAGGAGACTGAAGAAGGTCCATCTGTCTCCTCAGATCCTGGTGAACTTCTACCGCTGCACCATCGAGAGCATCCTTACCAACTGCATCACAGTTTGGTATGGCAACTGCTCTGTCTCCGACCGGAAGGCATTGCAGAGGGTGGTGAAAATTGTCCAACGCATCACCGGTTCCTCGCTCCCCTCCATTGAGTCTGTCCAAAGCAAGCGTTGTCTGCGGAGGGCGCTCAGCATCGCCAAGGACTGCTCTCACCCTAACCATGGACTGTTTACCCTCCTACCATCCGGGAGGCGCTACAGGTCTCTCCGTTGCCGAACCAGCAGGTCCAGGAACAGCTTCTTCCCGGCGGCTGTCACTCTACTCAACAACGTACCTCGGTGACTGCCAATCACCCCCGGACACTTATTTACCCTCCTACCATCCGGGAGGCGCTACAGGTCTCTCCGTTGCCGAACCAGCAGGTCCAGGAACAGCTTCTTCCCGGCGGCTGTCACTCTACTCAACAACGTACCTCGGTGACTGCCAATCACCCCCGGACACTTATTATCACTTATTATTATTTATTCAAATCATTTGCTATGTCGCTCTTCCAGGGAGATGCTAAATGCATTTCGTTGTCTCTGTATTGTACACTGACAATGACAATTAAAATTGAATCTGAATCTGAATCTGAATCTGAGATGATATGGATAGGTATATGGATGGGAAAGGAATGGAGGGTTATGGTCTGAGTGCAGGTAGATGGGACTAGGGGAAAATAATTGTTCGGCACGGACTTGTAGGGCCGAGATGGCCTGTTTCCGTGCTGTAATTGTTATATGGTTATATGGTTAATGGAAACTTCTTGATTTTCAAAAACCGTAGCCCACTTAATTTGGTTGCGAGTCAACTCGCTTTCAAAAGAGAAAATAATTTTCTCAAATCTAAATTTATCTCTTAGTCTAAATCTTGGCCGCGACTTACAGATCAGCATCTGCCAGTGGAATAACTGAAGTCATCCTCATAAATTTATCAGCTGCACTGGCACAAATGAAGCAGGATAATCAAAGGTTCGGTGGAGTTTTACGTTCAAAGCTATAATTTTAGCTTTAGTCAACTGGCAAAGTAATTTTATAATGAATTATGAAATGACTATCTCAGAGGCAATCATATTTTTGGCTTTTTTGATTGTTCTCTGTAAAACTCATAACTGCATTTATCAGAATATAATTTGAATAAAACAGGTTTAATTACTGTATTTTTTAAAAATAAATTGGTAATCGCGATGTGGGGATCCAGGTGTAGACCATGCACCAGTATTGACCTCAGGACATCAATCTTCGTTTCGAACATCAGTGGTAAGAATTCACCCCTTCATTCATAACACACTTAATTCATCATTTGAACTTTTCTTTTCAATTGGAGTTCAGACCTTGGTTAGATACTCTCTTCACAAACGCTGATAGGTCCAGTGTCACAGCAAGGATCAACATTTAAGAACATGATCCTGACTACAGGTGCTGTCTACACGGAGATTGTACCTCTTCTAAGAACATGATCCTGACTACAGGTGCTGTCTACACGGAGGTTGTACCCTCTTCTTCGTGACTTGAGTGGGATTTCTCCTGGAGCTCCGGTTTCCTCCACATTCCAAAGCCTTGGGCAGTCACGGTGGTGCAGCGGTTGAGTTGCTGCCTTACTGCGAATGCAGCGCTGGAGACCTCGGTTCGATCCCGACTACGGGTGCTGTATGTACGGAGTTTGTACGTTCTCCCCGTGACCTGCGTGGGTTTACTCCGAGATCTTCGGTTTCCTCCCACACTCCAAAGATGTACAGGTTTGTACAGGTATTTTTTTGTTGATAAAATGGAAAAATTGTCCCTAGTGGGTGTAGGATAGTGTTAATGTGCGGGGATCGTTGGTCGGCGCGGACCCGGTGGGCCGAAGGGCCTGTTGCCACGTTGTATCTCTAAACTCAAAAACTAAACTCTAAACATACAGGTTTGTAGGTTGTGTAAGAAGGAAAAGCAAATGCTGGTTTAAACCGAAGATAGACCCCCAAAACTGGAGTAACTCAGCGGGACAGGCAGCATCTCTGGGGAGAAGGAATGGATGATGTTTCGGGTCGAGACTCTTTGAAGGGTATCGACCCGAAATGTCACTTTTTCTTCAGAGATGCTGCCTGTCCCGCTGAGTTACTCCAATGTTTTGGGTCTATCTTCGGATTGTAGGTTAATTGGCTTTGATGAATTTGTAAAATTGTCCCAAATGTGTAGGGTAGTGTTAGTGTGCGGGGATCACTAGTTGGCGCTGACTCGGTGGGCTGAAGGGCCTGGTTCCGCGCTGTGTCTCTAAACTAAACTAAACAAAAAGCAACAAAAAACTATTTTCAGTGAACTGCTTTGAGCATTAGGCTCAAAGAACTGCCAGAGAAAAAGACATCTTTCATTTAAAGTGGCTTGGGTGTTCTATTCTAACTAAATTTATCATGCCGCAATTATCTCGGTATCCGTCAATTCTCTTGCAAACCACCTGTGGCTTTAATTAAGTTTTTATGACAAGATACAGATTCTATGCATGAATGCACTGGAAAACTGCAAGAACCAAACAATGCAGATCAGAGAGATTCCTGCATTGATCTCAGCTGGTACATCAGTGTTACCATAATTGGTTTTAGCCACCCTGGGCTAGAGAATAGGTCAGAATTAAAAGTTAAAAATTGCTCACCAGAAATCTGCCCCCTGATGCAAAACATAAGAACACCAGAATTAGAAGCAGAGAAAGGCCACTCATCTTCTGAAGCCTCCTCTCTTTCAACAATATCACAACTTTTCTATTGCCTTTGCGCCATTTTCATGTACATAAAGTTGTTGATTCCTCACCGACTGAAAATAAACAAGAACTGAAGACCAATAATATGATCGTTTCAGGTGTTAAATATGATCCAACAAGAGGAATATATTTACTGCAAAACTCAAAGTGTTGGAGTAACTCAGCCGGTCAGGCAGCATCTGTGGAGGAAATGGACAGGTGACAATTTGGGTCAGGACTCTTTTTCGGTACCCGGACGTGGCGCCGATGGACGAGAAGCCGAAGCAAAGAAGTCGAAGCCAAAGAACCGAATGGAAACGAGGCCGAAATGCCAAATAACCGAAAGAGTACGACGCCGAAATGCCAACAAACCGAAAGGATGGGACGCCTAAATGCAAACTAACCGAAAGGGCGGAATGCCTAAAAGCCACCTAACCGAAAAGCTGCATCGCCTAAAAGCAAACTCACCGAATGGCCGCTCTGTCGGAATGCCATCTACCCGAAAGGCAGCGTCGCCTACAAGCCAACGAACCGAATGCCGCTCAACAGAAAAATCAAATAACGAACATGATGTTGCTGGGGGGGCGGGACTTGTCAGCGATTGGTCCAGACCCCTGCGTCCATCACATCACTGTGGAGGGATGAACATTGTCCCACACCTCTGCTCCACCCGACCCACAGCCCGCGGTGGGTGGGCGTGGGAGAGTGGGGGCTGTCCCGAGGGATGCGCACATTTGGCCGCTTACAACTTGGTGCTTGGGTTTTTGCGGAGCTCCGGAACATAAAAGGGTTCAGATTGCCTAGTCACCTATGGCTTGTGTGGGAAAATGACCCCCATGCTCCCGTCTACCCTTCTCTCTCCCCTCTTCTCTCTCTCCCCCTCTCCCTTCTCTCCCTCCTCCTCACTCTCCCCTCATCTCTCTCTCCCCCCTCTCTCTCCCCCCTTCTCTCCCCCCCCTCTTTCTCTCCCCCTCTCTCTCCCTTCTCTCTCTCCCCCGTCTCTCTCCCCCTCCTCTCTCTCCCCCGTCTCTCTCCCCCTCCTCTCTCTCCAGAGCGGCCATTCGGTGAGCTTGCTTTTAGGCAACGCAGCTTTTTGGTTAGTTGGCTTTTAGGCGTCCCGCCCTTTTTGGTTAGTTTGCATTTAGACATCCCATCCTTTCAGTTAGTTGCCATTTCGGCTTCGTACTCTTTCGGTTATTTGATGTTTCGGCCTCATTTCCATTCGGATCTTTGGCTTCGACTTCTTTGCTTCGGCTTCTCGTCCGTCGGCGCCATGTCCGCACACGTCTTTTTCAGCCTGATTGCAATTGGGGGAAGAAAGTTGGAAAAGAGGTGGGGTTGGGGGGAGTAAAGCCTGGCAAGTGATAGGTGGATACGTGTGAGGGGGCATTGCTTGTCAGATGGGTGGAGTAAGTGACAAATGGTCAAAGATAAAAAGGAGACAAAAGAGCGTTAGATAAGGAGAGAGGAGGAGTGAAATGTAAAGATTTGTGAAGGGATATATTTGGCAGAGGATGCGGGTTGGTGGGGAAAGAGGGGTGGGATAGGGGCAGAAATGAGTGCACACCTGAAATTGGTGGGGGGGTGGGGGGAGGGTGGAGGTTGTCTCTCACAGGAAAGAAAGAGTGAGAATGAGGGTGTAATTAAAACTGGAGAATCTTAGTTAAGTTTAGTTTAGAGATACAGTGTGGAAACAGTCCCTTCGAGCCACCGAGTCCGTTCCAACCAGCGATCATCCCCAACACTACCACTATCCTACCCACTATGGACAATTTACTATTTTTACCGAAGCCAATTAACCTACAAACCTGTACGCACGTCTTTGGAGTGTGGGAGGAAACCAGAGCACCCGGAGAAAACCCACGCGGTCACAGGGAGAAGGTTCAAACTCCGTTATATGTCAGGATCAAACCTGGGTCCCTGGCGCTGTAAGGTCACAACTCTACCGCTGCGCCATGATGCGACCCCTTGGTGCCCAAGAAGAATAATTCACAGAGTGAGTTGTCATAGATGCAGTACAAACTTTGATCTGGTTTGGTGCCTCGAACGTGCTGCATTAAGAGGAGGAGGCTGTTACAGGGACTCGGTCTCTGAGTACTTTGCTCTCCTCCAGGACCAGTGTTCATCAACTTTTGGCTCAACTCTAGAGCTGGAGCTATTGACAAATTCCTCTCATCTCTCACACTCTGTCCCCAGAGACACTGACAGGAGCAATTCCACTCTTCCTTTTGAATTCTCTCGAGGAATCTATTCAATATTTAGTTTGGATATCATGTGGCCCATATATAAATAATTGTAGGCAAGCTCTTCATTTTTCTTGCATTTGGTCCAATGTTTTATTTTGATTAGACAGAATCTTCCAACATACAATAACAACGCTGTATTTAATTTTAATCACCAATATTTATTTTGCAGCTATAAATTCTGTATTCCTCTGATCCTGTTTGGGCACAGCAAACAGGGCTGAGTAGACACAAGGTGTTATTCCTACCTCAATCCAGACTGTGATCTTTTTCCATTAGTCTACAAGTCTTGACCATCATAAGCCCAGGCAGAGGTTGGCAGGTACTTGATGGGGAAAAGGGCTGCTCAGAGTGTAACTGCTGAAGCTTTCTGCATGGTGACGGACACTTCATGCCTTCCTGTCCTGTCACTTTTACACTCCACCAGCATTGTAATCAGCGATGTCTTTTCCTACTAGTGCAGAGAATTAGAGTTTGAATGATATTGCTGACGAGAACAGTGCAAGATGACTGTTCCGGCAATCAATTGGTCATTTCCCCCATTCTCAGGTAGGCTGAGAGAGAGAGAAAACTGCCACTTTAGTACTCCCCGCTGATTGAACCTGAGGTGCTGCAGAGCATTAGAGAACATTACAGAAGGTGAAAAACCTTGAGATTTATTATTAATCATTCACTCTAATCAGGAGATAAGGCCAGGTTATGTCAGTTAAACGATCCATGAGTTCGGCACAGTGGCGCAGTGGTAGAGTTGCTGCCATACAGCGCCAGAGACCCGGGTTCCATCCTGACTGCGGGTGCTGTCTGTACGGAGTTTGTACCTTCTCCCTGTGAACACATGGGTTTTCTCCGGGTGCTCCGGTTTCCTCCCACATTTTTTTAAATTTTATTCAATTATTAAAAATAATATTACACTACAATAAAACAAGCCAGAACCCACCACCATAATACAATACAAACATGTATCCATAATAAACTACTATACAACTATGATACAATCCTTATTGAGGATACATTCAACACCCTGCGGAGCCCAGCAGTCCCGGAACTCCCTCAGGACGCCCGCAGACAGGGCGTATTCCCTTTCTAATCCCACCCGGGCACGGACGTAACCCCGGAAAAGGGGCAGGCAGCTGGCTCGGGTAGAGCCCTCCACCGTCTGGCGCCGTGACTCGCGGATGGCCAGCTTGGCCAGGCCCAGGAGCAACCCAACCAGGACATCTTCAGCCCTACCCTCTCCCCTACGCACAGGGTGTCCAAAGGTGAGGATGGTGGGTGAAAAATGCAGCCAGAAGGCAAGGAGCAGCCCCTTTAGATATTCAAACAGTGGCTGCAGCCTCACGCATTCCATGTACACGTGGTACACAGACTCTTCCAGCCCGCAAAAGTGGCAGGCGGCTGGCGAGTCTGTGAACCGCGAGAGAAACAGGTTGCAGGGAACACCTCGGTGCAATACCCTCCACCCCAGGTCCCCAATGTAGAGGGGGAGAATCCCTGCGCAAAAAAAAACCAAAAAAAAAACATGCAGGTTTGTAGGGTAACTGGCTTTGGTAAAATTGTGAATTGTCCCTAGTGTGTAGAATAGTGCTAGTGTACAGGGATCGCTGGTCGACACGGTCTCGGTGGGTCGAAGGTCCTGTTTCTGCGCTGTATCTCTAAACTAAACTAAAAAAACAAAACAAATGTTATTCTGATGAGTGCTTAAACCGTTTGGCATTTGCTTGAGCAAACACAAAATGCTGGAGGAACTCAGGCGGCATTTGTGGAGGGAATGGACAAACAAGGTTTTGAGAACGAAGAGTCTGAGGAATGGTCCCGACTGAAATAATTGTCTGTCCATTCCCTCCACAGATGCTGTCTGACCCATTGAGTTCCTCCAGCACTTTTGTGTTGTGCTCAAGATTCCAGCATCTGCAGCTTCCTGTGTCTCCCTTATCCCAATGTTTATTCTGACCATTAGTGACTGATGTCAACACCAGCGATTAGGAAAACAAAACAGCAAGGGTATTTGAATAGGAAGAACAATATAACACAGGAATAGGGTGTCCAGATCAACGCGTCTGTGCCGACAATGATGCCCATCTAACATCCCATCATGACAAAATGTGTAGGAAGGAACTACAGATGCTAGTTTACACTGATGATCGATGCACAATACTGGAGTAACTCAGTGGGTCCGGCAGCATCTCTGGGGAAAAGGAGATCATCGGGTTGAGATGATCGAGACGATTCTTCAGTCTGAAGAAGAGCTTCGACCCAAAACGTTACCTATTCCTTTTCCCAGAGATGCTGCCTGACCCGCTGAGTTACTCCAGTATTTGTATGTATCTGCCTCTGCATGACCTTCTCCCTCTAGTCACTGCCTGCTCATGTGCCTGTCTAAACACCTCTTAAAGGTTACTATCTTTTCTGCCTCGATCATCTCCTTTTGCAACGTATTCTAGGCACCTAGCATCGTCGACATAAAAATATTTGCCTCATTAATCTCTATTAAACTTTGCCCCGCTCATCTTAAAGTTATGCTCTATAATATTGTACATTTCATAATCATCATAATCATAATTGTAATTTAGTAGCCAAGTATGTTTTGCAACATACGAGGGGGTGTCGAAACATCCGCAGTCGGTGACCGGTCTCAGCTCCCGTCGAAAACTCCTGTGGCTTGGAGTACCCAAAATCGGTCCCTAGCCAGAGACAGCGAGCTCCACGATGTTAAAGTCTGCAGCTCCCGCAGGTTGGAGCACCAAAGGCCGACCCCTGGCAAAGGCTTTGCCCGCTCCAAGATGTTAAAGTCCACAAGCTCAGCGGTTTTGGAGCTCTAGAAGTCCCAAACACGAGGCTGCCAACTCCGCGATGTAAGGCCGCAGTATGAACGGAGATATGACACGGAAAAAGTCGCATCTCCGTCGAGGAAAGAGATAAGAAAAGTTTCCCCCCCCCCCCCCCCCCCCCCCCACCACCACATAATGCAAAACTAAAGATAAACTAAAACATACATTTTACAACTAACATAAAACACAGAGAAGGAAAAGACGAAGACAGACCATAGGCGAGGCAGCCATCGTGTGGCGCCACTCTGGGAAAAAGATTTTGACTATCTACCCTATCTAATATGCTTCTCATAATTTTCTCTCAATCCTCTCTAAAGTTCTTGCGCACCGTCTTCAACAAGTGATGCCCTTTATTATCTCATTAGATCAAACAGGGTTTATGCCAGGCCGACAGTCCTCCCACAATATTAGGCGTCTCCTTAACATCATCCATTCACCAAGTAGTGAGGCCCCGGAGATATTGGTCTCCCTCGACGCCGAAAAAGCTTTCGACAGGGTCGAGTGGAAGTACCTATACGAGGCGATGGACAGGTTTGGCCTCGGCAATAGTTTCATTCATTGGGTCAGTCTATTATACTCGTCCCCGGTGGCCTCAGTACAAACAAACGACACACTGTCGCCCCACTTCCCCCTTCGGAGAGGTACCAGGCAGGGTTGCCCGTTATCACCACTTCTGTTTGCTGTCGCGATAGAACCCTTGGCGGTCTGGTTACGCTCAGAGAAGGGCTTTAAAGGTATTACACGGTTTGACACAATTCATAAAGTCTCATTGTATGCGGATGACCTGCTCCTGTACATCTCGAATCCAGTCAGCTCTCTCCCTGTGATTATGAATATTTTAGAACGGTTTGGGGTGTACTCTGGTTATAAACTTAACTACCAAAAAAGTGAATTATTACCGATTAACTCATTGGCTAAGCAGCTCCCTCGCTCTTTAACCTCATTCAAATGGGCGGAGGACGGATTTCGCTACCTCGGCATTTTTATCACAATACCTATATTTGATATGTTCCGCACAAACTTCCTGCCTCTGGTTGAGAAAGCTGAAAGTGACTTTGACCGCTGGTCAGTTTTACCGTTATCCCTCGCGGCCCGGATAAATCTGGTCAAGATGGTCGTCTTACCCAAATTCCTGTACCTTTTCCAGCATGTTCCTATATTTATCACTAAATCTTTTTTTGATAAATTAGAAAGGAGAATATCTAAATTTTTATGGGGTAGCAAACCGGCCAGAATTCGAAAGACGCTACTACAGTCTCCTAAGAGTGACGGCGGTTTGGCACTTCCTGACTTTAGGCGATACTACTGGGCTGCTAACTTGCAAAAAATCCTGTACTGGATGAATGATGATTGCGACCACCTACCGACCTGGGTACACATGGAAAAGGCGAGTTCACATCTCCCGTTGCGGTCTGTCCTATGCTCTCAACTCCCCCTTTCTATAACATCTGCGGGTGCAGGCCCAATTGCGTCCCTCTCGCTCAAGATATGGAGTCAATTTAGGAAAAACTTTGGTTTACAAGGCCCTTCCATCTTGACCCCACTGCTTAAAAATCACATCTTTAATCCTTCAAGTACAGACTCCGCATTCAAAACCTGGCATAGTAATGGCATCAGTAGTATCAAAAACCTATACAAGGATGGTATTTTTTCGTCTTTTACGGAGCTTTCGTACAACTATAGCCTCCCAAACTCCCACCTTTTTCATTTTTTCCAGATTAGGAATTTTGTGAAGAAGATATTCCCCCATTTCCCAAATCGTCCCCCTGAAACCCTGACCGATTCCATCCTAGCTCTAGATCCCAACCGGAAGAAATGCATCTCTTTTTTGTACAACTTGTTAGGGTCGGTTATATTGAAACCTCATACCTCATTAAAAGCTGCGTGGGAGGGCGAGCTGAATATGAAACTAGCAGACCAGCAATGGGACTCTGCCTTGGACTTGATCCATTCTGCCTCCATATGTGCCCGTCATGGCCTAATCCAATGCAAAGTCCTTCACAAAGTCCACTACACAAACGCAAGATTATCTAGAATATACCCCGCTGTTAAAGACACCTGCAACAGATGCAATCAATCCCCTGCCAACCATAGTCATATGTTTTGGTCTTGCCCTAAGCTAGCAAACTTTTGGAGGAGTGCTTTCGACGTGCTAAGCAGAGCCTATGGCCAGACTATTCCTCCAAACCCACTGTCAGCTATTTTTGGTATTCCCCCCAACACCAACCTCTCTGTTGCGTTGAAGCGGGTCCTGGCTTTTACAACCCTGTTAGCCCGGAGACTGATTTTGCTTAACTGGAGACTTACCTGTCCCCCGACACACGCCCGCTGGATCAAGGAAGTGCTCTACAACTTAAAGCTTGAAAAACTTAGGTTCTCTCTCAAAGGCTCTACCAAGACATTCCTAGATACATGGAACCCTTTCCTGGAACTTGTTAACTCTCTTAACTTGTTTCCGGACTCGGAAGAGGACTGAGTGTCCTCTATCACAGCTCTGTCTTATTGCAGCTGCTATCCCCTCAACCCCTCCCCCCCCCCCTCCCTCCCCACAATTTATTTATTTATCTTTTATTTTTATTTATTTTTTTATTTTATTTCTTTTTATTTATTTTTTTTAATTTATTTTTTTTTATTTACATTTTTATTTTTTTTATCGTATTTGTGTGGATGTGTACGTATGTGAGTGTTGTTTGTTCCCGGGTGGCGAGGGTGGGTAAGGGTAAGGGTAAGGGTTTTGAGGGTCGTTTACATACTGTTGTACAATTATGTCCTGATTATCACTGTCTGTTATCATTGTATGTATGCAAATTGCTGTTAAATTCAAAATTCAAATAAAAAGATTTAAACTAGAAAAGTTTCCCCCCCCCCCCCCCCCCCCCCCCCTCCCCCCACCACCACATAATGCAAAACTAAAGATAAACTAAAACATACATTTTACAACTAACATAAAACACAGAGAAGGAAAAGACGAAGACAGACCATAGGCGAGGCAGCCATCGTGTGGCGCCACTCTGGGGAAATGATTTTGACTATCTACCCTATCTAATATGCTTCTCATGATTTTACATACAAATTTCAGGTTGCCCCTCAATTTTTGACATCCAAAGAAAACAATCCAGGTTTACCCAACCTCTCCTTGTAACAAATGTTCTCCAATCCAGGCACCATCCCGGGGAACTTCTTCTGCACCTTCTCCTAATCCTCCACATCTTTTCTATAGTGTGCCAAGCAGAACTGCAAATGCTACTCCGAATCTAGCCCAACCAAAGCTTTATACAGCTGAAACGAATACAGCCTGCCAGCCTTTTACACTCAATACCTCATCTGATGAAGGCAAGCATTCATAAGCTTTCTTTACCACCCTATCCACTTATGCTGGCACTTTCAAGTTTGTGGATCTGCACCCCAAGGTCCCTCTGTACATCATTGCTCCAATGTCAAGAGTCAAGTCAAGAGTGTTTTATTGTCACGTGTCCCAGATAGGACAATGTAATTCTTGCTTGCTGCAGCACAACAGAATATGTAAACATAACACAGAACAGGGGATAAAAGTTCAGTGTGTCTATATACCATAGACCATATATGTACACAATAAAGAAACAGATAAGGTGCAATAGGCTGTTATTGCTCAGAGTCTGTTTTATTTATTTATTTATTTATCTGTCTATTTATTTATTTATTTATCTCTTTATTTATCTCTTTATTTATTTATTTATCTATTTATTTATCTATCTATTTATCTATTTATTTATTTATTTATTTATTTATTTATTCCGAACAAGTAAAGACATTAAAGACATTAATAGTAACAAAATCGAAATTATCAAACAATTGGACATTACAATCAATATTTACAAAGCAATGAAAAGAACAAAAGCAAAGTTCCAATGTCCAACTCTGTGTCTGTACAAGCTCGAAAAGGAGTGAGAAGAAGAATAGCTTATTAAATCTCACCCCTTTTCCCCAACACTTCTACCATATTTAAAAATCAATTAATTAATAATAATAATACTACCCTAGGCAATTTCCCATAATACCTACAGACATATATATACATACAACTATTATACACATACAAACTTCATATCTGAAGTACCCAAACATAAGTAAACAATAGTAAAGCAATAGATAAACATTAACCCCCACTTGTCAACCATCCCCTCCATCCCTGTACCCCTTGAAAATTATTTTTTTATATATCATTTTAAAATGATTCATGTTTGTGCATTGCTTTAATTCCCCGTTCAATTTATTCCACACTCCTACTCCACAAACCGAAATACAAAAGGCTTTTCTAGTCGTACGGACTCTTTGTTTCTTAAAGTTAAATATTCCTCTTAAATTGTAACCCCCCACACGCTCGTTAAATAATTTTTGAATGTTTCCAGGTAAATTTTTATTTTTGGCCCTAAACATTATCTGAGCTGTTTTGAATGTAACCAAATCTTCTAATTTTAATAATTTTGCCTCTAAAAATAATGGATTCGTATGACCCAGATACTTAGCATTATGGATAATACGAATTGCTCTTTTTTGCATCATGGTTAATGAGTGTATCGAATTTTTATAGTTATTACCCCAGACTTCTGCACAATAATTTAAGTAGGGTAAAAATAATGAACAATAAAAAGTACGGAGTGATTTGTAATCCAGAGCTTGCTTGGCTTTGTATAATACAGAGATACTTTTTGACAATTTTAATTTTACATGTTTAATATGTGATTTCCAGCTTATTTTATCGTCAATTATAACCCCAAGAAATTTATTTTCATGCACTCTTTCAACTTCCACCCCATTTATCTTTATACTTACTAGTGTATTTATTCTACAATTACCAAATAACATTATTTTAGTTTTACTCAGATTTAATGAAATTTTATTCCTATCAAACCATATTTTCAATTTACCCATTTCTTTTATTATTTTATTCAATAGCTGTTTTAAATTTTCCCCAGAACAAATAATATTTGTATCATCTGCAAACAAAACCAGCCTCAATACATTGGACACATTACAAATATCGTTTATGTACATGATAAATAATTTTGGGCCCAGCACTGACCCCTGTGGTACACCACACGCAATGTCCAAGCATGTAGAATTATGACTACCCAGATTTACAAACTGTTGCCTGTTACTTAAGTAGCTTTTAATCCAGTCCAGTACTATTCCTCTAATTCCATACCTCTCCAATTTTTTTAATAAAATATCGTGATTAATTGTATCAAATGCTTTTTTTATGTCAATGAATATCCCAGCTGCATATAATTTATTATCAATGGCGTTTGTGATGTCTTCAGTTAATTCTAATATTGCAAGTGATGTCGTGTTTAACAGCCTGATGGCTGTGGGAAAGTAGCTGATCCTGAACCTGAATGTTCCAGATTTCAAGCTCCTGCACCTTCTTCCTGATGGCAACGGAGAGATGAGTGTGTGGCCAGGATGGTGTGGGTCTTTGATGATGTTGGCAGCCATTTTGAGGCAGCGACTGCGATAGATCCTTTCGATGGTGGAGAGATCAGAGCCGATGATGGACTGGGCAGTGGTCACAAATGGATCCTGCCATTTACTATATCATTTCTTCTTGTACCTTACTTCCAAAGTGCATCACCTAGCATTGTCTATATTAAACCCTATCTGCCCTTATTGTAGCTATCCTCTTGTTCCTAATATCAATAGAGTAAAAAAAATACTTGTAAAATTGGAAAAACAGAAAGAAGAAAAATAACTCACAAGTAACTTGCAAGTAATTGCTGATTCCTTCAATAGCACTGCAGAAGGTCTTTCCAGCTGCCTATTAAGTGTTCAGCTGCGTGTGATTAAGAAAGTGTGTTGGAATCCTAAGCCCCACGCTGTTTCTCTAAACTAAACTAAAAATTAATTTCCTCCTCTTACTATTCTCCTTGGCATGTAAAAGTTCATCACTTGTCACCTCAAAAACATACCATGAATGAATTCCACAGGTTTCTGAGGTAGAAAGATGATTGGTATTTTTCTACCTCTCCACTCTAATTGTGAAACGCTACCCCTGGTTGTATACACTCCCACCAGAGGAGACATTCTCTCAGTGCCCCATCCTGCATCCTATCTGGGACAGCCAACATCTTTCCTGCAGCCTTGCCACGGGGCTTGGACGCAGAGATCGCACTGTGTGACTAATACAGGTGTCAGTCAGGTAGTCAAGATGGGAGGGAATACATCGAAGTCCCTCACCCTGAGCACAGGATTGCCCCAGGGTTGCGTCCTCAGCCCCCTATTGTACTCCCTGTACACACATGACTGTGTGGCTAGGTTCAGCTCCAACTCAATAATCAAGTTTGCTGATGACACTGTGGTGGTGGGCCTGATCTCAGCCAACGACGAGAAGGCCTACCGGGAGGAGGTGGCTGATCTAGCACTCTGGTGTCAGGACAACAGCCTCCTCTTGAACATCAAAAAAACTAAGGAGCTGATCGTGGACTTTAGGAGGGCACATGATCCAAGGACGTACACTCCATTGAGGATAAATGGGGATACTGTAGATAGGTGAGCTGTTTTAAATATCTGGGAGTCCACATCTCTGAGGATATGACAAGGACATCACATGCCGCAGCACTCGTGAGTAAGGCAAGGCAGCGCCTTTACCCCCTCAGGCAATTGAGGAAATTCAGAGTGTCTCCGAGGATCCTCCAGTGCTTCTACTCAGCGGCTGTGGAAAGCATCTTGTCCGGAAATATTACCATCTGGTTTGGGAATTGCTCTGCCCAGGACAAGAAGGCTCTGCAGAGAGTAGTGCGTTCGGCCGAACGCACTATGGGAACTTCACTCGCCCCCCTGCAGGAACTATACATCAGTAGGTGCAACTCCAGAGCCAATAAAATCATGGGAGACCCCTTCCACCCCAGCACTGGACTGTTCCAGCTGCTACGGTCAGGCAAATGCCTCCGTTGCCATGCTGTGAGAACGGAGAGGTTGAGAAGGAGTTTCTTCCCAGAGGCCATTCGGACTGTAAACTCCTATCTCACAAGGGACTAACTTTACTGAATGTTTTTCCTTCCGCCCACAATATTTAATATGTGAAAGAATATGTGATTCTGTTTGTAATTTGTTTGGTTGTTTGTTTGTTTGTCTTTTTGCACAAAGTCCGCGAGCATTGCCACTGCACATCTCGTATGTGTATGTGACAAATAAACTTGACTTGACTTGACTTGATACCACAGGCAGATAGACACAAAACGCTGGAGTAACTCAGCAGGTCAGGCAGTATCTGTGGAGAAAAGGAATAGGTGACATTTCAGGTTAGCACCCGACCCGAAACATCATCCATTCCTTTTCTCCAGAGATGCTGCCTGACCTGCTGAATTACTCCAACATTTTGTGTCTAACTTCAGTATAAACCAGCACCTGCAGTTTCTTCCTACACATTTTGCCTGCGAACACTACAGGCAATTCATATTCCCATTAAACATCAACAGTCCCTTGTAATTGTTCCCTTTGGAAGTTCTAATTTAATTGTAGGTGTTTTCATGTTCTCATCTACAATTTACAGTGAGGTAGTAGAAAGAACTCTTGTGAACAAAAGCAGATTAGAATAAAACAAGTTGGGGAAAAAAACAAAATCAAATGGGATATTGTTTTAGATATTTTAATAACCTTTCCTATGTAATAATTTTTCCAGAGTGATTTCCCTGGGCACACTGTGACCTTACCATGGCTCTCTTCCCTGCTAACAAGGGCTTAGTTAAAGACTAAATATAATTCATGTTAATTAATGTTAACATTCTGCCTGATAATGTAGTCAAGCTTTGAACAATTGTTTGACTATATTCATGACCAAGCCGATATACCTTTAATAACCAAGATACTGTAGACATCAAATACTGGGCTAACTCAGCGGGTCAGGCAGCATCTCCGGAGAAAAAAGGATGGCTGATGTTACGGGTCAGGACCCTTCTTCAGACCGACCCGAAAAGTCACCCATCCTTTTTCTCCAGAGATGCTGTCTGACCCGCTGAGTTACTCCAGCACTTTGTGTCTATCTTCGGTACAAACTAGCATCTGCAGTTCCTTTCTTCACATAACTTTAATAGCCCACTTTTTTTCAGTCATTCAAACAGATTGCGTGAGTAATGTTTTGAGCAGGCCGGGGTTATTGCTGAAATACATCTGTGAAAAGATCGAGGGAAAGAGTATTATAGTTTAAAATGTTCCTTTTCCACTTCAGCTTCACTGAAACCGGTGATCTTGATCCTCAGAATTACATGTTGTTTTTGGTACTGTGAGATAAATATGTTTTTGCCAGTTCTGCAGGGTTGGCCAGGCCAGTCGGCTGGGACTTGCAGCATCTGGTTCTGTTTAGCAGCTTTGATTTCTATCTCTACAAAGTGCTCGTTCCTTCACAGGATCTTTCCAGCCCAGAGTATTACATTCCTATGTGTAGGAAGGAACTGCAGATGCTGGTTTGTACTGAAGATAGACATAAAAGTGCTGGAGTAACTCAGCGGGTCAGGCAGCATCTCCGGAGAAAAAGGATAGGTGACGTTTCGGGTCAGAATCCTTCTTCAGACTGTTCACCCATCCTTTTTCTCCAGAGATGCTGCCTGACCCGCTGAGTTACTCCAGCACTTTGTGTCTATTTCAGTCCCATGTTGCCAAGAGTACTAAGTGAGATATTCACTTCAACAAGAACCTGCATCAAAATATTTTGAGGGACTCTAATGTACAGCTGTCACATTCAAGTCTTATCGGGATCTGATTCTTTTCCATAATACAAATTCTTGTGTTGGTTGGGATGCCTGAGTTACTCCAGCACTTTGTGTCTATCTTCGGTATAATTTGTAATAAAATCTAAATTCCTCTTCCAAGTGGATTGTATCTGGCAATGAAGCCCACGGGACAAATGTAGATGGCAGCATCAATTATTATACGCGGCCTTTTGTGACCTTTCACGAGCATTCAACTGAATGGTTGAATGGCAGAGTTGACTTGATGGGCTGAATGGCCTAATTCTGCGCCTATCACTTATGATCTTATGTCCTTATAACATGTTCTGCCATTCAATAAGGTCTACGGTGATCTTATTTTATTCTCAATTTCCCTGCTTCTTCTCCACAGTTTTCTGTTACTTCATGGTTCACAAATCTATCTCCACCTAGAGTCTTCATAACGACTCACCTACATCATTTCTGATAAAATTAAATGTTGTTTTAATGCTATTCATGTTTGGCAATAAACTTGTACTCATTGTTCACACATCATGCAAAGTTAGGGCAGCTCAAAGTTAAGTTGGCATGGTGTCACAGCAGTAGATTTGCCTGGAGAACCAAGTTCGATCCTGACTACAGGTGCTGTCTGTACAGAGTTTGTATGCTCTCCCTGTGACCGCATGGGTTTTCTCCGGGTGCTCTGGTTTACTCCACATTCCACAGCAGCTTTTTGGGGTGGAGGATTTAAACTTTTTTACACTTTTTAATACTTCTTTATACTTTAGATTTTAAATCTTAGAGATACAGCACGGGAACTGGCCCTTCGGCCCACCAAGTCCACGCTGACCCGTCCACTATCACTATCCTACACACTGGGGACAATTTATACTTTCACCAAAGCCAATTATTCTGCAAACCTTACGTCTTTGGAATGTGGGAGGAAACCGGGAAAAAACCCACACGGTCACAGGGAGAACGTGCAAACTCCTTACAGACAGCACCCGTAGTCAGGATTGAACCTGGGTCTCTAGCACTGTAAAGGTAGCAACACTACCGCTGCGCCACCATGCTGCCTCTCTTATCTCTAATTTCCTCTTCATCTCGGAATGAAATGGGCAGTGTGAATTTGTGCCCCCTGTTCCAGATACCTCCTGACAGGAAACTCCCTCTCAACATTGTCGCTGCAAGCTGCCAAATCTCCAAAAGATAAGAGGCACAAGGAACTGCAGATGCTGGTTTACAAAAAAAAGACACAAAGTGCTGGAGTAACTCAACAGGTCAGGAAGCATTTCTGGATAACATGGATAGACAACATTTTGGGTCAGGACCCTCCTTCAGATTCAGACTTCAGAGTCAGAAGAAGGGTCTGGACCCAATGCGCCACCTATCCACGTTCTCCAGAGATGATGCCTGACCCGTTGAGTTACTCCAGCAATTTGTGTCTTTTTTTCGTCAAAAGAGAATCTCTTTTTCGCTAAACTTTAACATGTATAGAGTCAATATATCTAACCTTTCCTGTTAAGGCTATCCTTTTGAACCAGGAATTAATCTAATGAAGCTTCTCTGAACAGCCTCCATGAGGAGTATATGCTTCCTTAAAAGAAGAGATCAAACTGTACACAGTACTCTAAACGCTATGAGACATTTATTTTGTTTTGGAAATAAAGGAAAAACTCCATTAGCTTTTCTCATTACTTGCTAAACTGCATGCCGATTTTCTGCATTTCATGTACAAAGACAGCAAGATAGCTCTGTATGGCAGTTTTCAGTAGGTTTTCAATTTAAGCAATATTCTATATACTGTTCCTGTGCATAACCGCATAGTTCCCCACATTCCACTGCCTCGATCAAATGTTTGCCCATTCGCCACAAGTCAATATCTCTGCACACTCTTTACGTCCTCTACACAGCTATCTTTCCCACCCATCATGAGGAATTTTCCAATTATACACTTTGCCCATTCATCTAAATCATTAACGTGGATTGTAAATAGTTTAGGCAATGATCTTGGTCACAGCTTGTATATTAATAATGGTCCATTTATTCTGATTCTCTAGTCGTTTAAATAATAGAAATAATGGGATCCAGAGCAACCCGTTGGGCTAGCCAACAAGAACAAAGAGGGACCCTGCAAGCTGCCGGCGGCCACATGCGGTGGCAGGCCTGGTTCGCCACTGCGAGAAGATAAGACCATCCTAAGAACTTTTGAAACTTTGTCCGTGCCAGAAACATGGCGATACTTTGTGTACTGCCTAGGTGAAGTCTGCTGTATGGTTTTACCAGACTAGTCATACAGCATGGAAACAGGACCTTCGGCCCGACTAGCCCACACCGGCCAACATGTCCCAGCAACACTAGTCCCACCTGCCTGCATTTGCGATTGTGTGCAAAAACAAATAATTTCATTGTACGTAGATACGAGTGGCAATAAAATACAGTATCGTTGAAACATTGAATCAGGGATCAGATGGAAAATTGGACATGAAATTGGCTGGTGTGGATGGTTGCTTTTCAGATTGAACGATTGTAACCTTTGCTGTATGTATTTTATAAATTGATAATTTGGAAGAGAATGTAGTTTCATGATTAGTAAATTTGCAGGATCTAATCTAGATTAACTATTGACTATTAACTATTAACAGGATCTAGATTAACTATCAAAGTGAACAAGCAAATAGTTGAAGGAATTTAACTCGGAGAAGTGCCAATTGATGCATTTTAGAAGGGCCAGGACATACGCAGTGCATGACAGGACCCTGGGGAATATTAGTGAACAGCAAGACCATGGGGTACAAGTACAAAGTTCCCTGAAAGTGGCAACACTGGGAGGAGTGGTGAAGAAGGCATGTGGTATATTTGCCTTTATCAGTCAGACCATTCAGGCGTTCAGATGTCATGTTACTGTTGTATTATTCATTGGTTAGGATGCACTAGGAGTGGTGTATGCAGATCTGGTCACCATGCTATCAGAAGGACATGATTAAGTCGGAGACGGTGTGGAAAAGATTTGCAGGAATGTTGCCAGGACTACAAGGCTTAGGCTATAAGGAGATACTGGAAAGGCTGGTATTGCTTTTTTCCTGGAGCAAAGGAAGCTGAGGGGTAACCTTGTAGAGATTTATAAAAGCATGAGAACCATGGATAGGATGGATGTGTTTAAGAAAGAATCTCAGAATCTGGAAAAATCGAAGGTAGAGAAAAATGCTGGAGAAACTCAGTGGGCGAGGCAGCATCTATGGAGCGAAGGAATAGACGACATTTCGGGTCGAGACCCTTCTTCAATTAGTAGGATGGATAATCACTGTCTTTTTCCCAGGGTGGGAAATTTAAAACTAGAGCGTATAGGGAAAGGCAAACTTTTCACATAGAAGGTGATTGGTTTAGGGAATGACCTGCCAGATTAGTGGGAGAAACAGGTACACTCACAATGTTTATAGAACATTTGACCAGGTACATGGAGAGCAAATGTTTAATGAGATTCGCAACGATAGATAGCGGAGTCAGGGGATATGGGGAGAAGGCAGGAACGGCAGGTACTGATTGTGGATGATCAGCCATGATCACAGTGAATGGCAGTGCTGGCTTGAAGGGCCGAATGGCCTACTCCTGCACCTATTGTCTATTGTCTATTGCATCTTGGTCAGCATGGACAAGTCGGACCGAAGGGTTTGTTTCCATGCTACCTGAATCTATGAAGCTACAAGTGTAATGCCCATGTCCCGCTTAGGAAACCTGAACGGAAACCTCTGGAGACTTTGCGCCCCACCCAAGGTTTCCGTGCGGTTCCCGGAGGTTCCCAGCGGTTGCAGGTGGTTGCCGGATGTTGCAGGAAGTGGAAGCAGGTAGGAAGACTGACAAAAACCTCCGGGAACCGCACGGAAACCTTGGGTTGGGCGCAAAGTCTCCAGAGGTTTCCGTTCAGGTTTCCTAAGTGGGACAGAGGCATAAGAGTATGTCCAAGAACTGAGTCAGGGCTGCCAACTCTCACGCTTTGAGCGTGAGACTCACGCCCTCAAGCAATCTCTCACGCCCTCACGCTGATCAGATATTTCTCACGCTCAGTGGTGAGAAATTTTGTGATCAACGAAAATTTCAAAACTCGGATAAACTGCATGGTCCGCGGGTGTTGGAGAGCCGGGGCTGCGGGAGGGATGGGAGCAGAACCAGCGACGGGAACAGATGCGGACATGGAGCACTCCGGACAGTGCAAGTCCCGGGGCGTCGGGGGCGTCGGGAGGGTTGCGCCGCTGTCGGTGCCGCTGCCGCTGCCGCGAGAGTCTCTGTGCCGAAGGGACAGACTCTAAAAGGGAGGTGGAGAGAGACAGAGGGGAAGGAGACAGAGAGACAGTGGGGGGGGGGGGAGAGGGGGGTGAGAGGAGAGAGAGGAGAGAGACAGAGGGGGCGTGAATGGAGAGAGAGAAGAGGGAGAGGGGGGAGAGAGAGGTAGGAGAGAGAGAGGGGGGAGAGTGAGGTGGGAGAGGGGGGGAGAGAGGGAAGAGAGAGAGGGGTGAGAGGGAAGAGAGAGGGGGTGGAGAGGGTAGGAGAGAATGGGAGAGAGAGGGGGAAGAGAGAGGGGTGGTAAAAGAGAGAGGGAGAGAGGGGAAAAGAGAGAGAGATGGTGGGGGCAAGGAGAAAGAGGAGATAGAGACAGAGGAGAAAGAGAGAGGGGAGAGAGAGCCAGGGGGAGAGTTAGGTGGGAGGGAGAAATGGGGGAGAGAGGGAGAGAGAGAGGGGGGGGAAGAGAGAGGGGTGAGAGGAGAGAGAGAGAGAGGGGAGAGTGTGTAGAGAGGTAGAGAGAGGGAGAGATAGAGGGAGGGAGAAAAAGAGAGAGAGGGGGGAAGAGAGGGAGAGAGAGAGAAGAGGGGGAGAGAGAGAAGAAAGAGAGGGGGGGAGAGAGATAGGGGAAAGAGAGGGGAGAGTTAGGGGAAAGAGAGGGGAGAGAGAGGGGAAAGAGAAGGGAGAGAGAGAGGGAGAGAGGGGAGGGGGGGAGAGAGAGGAGAGAGGGGACGAGAGAGACAGGGAGAGTGAGGTGGGAGGGAGAGAGGGGGAAGAGAGAGGGAGAGAGAGGGGAAAAGAGGAGAGAGAGAGAGGGGGAGAGAGAGGGGAAGAGAGGAGAGAGAGAGGGAGAGAGAGGGGGGAGAGAGAGGGGAAGAGAGGAGAGAGAGGGGGGGAGAGAGGGGGAGAGGGAGAGAGAGGGGGGAGAGAGAGAGGGGAGAGAGAGAGAGAGGGGGGGAGAGAGAGGGGGAGAGAGAAAGAGGGGAGAGAGAGAGAGAGGGGGGAGAGAGAAAAGACAAAGTTAAATGACTTGATAAATGACAATATTCATCATATTGCACAATTTCAAGCTGAAAAATGCAAATGTTCCGTACCAATGGGAGGGGGACACCCGCAGGGCCGGCGGTCGAAGCTCCCCTCCAGGGGTGATGGTAAGTCCATGCCGGCCCCGCGGTAGAAGTTGGCCGCGTGCCGGCAGTGATGGCTTCTTCTTCCCCCGGGTCCCCCACGAGGGATCCCGGGCTGTAGACGCCGCACCAGCTGGAGCTGTGCAGACCGCGGCTTCAGGCTGCGACTTCAGGCTGCCGGCTGCCTCGGGCCAGCGAAACGGAGCGCTCCCCTCTGGCGAGCCCCAGTGAGGGCTCGCCCGCTCCACGCCGAGAGTCCACGCTGCGCCCGCCGCTGAAGCCCCGGGCGCGTCTCCGGGAAAGGCCGAGCCGATCCTTGATGTTAGGCCACGGGGGAGGCGACCTGGAAAAAGTCGCCTCTCCATGGAAGAGGCGACTGAAGCGGTTTCCCCCTTACCCCCCCACACCACCCCCCACACAAAACACACGAAGGAACATTAAATGCATTCTTTAAAGCAAACTAAAAAATTAAAAAAGGTTGAAAAAAAAAACTGACGCGCTGCTGACATGGCTGCTGCCAGAACAACGCCCCCTAGAGCCTAGATCAGAGCTGCAGGGAAAGAATGGGACAGCTGCAGATACTTACAATTAGGTGTAAATTGCATGAAACAGATTGGGTGAATACAAACCAGGCATACACATTATAAATATTGTTGCAAACCTTTACTTTGCATGATGTTGATTGGGTTAAGTGTTGAGCCTGGTCTGGGTTTCTTGAATATCCAGGCACATGTTGCATAATTCATCTCTATAAACCTGCACCTAGAAACTTCATCAGATACATTGTATTAGTCACTTTATTATTGGGTTAGTGAAATGTCTATCATGTACTGTGTTAATCGATATCTGTTATTGGACTGTATAGAGACCACCCACATGTGGTTCGGCCCTTCGAGGTTCGGGAACCTATAAAAGGTGGCTCCCACGAGGTCCTGTGTCGATCTTCTGGGAGAACGCTTAGGACTGCGTGACCTTCTAGAGTGTCTTTGCTTGCACGAGGCTAGAAGGGTTTGGCCAGATACAGATACAAGGATCGAACCCGCGGTGGTTAGGTATGGTAGTGGGGAACTGTTATTGTGTTTTTCCAAAATAAAGTTTAGATGTGCAAGTGCTTGACTCAGTATCTAATTGACTGAAACTAGACTGGGGGGAAACTTAGAACGAGCTGCTTACAACAGTTGATCGCTCAACTTTGATTATTTGCATGTGCAAGCAGCAACATAGACAGCAAACCTCTGTTTTATCCATTGCCAATCCTCTCCATATTGACACTCCATTGCTGCAATCTCCATGTCACACCGTACATCAATTTGTATGAGAAAGGGATAGAGCAAGGGGCATGCTTCGTTGAAAAAATTTGCATTCATTTTCCATGTATATTCACAGCTGGAACTTTATTACATTTTCACTATAACTATAATTGGATTGAAATTTTGTGTTTCAATGCAACAGGATTAAGTATTTTTATTAACGCCGGCTTCAGCGTCTTATTTTGTTCCCATTGTCTCTGTCTGGAGGTACACAAAAATGCTGGAGAAACTCAGCGGGTGCAGCAGCATCTATGGAGCGAAGGAAATAGGCAACGTTTCGGGCCGAACCCCTTCTTCGGACTGAAGAAGGTCTGAAGAAGGGTTTCAGCCCGAAACGTTGCTTATTTCCTTCGCTCCATAGATGCTGCTGCACCCGCTGAGTTTCTCCAGCATTTTTGTGTACCTTCGATTTTCCAGCATCTGCAGTTCCTTCTTAAACACAAGTCTCAGTTTTGGTCTCCTAATCTGAGGAAAGACATTCCTGCCATAGAGGGAGTACAGAGAAGGTTCACCAGACTGATTCCTGGGATGTCAGGACTTTTATATGAAGAAAGACTGGATAGACTCGGTTTGTACTCGCTAGAATTTAGAAGATTGAGGGGGGATCTTATAGAAACTTACAAAATTATTAAGGGGTTGGACAGGCTAGATGCAGGAAGATTGTTCCCGATGTTGGGGAAGTCCAGAACAAGGGGTCACAGTTTAAGGATAAAGGGGAAATCTTTTAGGACCGAGATGAGGAAAACATTTTTCACACAGAGAGTGGTGAATCTCTGGAATTCTCTGCCACAGAAGGTAGTTGAGGCCAGTTCATTGGCTATATTTAAGAGGGAGTTAGGTGCGGCCCTTGTGGCTAAAGGGATCAGGGGGTATGGAGAGAAGGCAGGTACAGGATACTGAGTTGGATGATCAGCCATGATCATATTGAATGGCGGTGCAGGCTCGAAGGGCCGAATGGCCTACTCCTGCACCTATTTTCTATGTTTCTATGTTTCTATATTTCTCTGTCTGGAGTATTGATCTAATTTCCTCCCATTCCCTTCATGCACCATTATCCGGGGTGGGCACGGCTCCACAGCGGTAGAGTTGCTGCCTCACAGCGCCAGAGACCTGGGTTCAATCCTGTCTGTGGGTGCTGTCTGTTTGGAGTTTGTACGATCTCCCCGTGAACTACGTGGATTTTCTTTGGGTGCTCCAGTTTCCTCCCACACTCCGAAGACATACTGGTTTGTAGATTAATGGCTTGGTATAAAAATATGTAAATTGTCCCTATCGTGTGCAGGATAGTGTGAATGAGCGGGGATCGCTGGTCGATGTGGACTCGGTGCACCGAAGGGTTTGTTTCCACACTGTATCTCCAAGCTAAACTAAACTAAATTAGTCTAACAGTCTGAAGAAGGGTCTCGACCCGAAACGTCACCTATTCCTTCTCTCCATAGATGCTGCCTCACCTGCTGAGTTTCTCCAGCATTTTTTGGCTACCTTAATCTTAATTACACGTGTGCAAAGTCCCTAGTCAGCTGGGTAGTTCCAGAGAGATTTATGTCAGGAAATAAATAGGGGGACGTGAATGAATGGGTCATCAAATAATAAAATGCACTGTAATAAAATGACCCAAATCTGTTACTTATAACATCTGCAGATTTGATGGCAACTTCCCTTTGTTACCGTGAGGAATTTCGTAAATCCCACCACAGTGTTTCCAAGCATGGTCATCCTAAACTTCTGTACAATTAGTTACCGCAGATAGGAACACTCTCTGTTTTCCTCGCACATTGCCAGCACTTTATAACGCCTCAGCATTACATTCTTGCTTTTACAGTATATTCTAGTCCCCTCAAAATGAATGTTAGCTTTGCATTTGCCTTCCTTACCTGCAAATTCAAATGAATCTATTAGGAACCCTGCACCAGCACTCTATAGTCCCTTTTATAAGGTGATGGTGAGGCCATATTTTGAATATTGTGAGCAGTTTTGGGCCCCATACCTGAGGAAGGATGTGCTGATATCAGTTAGAGAGGGGCTGGAGGGGGTTTACAAGAATGATCCTGGTGATGATTGTTTTAAGATATGAGCATTGTTTCAAGGCTCTGGACCTGTAATCAGTGGAGTTTTGATGAGGGGGGGGGGGGGGGGTCTCATTGAAACCTACTGGATAATGGAAGGCCTGGATTGAGTGGATGTGGAGGGGATCTTCCAGATGTGGGAGAGTCTAGGACCAGAGGGCACAGCCTCAAAATAAAAGGATGTGACTCTAGAATGGAGATTTTAGCAGGGAGAAGGCAGAAGATTAGGGTTGAGAGGAAAGGATAGATCAGTCAAAGATAGATCGAATGGCAGAGTAGATCGAATGACCAAATTCTGCTCCTATGCCTAATGGTCTGTTGTTCCCACAATACTCTGAGAGGATTGTGGCATCAGGAATGATCTCATCCCATTTTCCCCAATATAGAAATCATATTGAGGAGTGAAGATAGACACAAAAAGCTGGAGTAAGTCAGCGGGACAGGCAGCATCTCTGGAGAGAAGGAATGGGTGATGTTTCGGATCAAGACCCTTCTTCAGTCTGGGTCGAGACCCTTCGGTCTCGGCTCGAAACGCTACCCATTCCTTCTCTCCAGAGATGCTGCCTGTCCCGTTGACTTACTCCAGCTTTTTATGAGTATCTTTGGTTTAAATCAGCATCTGCAGTTCCTTCCTACATATTGAGGAGTAAGGCTGCTTCACATTCAGTACATTTCACCACAGCGACTGGGTATAGTCATTATTGGCTTTCACCCTGAAAAATAAGTCAATTTTCAGTTGTTTAACATGAAAGAAAAACAATGGTATGTAATTTAATTATTATTAAGGATGAAAGAATCTGATCATCATTTAGCGTCGTCAGAAGGCTCCTTGTGTTTCACTTTATAAGTGCTGGTTTAAAGGTTGCTATGGGAACCAAAGTGTTTGCTAAGGCTATACTTAAGGAATGTCTACAGCCTCTAATTCTATTTTAGAACATCAAAGAGAGATGGTGTAAGTAAATCAAAAAATGTTTCTCAAGAGGAATGGAGGGAAAAACCTGTGCAAAGCACATTTTCACCTTTCCTAATCATTAGTTAGAAAAAAGAGCCATCAGAACTGGGGGAAAAAAACGTATTGAAGAATCAAGACACAAAACACTGGAGCAACTCAGCGGGACAGGCAGCATCTCTGGAGAGAAGGAATGGGTGACATTTCAGGTCGAGACCCTTCTTCAGACTCCGACCCAAAACATCACCCATTCCTTCTCTCCAGAGATGCTGCCTGTCCCGCTGAGTTACTCCAGCATTTTGTGCCTATCTTCGGTGTAAACCAGCATCTGCAGTTCTTTCCGACAAGATATTGAAGAATCGCCTGAATAAGAAGAAAACGCAAAGTTTGGGGGGGGGGTAAGAATTAAAACAAATTACAAATAAATCTTAGATAGACACAAAATGCTGGAGTACTCAACAGGTTAGGCAGCATCTCTGGAGAAAAAGAATGGGTGATGTTTCGAGTAGGACCTTTCTTCAGACTGAGAGTCATGGGAGAGGATAACTAGAGGTTTCTGAAATGTCCCGAAACGTCACCTATTCCTTTATTCCAGAGATGCTGCCTGACCCGCTGAGTTAATCCAGTATTTTCTGTGTATCGTTCGTATAAACCAGCATTTGCAGTTCCATCCTACACAAATAAATCTCATTGTATTTCCAGCTCTCTATGGAGATGAGGACTTTATTATACAGTAATTTCAACATCACAAAGTAATTACAGATCAGAAAGGTTATTAAGTCTGCCTGCATTCATCCCGTGATCATCTCAATGCTTCCCCAATAAGGAATCCAGCTGGTTCATCTCTGAGTCACCGTCCTTCACGACTTGACCCTATGAGGAGCTTCATGTTGTTAGATGCGGAACTGCATTCGCAGTTCCTTGTACAGCGAATTGTGTATGCAGCCCAGACCACCACACAAACCAACCTCCCTTCCATTTACTCCATTACACCTCACCCTGCCTCGGGAAGGCCAGCAGCATAATCAAGGACGAGTCGCACCCTGGCCACTCCCTCTTTCCCCCTCTCCCATCGGGCAATAGGTATAGAAGTGTGAAAACGCACACCACCAGATTCTTCCCAGTTGTTATCAGGCAGCTGAACCATCCTACCACAATCAGAGAGCACTGCTGAACGACTATTTACCTCATCAGGGACCCTCAGACTATCTTTGATTGGATGTTACTTATCATGCATCTGTACACTGCAAATGACTCGATTGTAATCATGTATGGCTGAATAACACGGAACAAAAGGTTCTCATTGTACCTCGGTACACATTACAATAAACTAAACTGAAACTGTGATATACAAAACACAAAGTGCTGGAAGAGGTCAGAGGGTCAGGCAGCATCTGTGGAGGGAATGTACAGATGATGTTTCAGGTCAGGACCCTGCTTCAGATTGATAGAAGTGGGCATTTTGTGTTTCGCTCAAGACTTGCATCTGCAGTTTCGTGTGACTCCCTGTGATATTCAGGCACCTCGCGTTTAAGAGGAGATTACGTGCTTGAAAAGCAGTGTGTAATTCAAAAACGCATCAGTTAAACATATATATGAATACGCTGTCAGCAGTAAATTTGAGCACATTATTCCACCTATACCAGGGCGTAAATCAAGCTTTGGGTGATAAAGTAAATAAAGCTATGAGTGCATTATTTCAACAACGCACAAGTCAAACATGGGTAAAATGCACGGTGCCTGTGTCTGTCAATGGTCAATGCAGAGGGTGCTGCATGAAGTGGCCAGTGGCGTTGGGCTGCTACAACTTTGTCAGAATTCCAGGGGCATTAGCCTCATCTCCACATGATGCCCTTGAACAAACATTTATATGTGATGAAACCTCCATCTTCAAAATAACGTGATGCAAAAAAATAGAGTTAAACTCCCAATCTGCCTTGACTTATTGCTTCTGTCGCTATTGTCACCAGGGGCTAAACAACCTCCTTGACCTTCCTCATCCTTACTGATGGAAAACATAACAAAAAAATTGCATTAAAATACTGGACGTACTAAGAAACACCAGGGGATATTTCATGTTACCACAAAGGAAGTGATTTTAAAGGCACAAAGGCATGTGGCTGTGGTAAGGCTACTCAGGTAGGCAATATAAATAAGAGCAGAGAGTTGCTTTAAAATGCCACTGGTGAACTGAAGGAAATTATGATGCTTGAAGAATCTGTATATAAACTGATAGATGCACAAACAGAGCCAAAGTGAACCTCACTGCATTTTAAATCAAACGCATTGCATCTTGCTGGAAAGTCAAACATTGGCTGCAATAATTCATCCATGGAATCATAACAAATACTGCTCGACTGATGAAAGTTTGATGAAGTTTAATTTCCCAATGAGGATATTCCTTCATTTAACAGCCACCAAAGCTCTTCAAAAGTCAAAAATATTTTAGTATCATACGTCCCAAAATGAAACAATGAAATTCTCACGTGCAATAGCACAACATATGTAAAGATAGTATCTCTTATTTCGCATGGGCAGCTTAAATCCAGTGGTATGAATATTGATTTCTCTAGCTTCAAGTCACCCTTGCATTCCCTCACTCTCCATCCCTCCCCGCCCAAGTTGAAGTGAAAATGCAATCAGCTGTTTGACGAGCTTGCCCTGTGCTTGAACGAGCCATAGCTATGGAAATTAAGTGAAAATGCAATCAGCTGTTTGGCTTGGCCTGCCCTGTGCTTGAAACTGCAATGGCAATGGAAGTGAAATGAAAATGCAATGAGCTATTCGACCTGCCCTGTGCTTGAAACTGCAATGCAATTGGAAATTAAATTATATGAGTTGTTTGGCCTGCCCGAAACCACTAATTTCGACCCACCAGAAAAAGTGCCTTTCACTGAGATTTCACTGAGATCTCACTGAGATTTCGATGGGAAAAATCCTCAGGGCCTGGGCAGCGGAATAAGATGGCCAAAAAATCACAGCCATATGTGGTAGCGTATTTTCTAAAATCAAAGCACAGTGCAAACAGGAAGTGGTCAAGATGAGACCTTTAATTAACTATAGATATATAGATATATAGATAGATGTTTGTGTGTGTATAGAAAACAAATAAACATTCATTGTGCAAATGCAAAAACAATGCTCCCAAGTCTATGTAGTTCAGAGCTTATTCAGAGGTTGTAGTTTTTAAATAGCCTGATGGTTGTAGCGAAGAAGCTGCTCATGAACACGGACATTACAAATTTTCCAACTCCTATACCTTCTTCTCAATAGCAGAAGTGAACTGAATGAGTAGCCAGGTTGGCGTCGGTCTCTTATGAAGCTGGCTGCCTTTTCAAGGCAGCTCATGTTGATACCTTCGATGGTGGGGAGGTCAGTACTTTTGATGGACTGGGCAATGTTCACCATTTTTTAGTCTTCTACATTCATGGGCGTTCGAGTTGCTAAACCAGGCCATGATGCAACTAGTCAATGTGCTCTCTACTGTAGACTTGTAGAGGTTCAAGAGAATATTGATTGATTGATATAATTTAATTGCCACACAACCAAGGTCGTGGTATTTGGGTTGCCAGCAGCGGTACAGTAATAAAGAACACAACCACAATAAAATTTTTACACAAACATCCACCACAGCATTCATCACTGTGGTGGAAGGCACAGAGCTTGGCCAGTCCTCCTCCATTTTCCCCCGTGGTCGGGACCTCCACCCTCCACAGCCGTTGCTGCGGGCGTCCAGATGGTAAGGGACAAAGTCAAAGTCAAGGTGAGTCCAGGATCGGCTCTTCCCAACCAGGCTGGTGTAGGCCGCAGGCCGGCGGTCAAAGTTTTAAAGTACCTGCCGTGCCGCAGCCGGAAGCACCGCAGTCTGCAGGGCCGGCGGTCGAAGCTCCCCTCCTGGGGTGATGTTAAGTCCATACCGCGCCCGCGGTAGAAGATGGCCACGGGCCGGCGGTGGAAGCTTCTTCTTCCCCCCGGGTCCTCCACGAGGGATCCCGGGCTGTAGACGCAGCACCAGCTGGAGCTGCGCAGACCACGCGCGGCTTCAGGCTGCCGGCTGCCGCGGGCCAGCGTAACGGAGCGCTCCCCTCCAGCGAGGTCTCACCCGCTCCGCGCCGAGAGTCCACGCTGCGCCCGCCGCTGAAGCCCCGGGCGCGTCTCCGGGAAAGTCTGCGCCGATCCTAGCTGTTTGGCCACGGGGGAGGCGACCTGAAAAAGTCGCCTCTCCATGGAAGAGGCGGCCGAAACGGTTTCCCCCTCACCCCCCCACACCACCCCCCACACAAAACACACAAAGAAACATTCAAAACTGACTTTTAAACATACTAAAAAAATAAAAAAAGTTGAAAAAAGACGGACACGCTGCCGACAGGCGCTGCCAGTGCAGCGCCCCCTACCGAACAAATTCATTGATATACCAAATCTCCTTAAACTTCTAAGTAAGTGGAAGCATTGATGGGCTTTTTGTATGATTGCATCAATGTGCTGAGTCTAGGACAGATCTTCCGGAAAAGGAGTTAGTTGTTAGTTTAGATTTAGATATACAGTGCAGAAACAGGCTCTTCGGCCCTCTGAGTCCACGCCGACCAATGATCCCTGCACATTAATACTATCCTACACACACTAAGGACTATTTTCATTGAAACCAAGCCAATTAACCTACAAACCTGTACATCTTTGGAGTGTGGGAGGAAACCAGAGATCTCAGAGATAACCCACACAGGTCATGGGGAGAACATACAAACTCCGTACAGACAGCACCCGTAGCCAGGATCGAACCCGGGTCTATGGCGCTGTAATATGATTCTACCTCTGCGCCACCGTGCCGCCCAATATGCCGTGGTTGCGATGACCTTGTACCAATGTAACTTTATTTTCCATTGTATTAATCACAAATGTACAAATGTATAACTAAAATAAAGGATGCAAACAAAATGCATTATCTTGACATGACGTTGCCAAAAGACAATTTTAAAGAAGTTTGGCAATTGTAACAAACTCCCGAAAGAATGTGGCTTTTAAATAATCAAGAGCTCAGAGTCATGTCAAACTAATTTACTTCATTGTTGCAACTTCCAGTTACAGATATTACCCGATCTCAGAAGCCCAGTCCACACAGCTTTCCCATGTAGTGTATGCGTCGATGTTGATTGAAGCTCCGATCCTTTGATTTTTTTTTTTTTTTTTTCATTTAGATTTAATTCAGATATACGGCACGAAAACACGTGCATCAGGTCATCGAGTCCATTCCGACCGTCGATCACCCACTCAGACTAGTTACCCCACCACACAATAGGGTCAATTTACAGACGGGCAATTAACCTTCAAACCTGTACGTATTGGGATGTGGGAGAAGCCAGTGCATCCGGTGGAAACCCACATGGTCACAGGGAGAGCATGCAAACTCCTCACAGACTGCATCCGAGATCAGGATGGAACCCAGGTCTTTGGCGCTGTGAGGCAGCAGGTCCTCGTTGCACCACTGCACTGCCCTAAGAGACTCTTAGAGCTTTTGGTCTCTTCTGAAAAGAAGAAGGTCCAAGTGAGAGTGTGTGTGTGTGTGTGTGTGTGTGTGTGTGTGTGTGTGTGTGTGTGTGTGTGTGTGTGTGTGTGTGTGTGTGTGTGTGTGTGTGTGTGTGTGGTGTGTGTGTGTGTGTGTGTGCGCGTGTGTGTGTGTGTGTGTTCTCTCTCCCTCTCTCCCTCTCTCTCCCCCTCTCCCCTTCTCTCCCCTTCTCTCCCCCACTCCCCCTCTCTCCCTCGCTCACCCCTCTCTCTCCCCCTCTCTCCTCCTCTCCCTCTCTCTCTCTCGTATCATTGTAGACACAGGGAACTGCAGATGCTGATTTACAATAAAATACACAAAGTGCTGGAGTAACTCAATGGGTCAGGCAGCATCTCTGGAGGACATGGAAAGGCCATGTTCTAAACGTCACTTAACCATGTTCTCCACAGATGCTGCCTGACCCACAGAGTTACTCTGCTGCATAATTACTCCAGCACTTTGCCTCTTTTCCTCAGTACCATTATTTAGTTTAGCTTCACTTGCTCCACAATTCATCTCTTTTGTAATCGTAACTATGATCATTCCTTGATTCAGCGATATACTGCTCTACTCTCAGTCACTGGGGTTATAAAAATTAATGTGAATACCACGTTAAACAATACTGCTGCACTAAATCATGTACATGCTAAATACAACCACTATATTATCAGAATTACATATTTGATCCCTAAATATTTAATATTGTGGTGATCACACTAACAAAAGTTTCTTAACAGCATGCAGAATGTCAATTGCCTGCTGTATAATGAACAGACTTTAATATGTATAACATACAACTATCACTTAGTTGCAAGAAAAAGAGAACAATTGTAGAATGAATAACTATTTAAAAAATATGTATTGACTCAGGGAACCAACGCTTGGAAATGTTTCACCAGGGATGGACTATAAAGTTTGTTTCCACTGTAGCCGTAATTCTCGCTGATCATAAACCATTTTAATCTCTTTCCTTCATTGATCCTTTGCAGTTTCACTCAATTCTTTAGTTACCTTGGGCGATCTTTTCAGGAAATCTTCTAACTCCTTCCACTTTGCCCCCAAGGGCTCTATTAAATTGCATTGGTGAAAGATCATGTTGCCACATTGTTCATCATATTGGGTAAGCCAAGAGGTTGAATTCCTTGTACGAACTGTGGAGATTTTACAATCAGCATCTTTACTGGAGACATGAGACTGCAGATGCTGGAACCTCTGTCAGAAAGTAGGGGTTTAAAATCAATATGAATCATCACCATCGGCGGTCACTCGAAACAAGTATGACTATCCTCTCATTGAGGACGCCTGTGCGTGACTTTGTTTAACATGGGGAGACTGGTGCACAAACAGCCACCACACGGTCCTTGACAGATCTGGGTCAGAATCCAGTGGCATGGAGTCCAAGACGACTGGAGACCCTTTTCTGCTGCAGCCTTCATCCGCCTTCCCAGCCGTTGTGACGCTCCACTAAGGTCAGCCATCATCCTCTGCCTGTTCCACCGTTGAGGTCTTGGTTGGATTGCTCTTTGTCAGAGACCTCCTCCTCGACCTTACCGCCATGGGTGGCCCTACCAGGAGCATAGCTTCAGACAGCATCGCTATGAATCAATATGAATACCCTACTAAACAACAATGACCTACTGAATCATATAGATATACTTGGACATGTTAAAAGCTGCTATATTATCACTCAAATTGGGCAACACAGTTATGCAGCTGCTAGAGTGTTTACCTCACAGTGCCAGAGACCCAGGTTCAATCCTGACCTCGGGTGCTCACTGTGCGGGGTTTGCACGTTCCCCCTGTGACCGTGGGTATTCTCCGGGCACTGCGGTTTCCTTCCACGTTCCAAAGCAATGCTGTTTGTCGGTTAACTGGTCTCCGTAGAGAAAAAAATGCCCACAATGTGTAGAGATTGGATGCGAAAGGGGGATAACATAGAACCAGTGTTAACGGGTGGTCGATGGTCGGCGCGGACTCAGTGGATCGAAGCGCCTGTTTCCATGCTGTATCACTAAACTAAACTAAACCAAACTAAACCAAACTAAACCAAACTACACTAAACTAAACTGAAGCATTTGGTGAATCAGAGACTTGTGATTACACTCCAACACCTGGCTACAAGTTATTTCTGAACAAGTCAAACAGTTCTGTTGGAAGCTATAATTAGATGAGAGTGGATTTCTTGGAGATGTTACGAGCCTGTATTTAGATTGCTCAGCTCTGCTTATAGTGTCCAAGAAGATAGACTTTGTGCCCTCATGGTATTCATTTGAGAAAGGATGAATGTCAGAGCAGAAGTGTATGACAATCTCCAGCTCCTGCTTGCATGGCTGTCTAGTGGTCTTGTGTGCACATGATGGGGACAAGTTTAGTTTAGTTCAGTATTTAGTTTAAGGCTACTGGGCGGAAACAGGCCCTTTGGTCCATCGCGCCCGTGCCAACCAGCGACCCCCACACACTAACACAATCCTACACACACACACTGGGGGCAATTTACAATTTTACCAAAGTCAATTAACCTACAAGCCTGCACGTCTTTGGAGTGTGGGTGGAAACAGGAGCGCCCGGAGAAAACCCACGCAGTCACAGAGAGAACGCCCAAACTCCGTAAAGACAGCACCCGTAGTCAGGATCAATCCCGGTTCTCTGGCGCTGTAAGACAGCAACTCTACCTCTGCGCCACTGTGCTGCCCCTAACATATTCAACATATTGAACGGAATGCAGGTATTACACTTGATTCGTGGATAGGAATAATATACTACAAAAAAACGATCTGTCCTTTGCACTATACACACAATGTGATAAGTCTTAATTACTGTCAAATGACTCTGGCACTGATAATTAACTTTTATGGGCGAGGAGACTCACACCATCAGTTTTTAATTATTATTAGTGATTTAAATGGTAACAGGTAGCACTGATGCCAGGCAGTGCAGTGATGAACTGTAGCAGTGGAACTGCAGCCTCAGAGATTCACCTGCACCTCCTCTAACCTCATCGACTGCATCTGGCGTTCCCGATGTGGCCTCCTGCACATTAGCAAGACCAAGCGAAGACTAAATGTTTCGCCGAACTTTTGCGCTTAGTCCGCCAAAGCCTGTTAGATCTCCCGGTCGCTAAATATTTTCATTCATCTTCCCATTCCCACACTGACATTTCTGTCCTGGGCCTCCTCCATTGCCAGAGTGAGGCCACACGCAAACTGGAGGAGCACCACCTGGGTAACATAGAAACATAGAAACATAGAAAATAGGTGCAGGAGTAGGCCATTCGGCCCTTCGAGCCTGCACCGCCATTCAATATGATCATGGCTGATCATCCAACTCAGTATCCTGTACCTGCCTTCTCTCCATACCCCCTGATCCCTTTAGCCACAAGGACCACATCTAACTCCCTCTTAAATCTAGCCAATGAACTGGCCTCAACTACCTTCTGTGGCAGAGAATTCCAGAGATTCACCACTCTCTGTGTGAAAAATGTTTTCCTCATCTCGGTCCTAAAAGATTTCCCCCTTATCCTTAAACTGTGACCCCTTGTTCTGGACTTCCCCAACATCGGGAACAATCTTCCTGCATCTAGCCTGACCAACCCCTTAAGAATTTTGTACGTTTCTATAAGATCCCCCCTCAATCTTCTAAATTCTAGCGAGTACAAACCGAGTCTATCCAGTCTTTCTTCATATGAAAGTCCTGACATCCCAGGAATCAGTCTGGTGAACCTTCTCTGTACTCCCTCTATGGCAAGAATGTTCTTCCTCAGATTAGGAGACCACAACTGTACGCAATACTCCAGGTGTGGTCTCCCCAAGACCCTGTTCCACATGGGTAGTTTCACATGGGTAGTTTACAACCCAATCCTATGAACATTGAGTTATCTAATTTTAGGCAACCCCCCCCCCCCCCCCCCCGTTTCAATCTCAACGTGATGCAAATTTAAGAATTTCTATCAATTTTTTCCACGCTCAAACCACTTTCGTTTTTAAATGTCTAATTTGAGTATACTGTGTTTACAGACCTGTATGCTGCTGCAAGTAACAAACTCGTTGTTCTGTTCTTGGTACAAATGACAATTAAACACTCTTGGCTCGTGATCAATTAGTTTCCAAATATGTCGTGGAAAATGTTTAATCAAAATACTATCTTTAATACCCATAATTTCATTCTAGATTCTACAGTCTGTCTTTGAAACTTAACTTGCAATCATATTTTTTGAAACAATTATAAAGTTACAAACTGGGCTTGGGTGAGAATGAAGGAAGTCATCTATTTCTAGGTTCTCGTAGACCTGATTTACTACCAGTAGACCTGATCTACTAAAGGCCCTGTCCCACTTTCCCGAGGTACTCACGAACTCTCCCGAGTTTTCCCCTTGATTCGAACTCGGATAATTACAGTAATAGCCATTCGTAGGTACTCGGGGCTACTTTTTTAACTCGTGAACATTTTTCAACATGTTGAAAAAACGTCCCGACTTACCTGATGCCCCAAGTTCCTACGGCTGGCATAACGAGCCGCTACGAAACATCTACGGACTCCTACGGGCTCCTACGGACTCGCTACCGACATTCTCCGACATTCCCCGAGTTCAAATCGGGAGAGTTTGTGAGTAACTCGGGAAAGTGGGACAGGGCCAACAGTACCTGTGATAATCTTCATTTCATTTTTCAAACCCTCTACTCTTTATCTTACTTTAGTTTTAAACCTTGCGTGATTAATTAGTCAAATTTTACGTGAACTGACAAAGATGTGATAATTACATAGGCCATAGATCTTTTTCCCAGGGTGGGATTATCAAAGACTAGAAGGCATAGCTTTAAGGTGAGAGGAAAGGTTTAAAGGAGAAGGCTTTTCACACAGAGGGTGGTGGGTGTCTGGAATGTACTGCCAGGGGTGTTGGTGGAGTCAGATGTATTTGTGGCCTTTAAGAGGTTTTTAATAGGCACATGGATATGCAGGGAATGGAGGGATAGAAACATAGAAAATAGGAGTAGGCCATTCGGCCCTTCGAGCCAGCACCACCATTCAATGTGATCATGGCTGATCATCCACTATCAGTACCCCGTTCCTGCCTTCTCCTCATATCCCTTGATTCCGCTAGCCCTAAGACCTCTATCTAACTCTCTTTTGAATGCATTCAGTGAATCGGCCTCCACTGCCTTATGAGGCAGAGAATTCCACAAATTCACCACTGTCTGGGAGAAAATGTTTTTCCTCATCTCAGTTATAAATGGCCTACCCCTTATTCTTAAACTGTGGCCCCTAGTTATGGACTCCCCCAACATCGGGAACATGTTTCCTGCATCTAACATGTCCAGACCCTTAATAATTTTAAATGTTTCTATAAGATACCCTCTCATCCTTCTAAATTCCAGTGAATACAAGCCCAGTCGCTCCATTCTTTCATCATATCACAGTTCCGCCATCCCGGGAATTAACCTCGTGAACCTACGCTGCATTCCCTCAATAGCAAGAATGTCCTTCCTTAAATTAGGAGCCCAAGACTACAAACAATACTCCAGGTGTGGTCTCACCAGGGACCTGTACAACTGCATAAGGACCTCTTTGCTCCTATACTATGATGGCTGATCATCTAAAATCAGTAGCCTGCTTTATTCCCCATATCCTTTGATTCCTTTAACCCTAGGAGCTAAATCTAACTCTCTATTGAAAATTGGCCTCCACTGCCTCCTGTGGCAGAGAATTCCACAGATTCACAACTCTCTGGGTGAAAATGTTTTTCCTCATCTCAGTCCTAAATGACCTACCCCTTATTCTTAATCTGTGACCCCTGGTCCTGGACTCACATCAGGAACATTTTTCTGCATCTAGCGTGTCCAATCCTTTAAGAATTTTATATGTGGATCATGTAGAGGCAGATGAGATTAATTTATCTTGGCATCATGTTTGACACAGATATTGTGGGCCGAAGGGCCTGTTCCTGTGCTGTTCTATATTCTATGTTCTTATTACAATCAATGCTTTGTGCGGGCCTGGAGGGCCACCTGACCATGCTATGACCAAGTAAACCAGTGCCAGTATTGAAGTGTGTGGGAAGGAACAGCCCCTGACTCTCAGTCTGAAGAAGGATAGCCTTCCGAAATGTCACCTATTCCTTTTCTCCAGAGATGCTGTCTGACCCGCTGAATTGTTCCAGCTTTTTGTGTCTATCACCAGTGTTGGAGTGTTGAAGATGGATTAGCTACACTCACAATTACTCTGTCATTTATTGCGGTTTGGGGCAGAGCTGTTGCCAAACCAAGTTGTGATGCAACCTAATAGTATGTTTTATACAGTGTATCTGTAGAGGTTGGTAAGACTCGTTGGACTTTCTGAACTTCCTTAGTCTTCTGATGAAGTAGAGACATTAGTGTGATTTCTTGGCTGTAGTATCAATGTGGTTTGTCCAGGACAAACTGTTGGTGATATTAGTGATATTATTGATGTTGTTGGTGATATTAGTGATATTAGTGGTGATATTAGTGATATTAGTGATATTAGTGGTGATATTAGTGATATTAGTGATATTGTTGGTGATATTAGTGATATTGTTAGTGATATTAGTGATATTGTTGGTGATATTAGTGGGGATATTAGTGATATTAGTGATATTAGTGGTGATATTAGTGATATTGTTGGTGATATTAGTGATATTGTTAATGTCTTAGTGAGTTACTATGATATTAGTGATATTTTTGTGTATAGTGATATTAGTGGATAATTCTGAAGTCTTTTAGTGATCGTAGATTGATATATTATTAGGTGCTCTTAGTGGGCTTTCGTGCTCTTTTTGGTGCTCATTCGTGTGCTCTCGTGTTGCTCTTATGATCATTGTGTGGTGCTAATTAGTGGTGCTATTAATGGGGATATTAGTGATATTGTTAGTGATATTAGTGGGGATATTAGTGATATTAGTGATATTGTTGGTGATATTAGTGCTATTAGTGGGGATATTAGTGATATTGTTAGTGATATTAGTGGGGATATTAGTGATATTAGTGGTGATAATAGTGATATTAGTGATATTGTTGGTGATATTAGTGGTGATATTAGTGGGGATATTAGTGATATTAATGGTGATATTAGTGATATTAATGGTGATATTAGTGATATTAATGGTGATATTAGTGATACTGTTGGTAATATTAGGATATTGTTAGTGATATTAGTGGATATTAGTGATATTGTTGGTGATATTAGTGGGGATATTAGTGATATTACTGATATTGTTGGTGATATTAGTGATATTAATGGTGATATTAGTGATACTGTTGGTAATATTAGGATATTGTTAGTGATATTAGTGGATATTAGTGATATTGTTGGTGATAGTAAGATTGGTGGAGTAAATGAGGTGCTTGAGGATTATAAGGAATGTAAAAAGAATCTTAAGAAAGAAATTAGAAAAGCTAAAAGAAGTCATGAGATTGCTTTGGCAAGTAAGGTGAAAGTAAATCCAAAGGGTTTCTACAGCTACATTAATAGTAAAAGGATAACGAGGGATAAAATTGGTCCATTGGAGAGACAGAGTGGACAGCTATCTGCAGAGCCAAAAGAGATGGGGGAGATATTGAACAATTTCTTTTCTTCGGTATTCACCAAGGAGAAGGATATTGAATTATGTGAGGTAAGGGAAACTAGTAGAGTAGCTATGGATACTATGAGTATCAAAGTAAAAGAAGTACTGACACTTGAAAAATATAAAAGTGGATAAGTCTCCAGGTCCTGACAGGATATTCCCTAGGACATTGAGGGAAGTTAGTGTAGAAATAGCCGGGGCTATGACAGAAATATTTCAAATGTCATTAGAAACGGGAATAGTCCCCGAGGATTGGCGTACTGCGCATGTTGTTCCATTGTTTAAAAAGGGTTCTAAGAGTAAACCTAGCAATTATAGGCCTGTTAGTTTGACTTCAGTGGTGGGCAAATTAATGGAAAAGATACTTAGAGATAATATATATAAGCATCTGGATAAACAGGGTCTGATTAGGAACAGTCAGCATGGATTTGTGCCTGGAAGGTCATGTTTGACTAATCTTCTTGAATTTTTTGAAGAGGTTACTAGGGAAATTGACGAGGGTAAAGCAGTGGATGTTGTCTATATGGACTTTAGTAAGGCCTTTGACAAGGTTCCTCATGGAAGGTTGGTTAAGAAGGTTCAACTGTTGGGTATAAATGCAGGAGTAGCAAGATGGATTCAACAGTGGCTGAATGGGAGAAGCCAGAGGGTAATGGTGGATGGTTGTTTGTCGTGTTGGAGGCAGGTGACTAGTGGGGTGCCTCAGGGATCGGTGTTGGGTCCTTTGTTGTTTGTCATGTACATCAATGATCTGGATGAAGGTGTGGTAAATTGGATTAGTAAGTATGCAGATGATACCAAGATAGGGGGTGTTGTGGATAATGAAGAGGATTTCCAAAGTCTACAGAGTGATTTAGGCCATTTGGAAGAATGGGCTGAAAGATGGCAGATGGAGTTTAATGCTGATAAATGTGAGGTGCTACACCTTGGCAGGACAAATCAAAATAGGACGTACATGGTAAATGGTAGGGAATTGAAGAATACAGTTGAACAGAGGGATCTGGGAATAACCGTGCATAGTTCCTTGAAGGTAGAATCTCATATAGATAGGGTGGTAAAGAAAGCTTTTGGTATGCTAGCCTTTATAAATCAGAGCATTGAGTATAGAAGCTGGGATGTAATGTTAAAATTGTACAAGGCATTGGTGAGACCAAATCTGGAGTATGTTGTACAATTTTGGTCGCCCAATTATAGGAAGGATGTCAACAAAATAGAGAGAGTACAGAGGAGATTTACTAGAATGTTGCCTGGGTTTCAACAACTAAGTTACAGAGAAAGGTTGAATAAGTTAGGTCTTTATTCTCTGGAGCGCAGAAGGTTAAGGGGGGACTTGATAGAGGTCTTTAAAATGATGAGAGGGATAGACAGAGTTGATGTGGACAAGCTTTTCCCTTTGAGAATAGGGAAGATTCAAACAAGAGGACATGACTTGAGAATTAAGGGACAGAAGTTTAGGGGTAACATGAGGGGGAACTTCTTTACTCAGAGAGTGGTAGCGGTGTGGAATGAGCTTCCAGTGGAAGTGGTGGAGGCAGGTTCGTTGGTATCATTTAAAAATAAATTGGATAGGCATATGGATGAGAAGGGAATGGAGGGTTATGGTATGAGTGCAGGCAGGTGGGACTAAGGGTAAAATGTTGTTCGGCACGGACTTGTAAGGCCGAGATGGCCTGTTTCCGTGCTGTAATTGTTATATGATTATATGGTTATATTAGTGCCTTGGAACTAGAAGCTCTTGACTATCTCCACTTCTGCTCCGTTGATGTTGATTGAGGGAAAGAACTCCACTTTGCTTCTGACGTCAATAACTAGTTCCGTCGTCTTGCTGGCATTGTTGGAGAGGTTGTTGCCTTGACACTATGTTACTAAGCGAAGGGGAGGGGGAACCTTGCGGCGGGCACCAAGAACAAAGGGGTTCCGAGGGGAGGGGGTAGGGAGGCTGCTGATTTGGGTGGCGGCAGGCAATAGGTAAGACTATTTGGTGATCTTTTGTAACTTTGTCGGCACCAAGACATGGCGACAGGCGTGTACTGCCTGGGTGTGGTCTGCTACATGCTTTTACCGGGTTGTTTGCAAAACAAAGCATTTCACTTTACCTGGGTACACATGACACTAAAGCATCGTTGAATCATTGAAGTAAAATGCACGACTTTGGCTGCTGAACCCGAGTAGAAGAAAGAATGTCAAATTTAAGCAATCAAACATATGCAGAGAAGGTACAAAATGTGAAGAAGGGTCTTGCAGAAGGGTCTCGACCTGAAAGGTCACCCATTCCTCTTCTCTAGAGGTGCTGCCTGAGTCACTGAGTTACACCAGCATCCTCAGTGCAGTTTGTTTTGATACAAAATGTGCCTTTGGTTGAAGGGCAAACTGGAGAGAATAATAATATAATAATAATAATAATATATCTTTTATTGTCATTGCACGTCAGTGCAACGAGATTTAGTGTGCAGCTCCACTGATGTACAAGAAAGGTAAATAAATACCGAATAAACTGAATCCCAATACTGCAGGAAGTTTTTGAATTCAACTTCATTACGTTGCATTGTCGATAACTTCCTCATTGCAAATTCTCGGCACTCTAGTGCGTTCTGTGGAGAGGTGTCTACCAGATTTGCAAGTGTTTGGAAGGGTTGAACGAAGCCAGATGTAAAAGCACTTACAAAGCACAGAAGGCAGTAAACTTTGACATTTCTAGAATCCTCCAGCAAGATGTTTTTTCACTGTCGAAGACGATTTGCAAAATATGATTGCTCATGTTGACACCTGTTTAAATAATATGGCCAGCATTTATCGATCAGACATCAATCCATACAATATTCATTAACCTATAATAATATAACAAATCATCTGATTAAAGTGGTGGGCAGCGGTAGAGTGGCCGCCTTATAGCGCCAGAGACCCAGGTTCGATCCTGACTACAGGTGCTGTCTGTACGGAGTTTGTACGTTCTCCCTGTGACCGTATGGGTTTTCTCCGGGTGCTCTGGTTTCCTCCCACACTCCAAAGACGTGCACGTTTGTAGGTCAATTGTCTTTAGTAAAATTGTAAATTGTCCCTTGTGGGAAGAACGGTGCTAGTGTACGGGGTGACCACTGGTCGGCACAGACTCGGTGGGCCAAAGGCCTGTTTTTATGCTGTATCTCTAAAGTCCAAAGAGTAAATTTACCAAGTTCTACAAATTCTTGTAGTGGTATATTTATCAAAATGTAAAAGGAAAGGTCTTAACTCTTAGTTCTCTCTCAGTGGTGGCAGTGACTGGAATATCCTGTGTTCAACAAAGACCACACAATCCAGCGTAACACAGAGGGGCTGGTGCATGGCTAAAGTCTTTCAGATACGGCACTAAAACAATCATCGAATATCTCATGATCTTGTTTCAAAGAAGTGAAGTCAAACATCCAAATAGAACTGCAGATGTTGGAAATCTGAAGTTAAAACAGTGCATTCTGAAACACTATGCAGATTGGGCAGTATCCATGTCAGGGAACGTGAACTGAAACAGCAACTGTGTTTCTCTTTCCACAGATGCAGAATGATGACATTCGGCCCATCGAGTCTACTCCGCCATTTATCTATCTTTCCCTCTCAACCTCATTTTCCTATCTCCTCCCCGTTACCCTTGACACCCATACTAATCATAGACCTGTCAATCTCCGCCTTAAAAATACACAATGACGTGGCCTCCATGGCCGTCTGTGGCAATGAATTCCACAGATTCACCAACCTCTGACTACAGAAATTGCTCCTCATCTCCATTCTAAAGGTATGTCATTTTATTTTGAAGCTATGCCCTCTGGTCCCAGATTCTCCCACTAGTTTAAACAACCTCTCCACATCCACTCTATTCAGGCCTTTGATGATTCAGTAAGTGAGGCCCCTCTTTGTTGAGTTGTTGAGCGTTTCTCCATTTTCTTTTTTATATCCCTCTTTCCAAACACATGTGGGTTTTTGGGTTAATTGGCCTCTGTAAAAATTGCCCTCAGTGTGTTGAGAATGGATGCAAAAGTATGGATAATATAGATCAAGTGTGACTGAGTGATCGATGCTCAGCGTGCAATCGATGGGCCGAAAGGTCTGTTTCCATGCTCTATCTTTTAATCAATACCAAAGGGTAGTTCTTTCTGGTTTCAGAGTCAATATCAATCACTGAAAGATTAATTGATTGAAAGATGCAACATGCAAACAGACCCTTCTGCCCACCGAGTCCACCTTGAATATCAATCACCCCTTCATGATTTGCTTCTTCAATGTCATTTACATGGATCATAAACATCACTAGTTCTGTATTATCCCCACTTTCGTATTCATTCCCTATACACTAGGGGCAATTTGCAGAGGCCAGTTAACCCACAAACCTGCATGTCTCCGGGATGGGAGGAAACCAGAGCACCCAGTTGAAACCTAATAATTGCTGGTAGCTGGTTGTGTGGCCTCAGTGTTTGCAATTTATCTGTCACAGTTAAACTAACTGTCACAACTAAGTAATTTGTTATAATTGAGGCCATCAAAAGCAACGTAAAAATGAAGCATTTTGCAGTCTTCAACATTGACCGTGTTGATTAAGGAGCCAGTGTAAGTGATAATGTCTCATCAGTTTTCATCTACCAGTCAATGTTGAGGAAGACAAGGTGGGTTGCCTCCCTGCTAGCTGTGTACCCCTTTTGCAGGTTTGGAGGAACACTGTACCACTCGGACAAACCTGAGACCACCAGCACCACCTCTTTGTGGTCATGATTGAGCTGCCAGGTCAAGCCATAGACAGCCAAGCGCCCCTTTTGAGGCCAAGACTGAGTGGCCAGGGCAAGCCTAAGACCAGCAGCACCCCCTTACCGACCCACAGACAATCTATTTTTATTTCAGATTTGCCGCTATTCACAATCCCTCAGCGACTATTTTCAGGACTGGGGAATTTACATCATTTGTGACATTGACACAGTTAATTTAAAAAATAATTACTTCTAAACATGCTCTCCACAGTTTGAGGGTCAATTGTTGTTACTCTTTGTCTCCTATTAATAAATGTTAGTTCCTTTCTGACATTTAGAATCTTTACAGTGTTAGTTTGCAAGAAATAAAACCTAATTAAAATCTCACCACATTTCAAAAAGCTGTCTTATCGTGAACACTGATAATTCACCCTCTGCCCTTTGAAAATTTGATTGAAATCAAGTGTCTAATTATTTTGTAGGTATCAAGATGATGCAGTACATGTTGATGTCTTATTTCCTCAATTTGTACTCAAATGTTCATTGAATTAAAATAATGAACCTTTAAAATAACATCCTTTAAAATGAAAGATCCAAATACCATTTTTTTGATTTGTTGATGAATATTCCTTCACTAATCTATGCAGAGACTTCTTTACAGTTATCTAAAATGAACTCAAACACCTTGACTTGTTCGGTGATTGCTTGCGTTCGGTCCGCCAAGGCCTGCTGGATCTCCTGACTGCTAACCATTTTAACTCCTCTTCACATTCCCATGCCAATCTTTCTGTCCTGGGTCTTTTTCATTAGCAGAGCAAGGACACGTGCAAACAGAAGGAACAGCAGCTCATATATTGCGCTTGGGTAGTTTACAACCCAATGGTCTGAATAGCGAATTCTCCATTTTTAAGTAACACTCTCTCTTTCCGTTGTCCCCTCCCCCTCCCACCCTGGCGTGCATCCATTTACCCCACTATCCTGCTCCCCCTTTCTACTTCCCCCTGTGCTCTTAAATCTATATCCCTCCCTCCGGCTTTACAGTTCACGCCTCTTCTCTCCTCATCTGACACCCTTTTTTCTCCTAGTCATCCTTTGTTCAACAATCTGACATTCAAACTCCCCTCACCTGTATCCACCTATCAATTGCCAGACTTTGTCTCACCCCCACCTATTTTCCAACCGGAAACGTCATCTATCCATGTTCTCCTCAGATGCTGCCTGACCCGTTGAGTTACTCCAGCACTTTGTGTTTTGCTCAAGTTTCCAGCATGTACAGTCTCTTGTGTCTCCAAACAACTCAACTTTTCTTTTCATAACAACATAATAGACAGCTTGAAGCATTGAAGATGTCTTATTAAAGATCATGGTGGGGGCTGCAGAGAGTCAATGGTGCAACAGTTACTGACAGTTCTTACTGCGTTGTAAAGCAGTACCATTGCTGATAAGGCAGAGATAGATATTTTCTTGATTAGTACGGGTGTCAGGGGTTATGGGGAGAATGCAGGAGAATGGGGTTAGGAGGGAGAGATAGATCAGCCATGATTGAATGGTGGAGTAGACGTGATGGGCCTAATGGCCTAATGCTGCTCCTATCATTTAGGAACTTATGAACTTATGGCACAAGTGGAAGAATCACTTTGACTTCAACCATACTGTTAGCTAATCTAATTCATAGAGCTGCAATTCATCTTGCATATGAAGGAACTGCAGATGCTGGTTTACACTGAAGAAAGACAATTGGCGGGACGGGAAATCCGGCTCGTCGGATGGTGTAACCGGGAGGGAGCTGGAGACTTTGGACACGAGGTGCATGGGCCGGGAAGAGAATGAACCGGGGTAATGCCTCCAGTACTTTCAGGTAGGCTGCAGGAGGAGTCCCTGGGACACAAAGATTGCCAGATGGGCCGACTAGACTTTTGAATTTGAATGGCAAAATGGCAAACGCCCGCCTGTGTAATATATGCAAAAAGAATTTCACTGTGCAGTTGCATATGTGACAAATAAAATACGATTCAACTATTGAAAATGCTGGAGTAACTCAGCGGGTCAGGCAGCATCTCTGGGGAAAACATATGGGAGACGTTTCGCCAAAAGGGAGTCAGGCAAAACTCACAACCAATATATATTTTGCCACAGTCCCATTTCTTGGCAGAGACATCCAAAAATGAACAAGACTCCATTCCCCATGGCAATGTTTAGTTTGGTTTAGAGATACATCGCAGAAACTTGCCCTTTGGCCCACCGTGCCCGCAACGACCAGTGATCCCCGCACATTAACAATACCCTACACACACTGGGGACAATTTTCATTTATACCAAGCCAATTAGCCTACAATCCTTTGGAGTGTGGGAGAAAACCGAAGATCTCGGAGAAAACCCACGTGGTCAACGGGGAGAACATCCAAACTCAGTACAGACAGCACCCGTAATCAGGATCGAACCTGGGTCTCCGGTGCAGTAAATGCTATCAGGCAGCAACTCTACCGCTGTGCCACCCTGCCACCCATTGATGATGGGCCCAGGGAGGAGATACAGGCAGCGTTCAGATACTTACTGCAGTGGCCTTACAGCTACCTCAGCTATGATCAATCAATGATGGGTAAAACCCAGGCTACTTTGCTTTGTTAAGGACTATACAATTCTCCGCTTAATCATCCAGTTGTTAGCACAACCTCCCAATGAGGAGATGTAAAAATTCCTGGTGTCTTTCGTTGGCACTGATATGAATGTTACATTTCCTACAAAAATAATCCATGTAGACTATCTGGGTGGATAACCTTGTGTTCATAACACAATATACAGTTGCAGCTAGACACAAAAAGCTGGAGTAAGTCAGCGGGACAGGCAGCTTCTCTGGAGAGAACGAAGGGTGATGTTTCAAGACCCTTCTGAAGAAGGTGTCATCTTATTCATCCTAATGTCCATGAGCCGAAAGGGAGTTGAGGGCTTGTCCCACTTGGTGATTTTTTCGGCGACTGCCGGCATCATTGACTGACGTATCAGGTCACCGAAAAATTAGCGGCGTGGGGGGTGCGGCAGTGACGCGGCGTGATGACGTCTTGACGCACGGTGTTTTTTCAAGTGTCGCAACATTGTTTTTGTCGCCACTGGATTTTAAAATACTCTAAATCTTTTGGCGACACTGATATGACGCCGGAAGTTGCCTAAAAAATCGGCAAGTGGGACAGGCCCTTTAGGCAAAACTCACAACCAATCAATAATTTTCCACGGTCCCATTTATGAAGAAAGGTCTCGACCTGAACGTCACCCAGTGATGCTGCCTGTCCCACTGAGTTACTACAGCTTTTTGTGTCAATCTTCGGTTTAAAGCAGCAACTGGAGTTCCTTGCTACACATACTGTTGCAGCAGGGCATAGAGGCATCATTAGAAAGAATTTGACACTGAAACGCATTGGGATGGATTAACAAAAGCTTGCTGATTGAAGATAGACACAAAATGCTGGAGTAACTCAGCGGGGCAGGCAGCCTCTCTGGAGACCCTTCTTCAGACCCTGCTGATTGAGATAGATTCTAAGGAGCATTCCAGTGGAGAGATGTCTGACTGTTGTTGTAGATTGCATGGTCCTGTATGATGTTCAAACTTCATTACTCTATAGATGGTTGCAAAATGCTGGAGTTCTGTAACTCAGCGAGACTGGCAGCATCTCTGGAGAGAAACAATGGGTGATATTTTGGGTCGTAAAATAAGTTTCAAATTAATTCTCACTCTGAAAAAGTGTTTTGACCCGAAACATCGCCCATTCCTTCGCCCATTCCTTCTCTGGTCACAGGGAGAACGTACAAATTCCGTACAGGCAGCACCTGTAATGAGGTTAGAACCTGTGTCTCTGGCACTGTGAGGCAGCAACTCTACCGCTGCCACTCCTTTAGACAGATGATGAGTTGTTATATTATTATAGGTTCATGAATATTGTATGGATTGATGTCTGCTTGCTAAATGTTGGCCATTTTATTTAAACAGGTCTCAATACGTGCATTCGTAACTGAGTTACTCCAGCATTTTGTGTCGACCACTCGAGATGAGTTTGCTGCATAATGTTGGACCACAGATCAATTCCCACTTGTAGCCAAAACTGAGATAAGTTGTAAAGAGTTTTAGAGGAGGGGAGATACTGGTAGTTATGTCAGTGTGTGTGGTTCGGGCCCATACAATGAATTCAAGCCCAATGGAAATTGGGGAAATATTTGGCTGGCATTTTTTGACCATGCTCCAGTAGTAACTTCTACAGACAGCAGAAATGGCGGCGCAACAGTAGAGTTGCTGCCTTGCATCGTCAGAGACCCAGGTTCGATCCTGACCACGGGTGCTGTCTGTATGGAATTTGTATGTTCTCCACGTGATCTGTGTGAATTTTCTCCGGGTGCTTCGATTTCCTCCCACATTCCAAGGACGTACAGGTTTGTAGGATAATTGGCTTCGGGAAAATTGTGGATAGTTCTAGTGTGTGGGGATCGCTGGTCAGCGCGGACTCGATGTGGCGAATGGCTTGTTTCCGCTCTGTATCTCTAAAATAAACTAATCTAAACTAAAGCAATCCAGCGGGGGTTCCCCTCCCCTACTATAGATGAGGCTCTCACCAGGGTCTCTTCAATACCCTGCAACGCTGCTCTCTCTCCACATCCCCCCACTCCGAACAAGGGCAGAGTCCCCCTTGTCCTCACCTTCCACCCCACTAGCCGTCACATACAACAAATAGTCCTCTGACATTTTCGCCAGCTCCAACGTGACCCCACCACTCGCCACATCTTCCCATCTCCCCGCCTGTCTGCTTTCCGCAAAGACCGCTCCCTCCATAACTCCCTGATCAATTCTTCCCTACCCACCCGCACCACCCCCTCCCCGGGCACTTTCCCTTGCAACTGCAGGAGATGCTACACTTGTCGCTTTACCTCCCCCCTCGACTCCATTCAAGGACCCAAGCAGTCATTCCAGGTGCGACAGAGGTTCACCTGCACCTCCTCCAACCTCATCAATTGCATCCGCTGCTCTAGATGTCAGCTGATCTACATCGGTGAGACCAAGCATAGGCTTGGCGATCGTATCGCCGAACATCACCGCTTGGTCCGCTTTAACCAACCTGATCTCCCTGTGGCTCAGCACTTCACCTCCCCCTCCCCCTCCCATTCCGTATCCGACCTTTCTGTCCTGGGCCTCCTCCATGGCCATAGTGAGCACCACCGGAAATTGGAGGAGAAGCCTTAGGCAGTTTGTACACCAGCGGTATGAACATTGACTTCTCCAATTTCCGGTAGAAACGTTGCCTATTTCCTTCGCTCCATAGATGCTGCCGCACCCGCTGAGTTTCTCCAGCACTTTTGTCTACCTTCCATTTTTGTCTTAGTTGTTTTGATATTTTACTCTGTCCGTCAACATTGGTATCAACGTTTGCATCTTTCCTTTGAATAGACGAACATAATTTTCCACCTCATACGAATTACTGTTAAAACACCAGGTACTTGTGCTACAACACCAGGATAAGCACTCAACTAAGAAAATCAAGCCCAATGCCACAGTAGCATCTAAACTGCCCATACACACTTATGCTATAGGACAATAACTAACTTCATATTCAGTAATAAGCTATCTTCTATATGTTGGCAAACACACAAGCTAAACGCTTAACTAAGAGACCAATCCTACTGCCACACGAGACTCTAAAATGCCTTTACACAGTTAAACTATGGAAAACAAAAATTGGAAGTTATCAAGTTATCATTGAAGCTATCAAGTGAGCACCTCCCTTCACTAGTATTTCATTGAGTTAGGTCCATGATTCATTGGGAAGGCTCAACAGTTAGTTTTGTCGTCCCAGAAACACTCCTCTCAATAACTAGCCTCACCACCTATGCCACCAGTATGCACTACTAAGCAACTGTAGAAGTGTGAAAACACACACCTTCAAATTTAGGGATGGTTTCTTCCCAGCTGTTATCAGGCAACTGAACCATCCTACCACAACCAGAGAGCAGTGCTGAAATACTATCTGCATCTTTGGTGACCCTCGTATTATTATTGATTGGACTTTATTAACTTTACCTTGCACTAAACGTTATTCCCTTATCATGTATCTACACACTGTAAATGGGTCGATTGTAATCATGTGTTGTCTTTCCACTGACTAGACGGCACACAACAAAAGCTCACACATGACAATAAACTAAATATCTACTAAGTAAGATAAAATGTTTAACCCAACAAATCGAATTGGTACAGACTACATGTACAGAATGTGTAACAAATATTATCAAAGAGTTAAGTACAACTTTCAATAAACTGGCTATCAGACTAATGGGGCAGCAGGGTTCTGTCAGTATAAAAGCGTCACAGAATTCCTCCGATTGGCTACAGGCAGCTAGCAGTTAGCATTCCTAAACTGTGCAGTAATGTAATCAGTTTGTTCTGGAAGATTGGACTTAGCTTACTTCAAAAACAAGCTTTTATCTTGGTAGAGATGAATTGATGTGATTCTTCCCCCAGAAGGCAGAGATTATTAAAGTCGAACGGAAAGAAACCACGAGAATCTGATGAATTTGTCCTTCTTTTATGTTCTGCCCTTTGACCTTCCTTTCTCTCCGCTTTCCTCTTTCTTCTTCTATCTTATCTCTCTCGCTTCCTGCTCCTCTTATCTCTTTCCCTGATCATCGCCATCTCTTCTGGCATCTCTTGCTCTCTGTGTATGCCTACTCCCTTCTTCCAGTGATCCCTCAAATCGCTCCTCACTCGAACATGGCTCATGGGCTCTTGGCACGGCTGTCAATTTTCAAGGCCAAATTTGGATTAAAAAAACATCATGAAAGAACTTTGGTACACAGGGATAAAATGTGCTTCAGAGAACATTTGACATGAGCACTTTTTAACTGAAAGTATTCTGAAATTATTTACTAGCTGAAGTTATTGCTTGACATATTGTGAAGACCTTGAAAACATTGTCCAGTTATGACGTGCTGCAGACATTTGTATTTGATTGTGGCTGTTGGACAAAGGATGTTCTTCAGGAATTATGAGGGAAACAAGCATTAATGCAAATGGAAACCAGTCTTCAAAAAAACCGGTTCAAATGTAAACTACAAGCAGAAATCAATTTTAAATTTAAAAGAAAAAAATGCACAAAGTCAACGAAAATCTAACTTGCAACAGCAGAGCAAGTATGTAAGTATACTACTCAGTAGATGCTGTAGAAAGAAGCCTGATAGTAAAGTGGTAGAACTGTTTCTGAGTCTGGCGGTGCGTGCTTTCAAGCTTCTGTACCTTTTGCCCAATAAGAGCAAAAGGCGGTACAGTGGCGCAGTGGTAGAGTTGCTGCCTAACAGCGCCAGAGACCCAGGTTCGATCCTGACTACGGGTGCTGTCTGTACGGAGTTTGCACGTACTCCCCGTGACCTGCGTGGGTTTTCTCCAGGATCTCCAGTTTCCAAGTCAAGTCAAGTTTATTTGTCACATACGCATACGAGATGTGCAGTGAAATGAAAACTGGCAATGCTTTGCGGATAGTCCCGACTGCGGATGGTTCGACTGCCCCGACCACGGGAGAATAAAGAGGGAAGAAGATTACACTTTATTGCCTTCCATGACAGTGAGAAATGTAGCAAATCTACTGTGGTGGATCTTTATGTTAACTTCTATGTAGTTGTGTGTCTTGTTGCTTTATTTTTTAGTAAAGCTGGATGATAATACGAATATCACTGTATCTTAATTGGTACACGTGACAATAAAAGACCTTTGAAACCTTTGTAAATTGTGCTTTGTAAAAAAAACTAAAGGAGCAGGGAGAAGAAGGAATGACCGGGGTGGGAAATATCTTTCATTATGTTGGCTGTTTTTGCCGAGGCAGCATGAAGTGTAGATGGAGGCAATGGTGGGGAGTCTGGTTTGTGTGATGGATCGGGCCAAACCACAACTCTGCAATTTCTTGCTCTCTTGGGCAAAGCCGTTCTCAAATCAAGCTGTGATGTGACCTGGCAGTATGTATTTCTGTAGAGGTTGACAGCTCTGATCATTTATTGTCCTTTTTTTAATTGCTTCTGAACTCTGGAAATAGTTAAGAATCATTTCTGAATGCTAAACAAGTTTTTAAGCTGGTGGGCATCGAATGCTAAAGTATCACTCGCCTGAAATGTCACTGATATATGGCGTTATGCAAACTAAATAGTCATCTTGACCCGGCCAATTGCTGCTGGAACATGTGGACTATCTTTTCCCAGCACACCCACTGAGCCACAAGAAACATACAGCCTAAGGAAGGATTATTTGTGCCAGGCATACACCATGAATATGCAAAGGAAGAACAATGAGGCAAAATAAGGAACTGCAGATGCTGGATTAAACCGAAGAAGGACACAAATTGCTGGAGTAACTCAGCGGGACAGGCAGCATCTCTGAAGAGAAGGAATGGGTGATGTTTCTTCAGACGGGTCACCCATTCCTTCTATCCAGAGATGCTGCCTGTCCTGCTGAGTTACTCCAGCATTTTGTGTCTAACAATGAGGTAAACTTGGCTCGTTCTCAGAAAGGTTAAATGGACATTTAGAAATTCTGATGCGTCATACATAGCAGAGTAAACAGACCCACACCATCTTTTCAGTCAGCCCCTTCATTTTCAGGCATCAAACAGCTTCAACTATGCAAAACGCAAAGTGTTGGAGTAACTCCGCGGGTTAGACAGCATCCGTGGAGGGAATAGACCCTTCTTCAGACTGGTCGGGATCAATCTTCCTACTGATTAAAGTCATTGAGTCATAAGGCATGGAATCTATCCCCCTCATGACTTTATACACCTCTACAAGATCACCACTCAGCCTCCTGCATTCCAAGGAATAAAGTCCAAGCCTGCCCACCTCTCCCTATAGCTCAAGCCCTTAGGTCTTGGAGTGTGGCATTTCCAGCTTTCTCCCCCCAACTACAATGTGTGAAGAAAGGTCCCAACCCAAAATGTCGCCTGTCCATTCCCTACACAGATGCTGCCTGACCAGTTGAGTTACTCCAGTACGTGGTGTTTTGCTCATGATTGCAGCATCTGCAGTTCCTTGTGTCCGCATCTTCATTTTGTTAACAGTACATAGCATTAATTCATCATTTAAGTTTCTCCTTTAGAATATTTGAGAGCAAATTACTTTCATTTTATTCTAACTAACCTCCTTCCCCCCTCACCTCCCCCCCCCACCCCACTCCGCTCTTCCCTCATCTGTGTCCCACAAGAACTCCCACCTAATTCACTCCACTGGCAATAATAATAATAATAATAATAATAATAATAATAATAATAATAATAATAATAATAATAATAATAATAATAATAATAATAATAATAATAATAATAATAATAATAGTCTATTGTAGTTCAGACCTTATTTGAGGTTGTAATGTTTAATAGTCCGATGGCTGTAGGGAAGAAGCTGTTCCTGAACCTGGACATTACAGTTTTCAGGCTCCTGTACCTTCTTCCTGACGACAGAGTTGAAATGAGTGTGTGGCCAGGATGGTGTGGGTCTCTGATGATGTTGCCTGCCTTTTTGAGGCAGTGACTCCGATAGATCCCTTAGATTGTGGGGAGGTCAGAGCCGGTGATGGATGGGGCAGTGTTCACAACTTTTTGCAGTCTTTTCCGCTCCTGGGTGCTCAAGTTGCCGAACCAGGCCACTATTCAAATTTCTTGGCACTCACATAAGCAATAACCTCAAATGGAAAATCAATTCAATTCACATCTACAAAAAAGCCAACCAAAGACTCTTCTTCCTCCGCCAGCTCAAGAAGTTTAGAGTAAGGAAACACCTCCTAATCCGATTCTACACAGCCATCATCCAAAGTATCCTCACTTCATCAATTACAGTCTGGTTCAGCAGTTTAGACACTCACTCCCGTAATAAATTACAGCGCATAGTTAACAAAGCATCCAAAATCATCAGCACTCCCCTTCCATCAATAGAATCACTCCATCACAAACGGTCCGTGTCAAGGGTGAAGAACATCATCTCTGATCCCTCCCACCCAGCTCACCACATTTTCCACCTGCTGCCATCAGGAAGGCGCTACAGCTCACTGCCCGCCAAGACATCTCGATTTAAAAACAGTTCTTACCCACACGCAATCCGAATTCTGAACACACTATGATAACAGCACATATCCTCCCCATGCATGTACTGTATATTGTATGATGTTGTGTTTTATGTTATGTTTGATGGGAATCAGCCTACCTTGTAACATCCTGTACTGAACCTGAATTCCACCAGCTTGACTGTGTGGTCATTAAATAATCTAATCTAATCTATGCAGCCAGCCAATGTGCTCTCTACTGTACACCTGTAGAAGTTGAAGAGAATCCTCTTTGACATACCAAATCTTCTCTGTAAGTAGCTTGGTCCAAAGTTGATGTGCTTTATTTATAATTGCATCTGTGTGCCGGGTCCAGGAAAGAGCTTTGGAAATATGCACGTCCAGGAATTTGAAGTTTTTGACTCTCTCCACCATCCCGTTGATATAAACAGGATTGTGGGTCCTCATCCTTCCTCTTCCAAAGTCCACAATCAGTTCATTGGTTTTATTGAGAGCCAGGTTGTTGTGCTGGCGCCATTTGGTCAATCGGTCGATCTCACTTCTACACTCTGACTCATCACCATCTGTAATTTGTCCAATAACGGTGGTGTTGTCGGTGAACTTGAAGATGGAGAACACAAGCAATCTGCTACACACGAGGGACAATTTGCAATCTTTACAGAACCCAATTAACCTACAGACCTGTACGTCTTTGGAGTGTGGGAGGAAACCGGAGCACCCGAGGAAAACCCACATGGTCACGGGGAGAAGGTACAAAGTCCGTACGGACAGCACCCGTAGTCAGGATTGAGCCTGGGTCTCTGGAGCTGTAAGGAAGCAATTCTACTGCGGCGCGACCGTGCCACCCTTAATGAGAGATGTTTCTGAAACAATGTAACATGTAGACCAGACATTATGGTATTTGAAAATATCTTGAGGTCAAAAACATGCTTCACTGATGGCCTTCTTTTGTAGACTTTTATGGGGCTTCACGCAGTAGATGCTACTGCTGTATTTTATAATTCTTCCTCAACGTTCTGGAGGCTGAATCAGCAAAATCAAGCTTTTCTATTCCCAGTCATCTCTGAGCCACATTACTTGCTTGGTCCAATAAACACCAGGAAATGTCAGTCCAATTTGTTCAGTCTGGAAGCTCCTTACTGTCTGACAGTTACGACTGTAGCTCTAGGCTTTTTAACAAATTTAATGGTGTTCTTGCAAGTCAAATGACATATTTCTACCTGATTTATGCTACATTTCACCTCATTTGAAGCTAAGAGATTTCTTTCTCTCGGTTGTACTGCTGGCTGTTTTCTTTGGAGGCACTTACAGAGTTTCAGTGATTCACTGAAACCATTCTGTTGTTTCTTGAAGGATGACTTTCTAAAACTATTGAAACCCGAGTTTGGCCTGATATAGTTTCTGGGCCTGTGGAGAAGAGAGGGAAATACCCAATGTTTTCATGAATAAATACCTTTACATATATTGATTCATTAGGAAACAATTATTGCGGCCAACTTTAAAAGCGATGTAGAATAAATGAGGTGTTATGTTATGTTATGTGGGCGGAGCCATCTTGGGGAACGGCTGCTAACCAGCAGCCGTCCGTTTAATTCACTTTTATTTTGCAGTTTTAGTTAGTCGTGTGCCCTGTTTGTGGGAGAGATAGTCTTTTTAATGTGGGAGGTAGGTGGTAATAATATTTCTAGGTCCCTACCTGGTCGGTGAGGCAGCTTTTTCTCCGGGCTGCCCCGTCGACCCGTCCTCGTGGCCTACCAGCGGGCGTGGAGCGCCCAGCACCTCGGCTTCGGTGGCGGCACAGCGCTGGAGCGCTATCGCGGAGTGGAGCGGGCGATGCCTTGCCTGGGTTGCCGCGCTGGATCGACGCGCTGGAGCTCCGGTGAGCTGTGACCGCCGAGATCAACACCTCCGGGCTGCGGGTCTGCGGAGCGGAGCGGACGGCGCCGACTTTAACATCGGGAGCCTGGGAGAACCAAACCGGCGCGGCCTTGTCGGCTTCGGAAGCCGCGGTCCCCAGTTAGGAAGCGGCCGTTCCAGGTGGCCCAGCCGCTGAAAGGACTCTCCCGACGCCGGGGCAACAGCACCCGGCCAGAACGGCCAGGAACATCGGGCCTCCGTAGAGGCAATAGCGGAGGCCTCAGTAGGCCTGACTTTCGGAGAACTGGGGATGGGGACTGGACATTGTGCCTTCCCCCACAGTGGTATCCATTGTGGGGGGATGATTTTTTGTGTGTAATGTGAATATGTTAGTTTGTGTCCAAGATGGCTGTCGGAAGGGAGAGTGTACACTGGCGCGCTTTAGCTGCCGCTGCTCTCTCTTCACATTGTGTGTTTTGATTTTTTGTCTTTGGAGCGAATTCTGTCTTTAATTTGTTTATTGGTGATGTCCTTATTATTTATTTTACTCCGACTATATGTATTTTCTCTCTTGTTAATTTTCTGTAAGGTGTCCTTGAGACTTTGAAAGGCGCCCGCAAATAAAACTTATTATTATTATTATTAAAGCTCTGTTGGACTGGAGTGCACTGTTTATCAGTCTGATGCTTTGACTGCCAAAACAGCACTGAAATTTAAATACAATCATCAGACTCGGCGCGGACTTGGTCAGCACGGAATTGGTCTGTTTCTATGCTACACCTCTAAACTAATGGAGGAAGGTGAAAATCATAAAAACTGTAGATGCTGGAAATAAATTCAGAAAGTCACAGAGTCATATGGTATGGAAACAAGGCCTTTGGCCCAACATGCCCATGCTGATCAAGATGCCCCATCTACGCTAATCCCACCCATCTACATTTGGCCCATATCCCTCTAAACCTTTCCTAGCCATGTGCTTGTCCATAATGTTTTTTAAATGTTGTTATAGACCTGCCTCAACTACCTCCTCTGGCATCTCATTCAATTTACCCACCACCCTCTGTGTAAAAACGTTGCTCCTCAGGTTCCTATTAAATATTTCCCCACTCACCTTAAACCTATGTTCCTGGTTCTTGATTCCTCTACTCTGGGTAAAACACTCTGTTCATTCAAAAATTATTCATGCAAATCAAAAATGTTAGACTGATTCAGCAGGTCAGGCAGCATCTGTAGAAGGAAAGTAGGGTTAAGGGCCTGTCCCACTTGGGCGTCATTTGCGCGTCATTTACGCGACAGGCGGCAGTGACTGTCGCGCAAAAATCGTCTAGCAGTACGACAGTCGCGCACCAAGTAGCGCCAGTTTCTGTGGCAAGGATTTTCCCAGTGAAAAAATTTCAAAACTCGGCGCGCTTTATACCCGGGTGGTCACATGGTGCGATGCTCAAATGACACGCAAGTGGCAACGCAAGGTTACGGACATTGATGTACAGTGACGCATTGGCATAAATTAGCCTAGGCAATGTTCGTGCGTCACCGTGCGTAACCATGCGTCACCACGCACTACACGTACGTCAGCATACGCCATCAGTACGTCACCGTGCACAAGGGAAACGTCACGCAGGTGGCGCGCGAGGATTTTGAACATTCCAAAATCCTGGGGCAATAGGAAAGCACCACGTGTTACCACGCGTCATAGCATACGCTACCCACCTCACCACGCGCCACACGCACGTCATGACACGGCAACCAATTTTTACGATGTTGCATAAATGACGTGCAAATGACGCCCAAGTGGGGCAGGCCCTTTCATGTCAAACACTGTTCTTCAGTACTTAAAAGGAGACAAATAAGCTATTAAGGCAGCAGGGAGTGTGGGGTGGGGTGGTGCTGCTGCCTCTCTTAGAGATAAAACCAAAGTGACCGTCAGGATAAGCTGTATGGAAAGTCAGCTGATCAACGCAAATGGAAGCAGTTAGAGTGAGAACATAGACAGAACTGGTCAATATTGAATTTTACTTCGGAGTCACGTGAGTGACTACGTGAAGAACTCCGCCAGGAGGCATGCGTGTCATATATCGCTACACGCATTGCAACGAGTCACAGCAGGGAAAATTTGCACTAGCCGCAAAATTTGAAAGCTGGGAACAGCAGATAAGAGACTCTGCGTTCCAGAATTTGAAAGTCGGGAACAGCAGGTAAGAGACTCTGCGTTCCTTCCACTTACCTTTTAGGTGGAGACTTGGACCGGATCCACGAAGGCTGCGGGAAAGCTGGTGGAGGGAGAACCGCGGAGTTGCGGGCAGCCGGCAGCAGCAGCCCAAGGCACGCTAATCTCCTGTAATGGGAACAGCTGTGCCCGACTTTCGCTCCCGACTTCGCTCCAGCGCCGGCCCCGGCCGGTCGGGAGAGGTAAGCACCTAACAGAGTCGTTGACTCCGAGGAGTCCGACTTTGAATAGCCGCGAGCGGCCAGTGCCCGTGTGCATGGGGGTCGGTTTGAGCGGCTTTAGGAGCAGCCGCGAGCGGCCGGTGCCCGTGTGCACGGGAGCCGGTTTGAGCGGCTGGGAGTGAGGAACAAAGCAGCCGCGAGCGACCAGTGCCCGTGAGCATGGGGGTCGGTTTGTGCGGCTGCAGGACAAACAAGGCAGCCGCGAGCGACCAGTGCCCGTGAGCATGGGGGTCGGTTGGAGCGGCTGCAGCATGACGAGCAGCCGTGAGCAGGATAAAGAGCAGCCGGGAGCGGCCAGTGCCCGAGAGCACCGGGGTCGGTTGGACCGGCTGCAGGAGCAGTACCCCTTGTGGGGCTGCAGAGTGAAAATACTCCAAAGTGGCAAAGCCACAGTGGGCAACTAATAAGCCCCACAGCAGTACCCCTGGAGGGGCTGCACAGTGTTTCTCCCTCATCAGAGGAGAGCACGGAGTATCCACCCTGGTCAGACCCTGAAGGAGGCAAGGATCAACATACCCCCCGTATGCCTGGGGTGAAAGAAAACATGCTGGACATGGTGTCCCAGTTTATCCAATCAGGCTAAACTGGCCAAGACCTGGAGCCGAAAATCGGGGTAAGCATTGACTATATGTCATTCTACCAACTGCAGGCACTGGCACTGTCAGACACCATGGCATGACATTTACCTCCAGGGAACTGCAAGTAGCTAAATGTTCCCAGAGTAAACCAGTGCATCTGGAAACATGTAGGGGCATCTATTAGAACCAGGGACTTAACAATTCAGAAAGTCCTACAAGACCAAATGGCAGGGATTACAGCTTTTTGCCCACACATTATGGAGCAAAACATGACCCTAGACCACCTAGTTGCACTGGCTTTACTCTGCAAATCACAATATGAGTCGAACAACATCAGGGGAAGTACTATCCAACCAGCTTTAGACCCCAAATTACCCGGCCTCTGTAAACCTGGAACCTCCAAACCATATTGGAGGGGACTTACCAAAACGAGTCAAAGAACTTGATGAAGAGGCGAAATCACTGGGGCTCATAAAAGCAGAACCCCTACGGACCCCAGCCGGGCAACGCAACTGGAGCAAGTGCTAAACCAGGAACACCCAACATCGGTCTTTTAGGCCATAGCCCAGACCGACCGTCCTGGAAAATGCGCAAGCCTTTCAACACAAACCCAACACAGTGGTCATAGGTGGGTCTGGTTCCTTTAGAATTAAGGAAGCACGAAAGTTGGGGGAGAAGCGATATTATTTGGATGCAGGGACCAGGGTTATACCATAGAATATACAAAAACATAACCTCCAGTACAGCATGTACCGAACCGAATGTTCGTGCTCACAGGCATAGGGAAGTCCAAAGCACATGCTGAACTACAGCGGCTATATAAAAAGGAGTAATTGAACAAACCCAACACGAATCACAGGAATTCGTGTCCAATATCTTATAAAATCAAAGAATATGATGGTGGCCGCATCATCATCGATTGACTACTTTAAATACCTTTGTACAATATATTCATTCAAGATGGGAACCTTTGTCACTGCAAAGCAATTGACTTCCAAAGACTACTACATGGCGAGCATCAATGTTAAAAGATGCTTACAATACAGTACCCATAAGAGTTGACCACAGATGTTATTTAAAATTTAACTGGATGGGTCAGCTCTGGCAAGACAGGGCACTACCTTATGGACTTACAGCAGCCCAGGTTATTCACAACAAATTTGAAACCAGCCCTAGCGTTACTGCAAAAACTAAAACCCATGGTAATGGCATATCTAGATGACACATTTATTGTTGGCAAAACAGCCACAAAACAATTGTTTGAAGAACTGGGATTTATCATCCATCCAGTTAAGTCTAATTAACATCTTCAACAAAAAAATGGATTATCTGGGGTTCACCATTAATTCAGTTCTCATGTCAGTGACTTTGCCGAAAGAAAAGGTTGCAGCCTTTATGGAGGCTTGCAGGAAACTAAACTATCCATCTGACTGGTAGTAGGATTGGCATTAGTGGCTCTGTCCAGCCACATAAATCGGACCATTACATAATCAAGTTACTGAGCGCAATCATGCGTCACTCTAAATTTATGGGGGGTTCATTCTGACAGACCTATGAAGCTGCCAACAGAGGCCACTATGGTACTAAAATGGTGGAGACATAACATAAGGCATTGTTCCAATCCAAACATTAACAGTTACTCGTCTCATGGGCCTTGGATTGGGATGCTAATAATTCCATCTCCAGCTGTGGAGGATGTACAGGAGGCATCATTACAAACGCTGGGCATATATACCTGGGGGGATAGTGCATGCCTTGGCTTTAAGTCATATTGTTCTGGGTTATATCACCAGTATGTTAGACTACATATTGACTACACCACCGTGGTAGCATATGTCAACCATATGGGTAGGAACGTATCGACCTCATATGACTATCTGGCCAACAGTATTTGGCAATAGTGTATCCAGATAGAATTTGGATATCAGCTGCCAACTTACCAGGGAACTGAATTTAGTGGCAGACAACAGGTCACGCTAAGACTAGAAACACTGTATGGATGTTGGACAAATATGTATTGTTGGAACAGCACGGTATGGAACACCAGATAACGTCCTATTCACATCCATACTCTTACCAGTTATCAAATTATGTCTTGGGAACCAGAACCTGGGGCAGTGGTTCAGATGCATCTTGGCTGCTTGGGGGATCATTTATGCATCCCTCCGCCTCGGGTATTTAGGAAGAAACTATAGACTCCGCGTCTCGTATTTTGATAATACCTGATTGGCCTACTCAACCATGGGTCCTGGTGACATCAACATGGTTTTAGAACCATACATCACTATCCATCCTAGACCTAACTTACTGGTTCTTCCCGCTACAAGGGGAGTTACCCATGTCACAATTATATATAAACCTATTAATTTTAGAGTGGAAAGCACCTCTTCTACACCTGGGACTGACGAACCGAATGCGGTATTATTTCAGCGGGCCTCAGACAGCCCACCTAAATCAGTACTTGGTGTCATCAAGAATGGGAGTACTGTCACAAACAATAATCATCACCCACAGATCTATGAACATCCCGTCTGTTCTGGAATTCCTGGCAAGCCTCCATTACGATGAGAGGCTCAGTCATAGTACCATCAACTGCGCCAGAAGTGCTCTGTCAACATATCTGTCGCAAGGAACAGAGCGGCATTCTGTTGGGACACACCCTGGCAACCTAACTCATGAGGGGCAGTTTAATATTAATCCCCAAGAACCAGGTACTCCCAAACGTGGGATGGGAGCATTGTACTGACCATGTTAACAAACTGGTCTTCAGCTACAGCTCCGTCCCTACAGAAACTGACTCTGAAAACAGTCATGCTGATGGCCTTGGTCACGGCACAAAGGGTCCAGTCACTACAGAAAATAAGGTTGGACAACATGATTATTTCATCTGGAAATTTAACTTTTCACATCAATGTAATAGTCATACAGAACAGACGGGGGGTCAGCAGGTGTAATAAAAAAACAGAATTCAGGGCCTACCCTACAGATGGTCGTCTCTGTATTATAACTCACTTACTATCATATATCATATATGAAGAATACTAAGATCATCAGAGGGAAGAAATGTCACTTTAATCAGCTACTAACAGCCACTCAAAACAGTGACAGACCAGACCATCACTAGATGGCTAAAACAGGTCCTAACTAAGGCTGGAGTGCTCACTAGCATTTTAAATCTCACTCCACCAGGGCTGCAGCTACATCGGCAGCTATGAAGTTGGACGTACCTATGGACCAAATCCTCAAGACAGCAGGATGGTCAACGTAGGAAACTTTCCAACGACTTTATAACAAACCAGTCATTGAACCTGGAACATTTGCAGAAACAACTTTAAGTTCTGTAATATAATTTACCCCATAAATAGGGGCAATAATTGGTGTTAATATTTTTACCGTTGGGTTTCAATATTGTATTGATGTCTAATGATGTTAACTCTATTCTGCCGATAATCAAGGCAGATGTGATGCATGGACTCGTTCCACGGCATGAAATCACTGAGCTTTAAAATCTTCACGTAGTCACTCACGTGACTCCGAAGTAAAATAGTGAGATTAAACGAGAATTTACCAGTTTGAAGTTTGATCGTTATTTTATGAGGAGGAACGTTGAGGGAATACATGCCCTCCGCTCCCATCCTTGATCATATCCTGAACTGGTATCTCTTCTCTAATCTTACTATGTTTAGTCATTACAGTTATCTGTGATTTCACACCGCTGCTTTGAAGAACGACACGCATGCGTCCTGGCGGGGTTCTTCACGTATTCCCTCAACGTTCCTCCTCATAAAATAACGATCAAACTTCAAACTGGTAAGTTCTCGTTTAATCTCACTATTCTACACTTTCAGGTAACTCAAATGCATCAGAGCAGCGTAGCTGGTGGAGCCGCTGTCTCTGAATGCCAGAGACCCAGATTCGATCCTGACCTTGGAGACTGTCTGTGTGGAGTTTGTATGTTCCACTGTGATTGCGTGGGTGATTACATGGTGCTTCGGTTTCCTCACACATCCCAAAGGTGCAGACGTGGGCTGATCAGTTGAACGAAGCTCATGCCATCCAGGGATGTGTTCTCAGAAGTAAAGACTCTGGGAGTGACTCTGACAAGAATGTAACTTGGTGACCTGAGGTGCCGCGGCCATGACGCCCATCCGAAGGCTGGTCAGTCGGAGCCAGGGAACCAGCCCAAAGGCCCGCGGTCAGCGGGATCTCGCCCGAGGGCTCGTCGGTCACTGGATCGGAAACCCGCCCAAAGGCTCGGCATAACTGGAGGGAGCTGAAGACATCGGACATGAGGAGCGTGAGCCGGTAGGAGGATGAACTGGGGTAATGACTTCAAGTGGGCTGCAGGAGGCGCCCCCGGGACACAAAGATGGCCGGTCTAGGAGAGGGAGAGGAAGGTCGGTTCGCGGGAACTGCTCCAGTACATCGAGCGGGCTGACTGGTCTTTGGACTTTCAATAATGGCGCCAAAAATGGCGGCGCCCACATGTGTAATATATGCTAAATGAATCACTGTGCAGTTGCATATACAACAAATAAAGCTCCATTGAACTATTGAACGAACAAACGCCCTTAAAATTCAACAACATCCACATTGCCCAACGCCCTATCATCAATATCTTAGGCAATGATCTTCACCACTTTCCCAAAAGCACAAACTCCTCTATGTGAGAGCCAAGTTAATTGCTAAGTTGACACTTTGCTTACTACTTCTGAACAATGTAATTTAACAAATTAACGGACGGCATGGTGGCACAGCGGTAGAGTTGCTGCCTTACAGCGCTTGCAGCGCCAGAGACCCAGGTTCGATCCCAACTACGGGTGCTGTCTGTACGGAGTTTGTACGTTTTCCCCGTGAGCACGTGGGTTTTATCCGAGATCTTCAGTTTCCTCCCACACACCAAAGATGTACAGGTATGTAGGTAAATTGGCTTGGTAAATGTAACATTTGTCCCTAGTGTGTGTAGGATAGTGTTAATATGCGGGAATCGCTGGTCGGCGAGGAACAAGTGGGCCAAAGGGCCTGTTTCCGCGCTGTATGTCCAAACCAAACTAAACTAAACCAAAAAAAATCAGAATTATTAACATAGAAAATAGGTGCAGAAGGAGGCCATTCGGCCCTTCGAGCCAGCACCGCAATTGTGGAGTACTGTAGGCTTGAATAAGATTGAGTTCTAAAACAGTGAATCCAATTTGATTGGCAGATTGCTTGAGGTGTGTAGGAAATACAACAGTGGTCACATACATGATGATTCAATGATTTGATGATAGTTTTTTTTAATCACATTTACCTACATACAGTGAAATACTTTGTTTCGCACACAATCAGGTCAAATCAAATAGTGAAAGGCCTGGATAGTGTGGATGTGGAGAAGATGTTTCCAATAGTGGGAGAGTCTAGGGCAAGGGGCCATAGCTCCAGAATAAAAGGGTATACCATTAGGAAGAAAATGAGGAGGAATTTATTGAGTCAGAAGGTGGTGAATCTATGGAATTCATTGCCACAGACGGCTGTGGAGGGCAAGTCAGTGGATATTTTTAAGGCGGAAATAGTTAGATTCTTGATTAGTAAGGTGTCAGGGATAATGGGAAGAAGGCAGGAGAATGGGGTTGAGAGGGAAAGATAGATCAGCCATGATTGAATGGCAGAGTAGACTTGATGGGCCTATAACTTAGGAACATAACTAGAGAGATGCACAATCATTGATAAGTACAAAGCATTCTTGAGCATCTACAGATTTACAGTAGAGAGCATATTGACTGGTTGCATCGTGGCCTGGTTCGGCAATTTGAATGCCCAGGAGTGAAGAAGACTGCAAAGTGTTGTGAACACTGCCCAGTCCATCTTGGGTACTGACCTCCCCATCATTGAAGGGATTTACAGGAAGTTGCCGCCTCAAAAAGGTAACCAGCATCATCAGAGACCCACACCACCCTGGCTACACACCCATTTCACCCCTGCCAACAAGTAGAAGGTACAGGAGCCTGAAAACTGGAACATCCAGGCTCAGGAACAGCTTCTTTCCTACAGCCATTGGGCTATTAAACACTACAACCTCAAATAAGCTCTGAACTACATCGACTATTATTGTTATTATTGCACTAATATTGTTTGTTGTTTTTTATGTGTACATATGAGTGTGTGTGTATATGTATGTATATATGTGTGTATGTATGTGTGTATATGTATGTATATATGTGTGTATGTATGTGTGTATATATATATATATATATAGAAATTATATATATATGTGTGTGTAAGTGAGTATGTGTGTACATACATACACTGACCTTTTTTTCTCATTTATTGTATTGTTTACAGTGTACTATATTTACATATTCTGTTGTGCTGCTGCAAGTAAGAATGTAATTGTTCTATCTGGGACATATGACAATAAAACACTCTTGACTTGGAAAGCGGAATGATTGTAGCGTAGGAATCGTGGACTTCACTTAGGCAGCATAAAGAGTCGCCAGGTTTCATGCACCAACTTGTGCCCACAGACAAAGAAGCAGATCGGATATTGGGGAATGTAAATTTACGAGGAGGTATCTCGATCTCCAGCAAGTCCAGCCAACTTCCAGCTACCCCTTGCGCGTATATGCAATGTGTTCAGGCACAAAACTGTAATCCCCACTATGGAGTCATCTATATTCACACTATTTATATCTGGGGGTCTCTGCAACAGCTTGCTTCAAGTCCCTGCCTGTTACTAAGCCATAATGCAGGGCAATATCTCACAGCTCTGAGTCAATGAGTAATTCAATACTCCGTTAAACGGTTACATGAATTAATTTCACACAGGCTCAGCAACTAGCCTACTGCAGAATGAGGGCCAATCCCTTTGTGTCTAATCCAGAAGTTACAGCTGAATGGAGTTTGAAGAATGAATTTTCCATGTATCTGAGCCAGAATGGAATGAAAATTAAAAATAATCCATGCACCAATTAGCACTAATCACTGAAGCCATGTTCGACAATGTAAAATTAATTTAAATGCTGCACTAAAATTCGATGGGATCACTAATTCTAAGGGAACAAACAGAGAGCTGCCTCACTGGCAGCGAGTTAGTGCAATTCCTTCATCAACAATAAACAAAGATGCTATGTTCTCTGATCAGATAAAACTGGTTTGATCAGTAGTCATATTGGTCAGGGAAGAAGAGGGGAGCTATTTTGAGTTCCCATTCTGCAGTCTGAATCTGACCATCATGGAGCCCCACAAACACTTGCTTCAGTTCCTGAAGATCTTGGTGAGGAATTAGCCTCACAACGTGTGGAGTGATGAAGTGATGAAGAAGAGTCCCGACTCGAGACATCACTATTCATGTCCTCCAGAGATGTTACCTGACCCGTTGAATTCCTCCAGCACTTTATGTTTTGCTCAGGATTCCAGTAGCTGCAGTTCCTTGTGTCTCCATCAACTAGAGGATGGTGGCGCAGCTGTAGAGTCGCTGCCTCACAGCGTCAGAGACCCGGGTTCGATCCTGACTACGGGTGCTGTCTGTACGGAGTTTGTATGTTCTCCCCGTGACCGCGTGGGTTTTCTCCGAGATTCCCACACTCCAAAGATGTACAGGTTTTTCGGTTAATTGTCTTGGTATAAATTGAAATTGTCCCTAGTGTGTGCAGGACAGTGTTAGCGTGCGGGGATCACTGGTCGGTGTGGACTCGGTGGGCCGTAGGGCCTGTTTCCGTACTGTATCTCGAAACTAAACTAAACTAAAACTATGCATTTCATTAACAGTACATAGCACTGTCAGTACATCATTTAAGTTTCTCCTTTAGGATATTTGACAAGTAATTATGTTAATTTTTTTTGCTCCCAACCAATATGTAAAAGATGTAACCTAATTAACCTCTATCACCCATCTCTCCCCCAGTCTTTCTCTCCCCTGTGTTTCCACAAATGTCTCTCCTTCAGCCACTCCATCCCCCTACTCCCCTTCCTGCTGCTTCCTTTCCTCTTTCCTCCCTTCGCAATCTACAACTCCTCAAATCTTGGTTAAAAACTAGAATTTCCTCTCTATTCCATGTTATAGTTGCAAAGTTGGCTAAAACTGCAGACTGCTCTGTGTCACATGCACTAAGGGAATACAGTTTAAAATAAATCAAAAATCTTAATCACAAGTTTAAAAAAAAAAAAAATTCGTACTTGCAAATTAGCAGCACCTACAGGGACTCTGTAAGATAAAGAGAGGATTAAATTAACTGCACCCCAATTTTGAGCTGTTTACTTTTGTACTTAACTGAAGTAAGGAAGGGTGAATTGTCAGCTCCTTGTGACACAGGCTGTCAGAGCGAGTGTTGCTGTTGATTAGCGGTGAGCACTTGCACTCTCACTGGCTCCTGGGAGGGCTGCTGTAAAATTGCTCATGGGTGAATTTTAGTTTCAGTCCATAAAACTCTTCCTATCTGGCTGCAAGTAAATAGAATTTTAAAAAGGCAAGGCCCGCCTTGTGGGAGACATTAACTTCATTCACTGGTCCTTAAATGAAGATACAGTTCAGTAAAATGTTGAAGGAAAGGGTTGTGAATTCTGTTTTATCGGTCACGCTGTAAACGAGGTGAGTTTCTATCACAGAGTGAGTGAGGACTCAGTGCTATGTTTGCAGTAAGCGAGGTTGCTGATCCTAGGCCTGGCCAAGCTGGCCATCCGCGAGTCACGGCGCCAGGCGGAAGAGGGCTCCGCCCAAGCCAGCTGCCTGCCCCTTTTCCGGCGTTACGTCCGTGCCCAGGTGGTTTTAGAGAAGGACTACTGACTGTCCACAGGCGCCCTGGGGATTTCCGGGACCGCTGGGCACAAGGGGGGGGGGGGAGGTGGGGAGGTGGAGAGGTGGAGAGGTGGAGGGGGCAGGTGGGGGGGAGGTGGGGAGGTGGAGGAGGCAGGTGGGTGGGGAGGGGGAGGTTGGGGGGGAGTGGAATGCATCCTAAGAATGGGGAATTTGTCGTGTAAGGGAAATTAGTTTTACTTGTATTGTGGTGGTGGTGGGTTTTGTTTTGAATTATTTGGTATTGTAACTACATGAATAAATCTATTTTTGGTTTAATAGAAAGTGAGGCTGCTAAAAAGCACTGACAGCGGAGAGACCTCGTGGAGGTGGAGCCTCGGTGGAGGTGGAGCCTCGGTGGAGGTGGAGCCTCGGTGGTGCTGGAGCCTCCATGGCGGTAGGGCCTCATCGGCGGCGGTAAGGCCTCTCGGCGATTGGGCCTCAGCAGTGGTGAAGCCTTGTGGCGGCAGCGATGCCTTGCTGGTCGACCCGCGTCGATGGTCAAAGAGAATGTGGGGTGACCGCCATGAGGGAGGGTGAAGAACAATGCACAATGGGGACACGGCATGGGGGAACCAATGTGGGGGGGGGGGGGGGAAGGTAGAATAAAAGGAAGAGCTGGCGTGCTTTGTAACTTTGTCTGCGCCATAGGTGGCCGCTATTTGTATACATTGGGTATGCAAGCAAAGCATCTCGCTGTACCTTGTCACATGTGACAATAAAGTATTCCATTCCAATCCGAGTTTCTGCTCATCATTGTGTTCTTCCATTCTCTCTAATGATCCTCCTGTTCACTGCCAAATACAATCCACCGTGTCCCGACAAGCAGCGCACCAGGTGTCCTGTCAAGCAGGCCCGGCCCGTCGCTGCGGACCCACGACGGAAGACCCACCACGGAGGACCCACCACGGAGGACCCACCACGGAGGACCCACCACGGAGGACCCACGACGGAGGACGCACGACGGAGGACCCACCACTGAGGACCTACAACGGAGGACCCAACACTGTGGACCCACGACAGAGTTAGGCCAAGCTCACCCACCGCGGATTCCCAACTTGGCCCCGAGCCACTGGCGTCGACAGGACCCACGCCACCAAGAGCGAGGAGGGACCCGCGAACATCGAGAGTGAGGTGGAGCATACAGAACAATGAGGGGACCCGATGGGGGTGGAGGGAGGGGGGGGGGGATGTAGGTGCTACCACGTGCAGCAGCAGGCAGTAGATTGGACCGTTCAGTAAACATTTATAACATTGTTGGCAGCAGACATGTGGCGACACTTGGGTACTGCCTTGGCGAGGTCTGCTGTCTGATTTTACTGGGCTGCGTACAAAACAAAGCATTTCACAGTACCTAGCTACCTGTGACAATCAAGTGTCATTGAATCATTGATTCGTGCTCAGATGACACCTGCCAGTTTATGGTTTGTAGCCGAAATAGACCATAAGACCAGACCATGTCATAGGAGTAGAATTAGGCCATTTGGTTTTTCGAGTGCGCTCCACCATTCAATCATGGCTGATCTATTTTGTTCCCTTCTCCTGCCTTCTCCCCATAAGCTTTGATGCCCTTAACGATCATGAACCAATCAATCTCTGCTTTAAAAATATCCAATGTCTCGGCCTCCACAGCCTTCTGTGAAAATGAATTCCAAAGATTCGCCACCCTCTGGCTACAGGAATTCTTGCTAATTTTCATTTTAAAGGTACATCCTTTTATTCTGAGGCTGTGCCCTCTGGTCCTAGATTCTCCGACATATGCACACTGTAATGGTGAGCTGGCTGTTTGCTTTGTAGTGTGGGAGGAAACTAGAGCACCTGGAGAAAACTTGTGTGGTCACGGAGAGAACGTTTAAACTCCATAGTCAGGATCGAACTTGTGCCTCTGGCGCTATAAGGCAGCAACTCTACGCTGCGCCACTGTGCCGCCCCAAATCGAGAGACTCATCTCTCGATCATTACAGTACGCGTTTTGCATGAGCTTTTGGGCTTTGTCACTGGGGTACAATTCCTTGGTGTTCACAGAGACTGCTGTCCGTACACAATAACGTCAAACCACATCAATTTTGCCGCTTAATCGAGACTCAGGGGCAGTGAATTGCTCTCACAATGCAGCAGACCACACCTGGGGTATAGGGTTACCCAGTTAGCTGAGGTTCAGGGGTGGGAGATTGCAACCTTCACGTGGTCTGCCCTGTTTCGACGAATGCAATCAACCTGGCGTGCACAATCAAATAAGATCAAATAGAACAAGTTGTCCTACAACTTTAGGCTATGCACGCCATACGCAAGAAGAAGAAGAAGCTGAAGTTCAGGCCTTGCAGCAATGTGCTGTTGCGATAGGCATGTTTGTGCTGCACCCTGTGTTATCTCCAAGAGAGACAGATATGAGGCTCCCTGGTTTTTATTATGATGTTGGCTTATCAGATTGTACATAGATTTTGGATAGCACAGTTCCTTTAGCAAATAGAAAAAAATGAGTGATTTCCAAGTGTGCATCTTCATCAAAGTAAAGTGCGCTTCATCAAAGTAAAGAAGCTCTGCTAAAGCTCACGTTACTATTTGTCATATTTTATTAGAATATTCTCATATGAATGTTATAACATGTGAAAACTGCACAGTTGGTGATTCACTACAAGAGCTAGAAGTGATAATATTTACACATTTTTAACATCCTATTATTTTGGCACTGGATTTAATATGCTAATTTTAACATTTGTGTCTTTGTTAGATCAGCAGAAAAATATTAAAGGAGCCATTTAAAATTTAGATGAAGAAGAATCTTGACCCGAAACGTCTCCCGTTCCTTCTCTCGAGAGATGCTGCCTGTCCCGCTGAGTTACTCCAGCTTTTTGTGTCTATCTTCGGTTTAAACCAGCGCCTGCAGTTCATTCTTAAACATTTAAAATTCAGATTTGGGAGTTTTAATAAATAAATACTGAAATGTATTAATCCTTGCTGCACTGTTTTATAGCAGGTATTTTATCGTAAACAAGTTCAATAGCGAGTCAAGAGAGTCAAGAGAGTCAAGAGAGTCATAACGCATCCCTCGGGACAGCCCTACTCTCCCCCCGGGGTCAGCGCTGTCTGGCCACAGCCGCCCTCCGCCTCGTCTCCCCCGTGCAGCCGCAATGTGACTGGCAGTGGGTCGGCAACACATTTGTTTTATTGTCATGTCCCAGATAAAACAATGAAATTCTTACTTGCAGCAGCACAACAGAATGTGTAAACATAGTACACTGTAAACAATATGATAAATGGAATACACACCCGTACACATCAAAAACAAAAACAATAATAGTGCAATAATAATAAAAGAATAGTCTATGTAGTTCTGAGCTTATTTGAGGTTGTAGTGTTTAATAGCCTAATGGCTGTAGGGAAGAAGCTGTTCCTGAACCTAAACGTTACAGTTTTCAGGCTCCTGTACCTTCTTCCCGATGGCAGGGGTGAAATGAGCATGTGCGGACGTGGCGTCGAAGGACGAGAAGCCGAAGCGAAGAAGTGGAAGCCAAATAACCGAACGGAAACTATGACGAAAAGTCGAATAACCAAAAGCGTACGACGCCAAAAGGACAAATAACCGAAAGGGCGAAATACCGAAAAGCCAACTAACCAAAAGGGTGGGACGCCAACCCAATGAACAGACACAACGCTGAAAGCCAAATAACCAAAAGGGCGCAACGCCTAAAAGCCAACTCACCGAACGGACGCAACGCCGAAAAGCCAAATAACGGACATAACGCATCCCTCGGGACAGCCCTACTCTCCCCCCGGGGTCAGCGCTGTCTGGCCACAGCCGCCCTCCGCCTCGTCTCCCCCGTGCGGCCGCAATGTGACTGGCAGTGGGTCGGCAACACACACACACACGGGGCCGCAGCTCTGGGCTGTAGACACACGGGGACGAAAACCCGGCAACGTCCCTGTCAGCTGCAGCAGAGTTGGGGACAGTCTGGTCCCTTCGCCCACCCAGAGTCACTGACCGCGATGCACCGCCACCGACACCGGACCCCCACACCAGAGTAGGGCTGTCCCAGGGGATGCGCTCCTTCAGCTGCTTACAACTTGATGCTCGGGTTCAGAGTGCCCAGTCACTCTCCAGCCCCGGGCGGTATTGTGTGGGAAAATGTCCCCCACCCTCCCGTCTCCCCCGGCCAGTAATGTGATGACATGGGGGTCTGGACCAATCGCTGACGTCCCACCCCCTGGCGACATCATGTCCGTTATTTGGCTTTTCGGCGTTGCGTCCGTTCAGTGAGTTGACTTTTAAGCGTTGCGCCCTTTTGGTTATTTGGCTTTTCGGCATTGTGTCCGTTCGGTTAGTTGGCTTTTCGGTGTTGCGTCCGTTCGGTTAGTTGGCTTTTCGGTATTGCGCCCTTTTGGTTATTTGGCTTTTCGGCGTTGTGTCCGTTCGATTATTTGGCTTTTCGGAGTTGCGCCCTTTTGGTTATTTGGCTTTTCGGCGTCGTTTCCGTTCGATTATTTGGCTTCGATTTCTTCGCTTCAGCTTCTCGTCCTTCTACGCCACGTCCGGGTACTGTAATGGATGTGTGGCCATGGTGGTGTGGCCTTTTTGAGGCAGCAACTCCAGTAAGGCCCTTCGATGGTGGGGAGGTCAGACCCGGTGATGGACTGGGCAGTGTTCACAAGTATTTGCAGTCTTCTTAGCTCATTGACATTCATGATGCCGAACCAGGCCGTGATGCAACCAGTCAATTAGCTCTCCACAGTACACTTGTACACCTAACCTTGGGGGGGGTGATAGACACCAAATGCTGGAATTGTGGAAGGAACGGTCTCTGTGGAAGGCAGAAAGGGGTGGAGATGTGACTAGTGGTGGGATCTCGTTGGAGGTGGTGAAAATTTCAAGGACTCGGGGGATTCTGTCCCTGTTATGACTAAGGGGAGGGGGAACAAGAGCGGAGCGATGGGATAGCGAGGAGACATGGTAGTAGATGGGAACCCCCGTTCCCTAAAGAATGAGGACATCTCGGGTGCCCAGGTATGGAACACCTCTTCTTACAGGTACAGTGTGAAGACTCTCAGTCTGAAGAAGGATCTTGAGCCGAAACGTCACCTATTCCTTCTCTCCAGAGATGCTGCCTGACCCGTTGTGTTACCCCAGCATTTTGTGTTTATCATTGGGGTAAACCAGCATCTGTAGTTCCTTCCTACACAATGGGGTTGTGATATTGGGCTACAATATATTGTGTTTAGGTTAGTAACAAATCAAATTAGTTAAACTTGAGAGGTCGGATTTAACGATCTGACAGCACAAATTTGAAATCCACGGCACGGGCTGGTAAACTAATATTCAATTAATAAAAATTAATTTAAAATAACTATTACCATGAATGGTGACGATAAGACCACAGATTGCCGTAAAAGTCTATCCTTTTCATTAAGTGTAGGAAAGAACATCAGATGCTGGTTTAAATCGAAGGTAGACACAAAATGCTGGAGTAACTCAGTGGGACAGGCAGCATCTCTGGAGAGAAGGAATAGGTGACATTGTCCATCCATGGACCATGTAGAGGTGTTCCATACCAGGGCGCGCGAGATGTCCTCATTCTTTAGGGAACGGGGGTTCCCTTCTTCTACCATAGGAGAAGGGTCTGGACCCGAAACGTCACCCATTCCTTCTCTCCAGAGATGCTGCCTGTACTGTTTAGTTACTCCAGCTTTTTGTGTCTACCTATCCTTTTCATTAACATCTGGCCTGTACCTGACATTAGATAGGACCTCATCAGTGTGATTTACTTTTATCTGTCCTGGCCTTGCACGCCACTAACTTCTGGTCCAAATCTGAGGAAGGACATTATAGCCATAGAGGGAGTGCAGAGAAGGTTCACCAGACTGATTCCTGGGATGTCAGGACTTTCATATGAAGAAAGACTGGATAGACTTGGCTTATACTCGCTAGAATTTAGGAGATTGAGAGGGGATCTTATAGAAACGTACAAAATTCTTATGGGGTTGGACAGGCTAGATGCAGGAAGATTGTTCCCGATGTTGGGGAAGTCCAGGACAAGGGGTCACAGCTTAAGGATAAGGGGGAAATCCTTTAGGACCGAGATGAGAAGAAACTTTTTCACACAGAGAGTGGTGAATCTCTGGAACTCTCTGCCACAGAGGGTAGTTGAGGTCAGTTCATTGGCTATATTTAAGAGGGAGTTAGATGTGGCCCTTGTGGCTAAAGGGATCAGGGGGTATGGAGAGAAGGCAGGTACGGGATACTGAGTTGGATGATCAGCCATGATCATGTTGAATGGCGGTGCAGGCTCGAAGGGCCGAATGGCCTACTCCTGCACCTATTTTCTATGTATCTATGTATCTAAATATGGGCCCAGATAGTGTTGCCCATCCCCTGAATGAATAAAATAATGTTCTAATGAACCAATTCTGACAGAAAATTAGAGTTGAGCTTTCATGTACACCAGCTCTGAATTATGTCTCTGCATTTAATCCATGCAAGACATTTAAACTGCCATGTATTCACACTGAATTAAATAACTCAGCAAAAGTCCCATTTAATTTTTAAGATGATGATAACATACCACCAATGAACAGCTGTCAACAATGCCCAGAATGTGTGGGATTAATCTATTGACTCCTTCTACACTTCATGCTGCCTCGACAAGGCTGCCAGCATGATCAAAGACCAATTTCACCCCAGTCACTCCCTCTTCTCCCCTCTCCCATCAGGCAAGAGGCACAGACGTTTGAAAGCGCACACCTCCAAATTCAGGGAGAGTTTCTTCCCAGTTGTAAGCAAGCAACTGAACCATCCCCTCATCAAGTAGACTGTGGTCCTGACCTCCCATCTACCTCATTGGAGACCTTTGAACTATCTTTAATTGCATTTTATCAGATTTCAATGTTATACCTTTGCCTAGATGTTGTATCTTTTATCATTTATGTGTGCACTGTGCAGGGCTTGATTATATTCATGTATAGTCTTTTTTTTACTGGATAGGACACAAACAAAAGCTTTTCCCTGCACCTCCATATACATGACAATAAAAAAAACTAAACTGAACTAGTAAATCCTCAAACCATTTAGGTAGCTTTTACAACCAAAGGGGCTGTCCCACTTGGGCGACCTAATTGGCGAGTTTAGAAGAGTTTAGGAAAGTTTGAAAAAATGTCATGTTGAAGACCTCCTTCGAATATGTAGAAAACTTCCTGTGGCCTCCTTCGACGTTGAAGACTAGCTTCGACTAGCTATGAATAACTTCGGGAAAATTGGACACTGAATAGTGGAGAGTGTAGACGATCTCCTTCGATCTCCTTCGACCTCCCTTCGACTATGATAAAGACTATCTTCGACTACCCTCGATTACCTACGACTAACATGCCGACCTACTACGACCTACTACGACTAAACCTACTATTAAAAAAAGTATCGACCAAAGTTCGCCATGGAAAAATCTCACGGGCATTTTTCAACATGTTACAAAACACGCCGCGACCTAGCTGAGGCCTCGAGTACACGGGGACTACTCTAGAGCATGAAGGAGAGTTACAAAGACCTCTTAGGACCTCGTGTCGACCATGCTGCGAGTATGAGTCGAGGCCAAACTTGCCAGAACTCGTGGATTAGGTCGCTCAAGTGGGACAGCCCCTTTAGCATCTCAAATTAATATACTGAGCAGTTCAACATTGTAATATTTATAGAATAAACACAAGGTTTGCATTAATTTAGATTCTGTGAGCAGAGCTGTTGAAACATGAAAGAATTACATTGGACTTTATCCAAATAATTGGATCAAAGTAAATCCAGACTTTTAGGGGCCACGTTTTCCATGCTGTGGCTATGAATGGTGATAGAATTTGAAAGTGTGGTGCTTAAATTATTGCAACCAAATGACAAGACCTTATAATAGTGTGAATTTGGTCAGGGAATTGGATGAATATCTGACTGGGACGAATGGAGTTGTCAGAGAAAATTGTCAAACATTGTACATGCTGATGTTCAGCAGACCACCATAAAGATGGAAAATGCACCTAAAAATCCCATTGGGAAACCAGGCTTTAGTTTAGTGTTATTGCGTGGAAACAGGCCCTTCAACCCACTGGGTCCACACCGACCAGCAACCCCGTACTCCGACACTATCTTACACACGGTGAACAATTCACAATTTTTACCGAAGCCAACTAAGCATAGTTGGAGTGTGGGAGGAAACCGGAACACCCAGAGAAAACCCACGCGATCACGGGAAGAACATCGAAATTCCGTACAGACAGCACCCGTGGTCAGGATTGAACCCAGGTCTCTGGCGCTAGAAGGCAGCATCTCTACCGCTGCGCCACCACTTTTAGAATATTAATGTGTACTAATTAAATCCTTTCTATGGGACGATGCTTTAATAATAATAATAATAATAATATCTTTTATTGTTATTGCACATAAGCGCAACGAGATTTGGTATGCAGCTTCCAACCGATGTCATAACATAAATAACTAGTAAAATTTGGATTTAGATATTGATATCCCGAGAACATGGATTGTAATAGAACAGTGAAACAGTCAAAACAGTTCAACAGACTAAAGTGCATATGAGTCTGTGCGACGTGACCATCCGAGGGAGACAGTCCAGGGGGGATGGGGGACACTCAGCAGGGCCGGTTCAGAGCCGCTATAGCTCTGGGAATGAAGCTGTTCCTGAGTCTGGAGGTTCGGGCGTAGAAGACCTTGTAACGTCTGCCAGAGGGAAGTAGTTCGAACAGTCCATTACAAGGGTGTGAGGAGTCTTTATGGATGCTGACGGCCTTCCTGAGGCACCGTGTGTGGTAGATGCCCTCCAAGGCTGGTAGCTGTGTCCCAATAATCCTCTGCGCTCTGTGGACGACTCGCTGAAGAGCTCTCCTCTCCGCCTCCGTGCAGCTGAGATACCACACAGAGATGCCATACGTTAATATGCTCTCTGTGGTGCAGCGGTAGAAGGTTGTCAGCAGCTGTTGGGGCAGACCAGTCTTTTTTAATGTCCTCAGGAAGAACAGTCGTTGCTGTGCCTTCTTGACCAGCGCAACGGTGTTGGTGGACCATGTGAGGTCCTCTGAAATGTGAGTGCCCAGAAACTTAAAGCTGGACACTTTCTCCACATTTCCCCGTAGATGGAGATTGGGGCATATTCTCCATTATGGGACCTCCAGAAGTCAATAATCAGCTCCTTGGTCTTGGAGGTGTTTAGTGACAAGTTGTTACGTGCGCACCAGTCCGTCAGGTTCTGCACCTCCGCTCTGTATTTTGTTTCATCACCGTTGGTGATCAGCCCAATCACTGTTGTGTCGTCTGCAAACTTCACGATGGTGTTGGTGTCGAATGCAGGAACACAGTTGTGTGTGAAGAGGGAGTAGAGCATGGGGCTTAGTACACAGCCCTGTGGTGTGCCGGTGCTCAGGGTGATAGTGGAGGACAGGTGCGGGCCCAGTCTCACTACCTGCAGTCGCTCCGTCAGAAAGTTCAGGATCCAATCGCATATCGGCGAGCTGAGGCCTAGCTGGTGGAGTTTGGTGGTGAGCTTGGTGGGGATGACCGTATTGAATGCAGAGCTATAGTCAATGAAGAGCATCCTCACGTGAGTCAGGACAGTGTGAAGAGCCAGAGAGATGGCATCCTCTGTTGATTTATTTGCCCTGTATGCAAATTGATGAGAGTCCAGTGAGGCTTTAGTATAAACTAGCTGAACAAGATCACTTTGCCGATATCTACAGCAACACAGACAGCTTGTACATGCTGAAACACTTCCAATTTTCCAGTTAACTGCGAGATTTTGTTTATCCTTCATGATTAAATGCAACTTAATCATTTCTTCAATCTGAACCAATTTAGCATTGCCCAAACATGCATCAGTTGAGATCCATTCCTTTAGGGAGATAGATAGGAGCTTTTGTACTGTCGGTCTAAATAAAATGGGAACATGGTGCCTGAGATGAGATCCTAAGATGGCTGGGGAGGCCAAGTCAATGAGTATTTATAAGAAAGAGATTGTCAGATTCTTGATTAGTAAGTGTGTCGAGGGTTATGGGGAGAAAGCAGGAGAATGGGGTTGAAAGGGAAAGATAGATCCGCTATGATTGAATGGCGGAGTTGACTCGATGGGCCAAATGGCCTTATATGAATTTATGAACAAACTTTTTGTTTATTTTTACTTATATAACGAACTGTACAGGTAGTACTGGTATAACTGCGACAGTGATGTTTCTAAGAAATGTTTATAGAAACAGTTGTGTCAATCATGAAAAGGGGGTTAGAAGCAAGAGAGTTTTGGACTCGCAATAACAAACTTAATTGATTTTCAAAATCAAAGGTCTTTATAACAGCTATAATTTAATTTTTGTTATTGTAATCTAAAAATACTAAAGGCTGCATGTTTAACATTATTTAATAGACTGTCATTACAATTGCTTGTCCATTTCCATGGCTACCTGTGGTGAAACAAGCAACGTGTGTTCTTAAGAGACGATTGCAGGGAGATTACATGGAAACAGTTTGTTATTCCCTGAACTGTTTTTTTCCCAACAGCTTTTTTTCTGCTTGTCAATTTCAAAAGTAACTTCAGGGTGTTTCTCTTGTTCTTAAACAAAATCGTGTTATAACTAATTTGGCCTACGTACTAAAAATAGTGGAGGAAGGAACTGCAGATGCTGGTTTAAACTGAAGATAGACAAAATGCTGGAGTAACTCAGCGGGACAAGCAGCATCTCTGGATAGAAGGAATGGATGATGTTTTGGCTTGAAACCCTTCTTCAGACTGAGTCTGGGGAGAGGGAGATACAGAGATAAGGAAGTGTAAGGTGTGAAAATGAGACACTGGGGATAGAGATCAAGGTTAATGTAGAATAGATCATTGTTAGCTAGGAGAAAGTAACAATAAAGCATACAGAGATAAAATGTAATTGTGATCAGTCAGACTGGTCAGAGAACTGGAAAGGGGGGAGAGATGGAGAGAGAGGGAAATAAATAAGTTAGAGAGGTCAATATTCATACCTTTGGGGTGTAAGCTACTCAAGCGAAATGTGAGGTGCTGTTCCTCCAATTTGCGCTGAGCCTCACTTTGACAATGGGGGAAGGTCAGTAGTAATGGGAAGGGAAGTTAAAGTGTTGGGCAACCAGGAGATCAGGTAGGTTTAGGCAGACTGAGCGGAAATGTTCAGCCTGCGCTTGGTCGCGCCGTTATACAGGAGTCCACACCTGAAACAGCAGATACAGCAGATGAGATTGGAGGAGGTGCAAGTGAACCTCTGCCTCACCTGTAAAGACTGGAGTCGAGGGGGGAGGTATAGGACATCTCCTGCGGTTGCAGAGGAAAGTACCTGGGGAGTGGTTTGAATGGGAAGGTACAAATTTACCAGGGAGTTGCTGAGAGAACAGTCTCTGCAGAAAGCGGAAAGGGGTGGAGATGGAAGATGTGGTTAGTGGTGAGATCTCGCTGGATGTGGCGAAAAAGTCTGAGGATTATGTTTTGTGTGCTACAGCTGATGGGGTGGAAGGTGAGGACTAGGGGAACTCTGTCCCTGTTGTGACTGGGAGAAGGGGGAGCAAGAGCGGAGCTGCGGGATATCGAGGAGACCCTAGTGATCTATAATGGAAGGGGGGAACCCCTGTTCCTTAACGAATGAGGTGGAACACCTCATCTTGGGAGCAGATGCAGCGTAGACAAAGGGGATAGAGTCTTTACAGGAAGCAGGGTGGGAAGAAGTGTAGTCTAGATAGCTGTGGGGTCAGTGGGTTTATAATAGATGTCAGTCAATAGTCTATCTCCCGTTATGGAGACGGTGAGATCAAGAAACGGTAGGGAGATGTTGGAGATGGTCCAAGTGAATTTGAGTGCAAGATAGTAATAAAGTTAATGAAGTCAGTGAGTTCTGCATGAGTGCAAGAGCTAGCACCGATGCAGTTGTCAATGTAACAGAGATAGGGTTCAGGGATAGGGTCAGTGTATGCCTGGAACAGGGATTGTTCGACGTACCCTACAAAGAGGCAGGCATAGCTGGGGCTCATATGAGTGCCGATGGCTACGCCTTGGATTTGGAGAAAATGGGAGGAGCCGAAGGAGAAGTTGTTAAGAGTAAGGACCAGCTCTGCTACGTGGAGGAGAGCGTTGGTAGAGGGAAATTGGAGGAACAACACCTCTTATTTCACTTGCGCAGTTTACACCCCAGTGGTAACTTCAAGTAACCCTTGCTTTCGCTCTTTCTCTCCATCCCTCCTCCTTCCCAGTTCTCCAACCAGTCTGGCTGTCCTCAATTCCATTTTACCTTTGTTTGCTTTTTTGTTACCTTTTCCTAGCTAAAAATAATCTATTCTACACGTTCCTTGATCTCCATCCACTTTGTCTCGTTTTCACACCGGACACTTCCTTATCTCTGTATCTCCCTCTCCCCTGACTCAGTCTGTAGAAGGGTCTCGATCTGAAACGTCACCCATTCCTTCAATCCAGAGATGCTGCCTGTAATAAAAATAGTGTTCCTTATTTCATCAAGAGCATTATATCCACTTTGTGTTATGGAAACACGCATAACAAAAGAACAAGAAAGAACAACCTGTTTTCAACTTCACTCAGATAATTTGTTAATTTCTAGCGCAATTTAGACCCAAGTCTAAGAAACTTCAACAAAATTCAATGGCAGGATCTGAATTCTTGTTGAAAATTATATTTTAACAGTGAAAATCTCCAACCCCTTCTGTGTTATCTATTATTATGGAGCTAAGATGAGTTAAGAGTTCGTTTTTTCAGAGATATGTGCATGGCAGGTGGCACCAAAAGCCTGGAGCATAGCTCGTTATTCTTTGATGAGATGTGTGTAACACCAACAGATATTGGGGCGGCATGGTGGCGTAGCGGTAGAGTTGCTGCCTCACAGCGCAAGAGACGCAGGTTCAATCCTGACCATGGGTGCTTGTCTGTATGGAGCTTGTACGTTCTCCCAATGACCTGTGTGGGTTTTCTCCAGGATCTCCGGTTTCCTCACACGCTCCAAAGACGTACAGGTTTGCAGACTAATTGGCTTGGTAAATGTTTTTATTGTCCCTGGTGTGGGTAGGATAGTATTTGTGTGCGGGGATCGCTGGTGGGCGCGGACTCTGTGGGCCGAAGGGCATGTTTCCTCGCTGCATCTGTAAACTAAACTAAACATAGGCTGGCATCATTTTTATTGCAGGCCGAGGGAGCCTTCCATGATAGAATTTCCCCACAGCTCAGCTAATTAATGCTCTGCTTCTATAAAACATATTTCCTGTCCACAGAGGCAGCTGTTGTTGCTGATTTGGGTGAACATTTACGGCACAGTTAATTCTTTACAGTTCCCATGCATTTGGTTTCTATTAAAAATTGGACCTCTCAGGGAAAAAAATCAATAGAAGGAAATATGTGACGTTAATCTCCTCCAGTCTCCATCCTTGGACCGAGAGAGACACTTTCTATCATTTGATTTATAAAAATTGTTTTGCAAGTGCCATTGAAGTAATGTCATTGCAATTTTCATATAGATAAATTACTTTTTTTATATGGGCATTCGTTTTATTTTCTCGGAGCCGATTTGCTGCTTCACATTTGTGGAAATAAAATTGACTTGGAGTTGGGGTGAGGGCACGGTAAAGGTGGCAATTCTTCCGTGCGTCCCCCCCTCCCCCCCCCCCTCCCCCCCCCCCCCCCCTCGTGCAGAACTCGTGTGAGTATATCAACCGTGAATGAAACTTAGTTCACATCAACTATTATACCTTGGAAAGGAATCTGTCAACAGCGCAGGGCAGGAGACAAGATCAGTTATGAATCATGGCAGCAATTGGCAATCAAACAGATCCCAGCATCTCTGGCTGCACCTTATCAAGGTGTAACGATTGTATGTTGATTAAAATCTCTCACGCTTTGGCAGGTTAACGGTTTCCTAGCAGATTTTAAATGGCTGGAATAGTTTCTTTTGAATTCGCCATGGATTATGTCCATAGTTTCACCATAGGATTAAGGTCCTTTTTAAGCATGTTATCATGGCAGTTTCCATCACTTCTTTTAAGGCATGGATACAATAGTGTAATTTAGGAGGCTTTTGGATAGGCACATAGATATGCAGGGAATTGATAAATATGGATAGACACAAAATGTCTGGAGTAACTTAGCGGGACAGGCAGCTTCTCTGGAGAGAAGGAATGGATGACGTTTCATGTTGAGACCCTTCTTCAGACTGATCAGGAGGAATAGGGATGATGTGCAGACACATAAGAGTTGGTCTTGGCAATATGTTCGGCATGGACATTGTTGTCCGAAGGGCCTGTTCTTGTGCTGTACTGTTCTATGCTCCATGCTCTAAGGCTGAACTTAAACAGAAAAGATTGCATGCAATGGTCTGGAGATGCCAATTTTTCAGCATGAAACCAATGATAACAATCTACCTAGCATTGTTTAAAAAAAGCTCAAAAACTCAAGTTGGAAAGGGTGCAGAGCAGATTTACAAGGACGGTGCTGGGACTTGAGGGTCTGAGCTATAAGGAGAGGTTGAGCAGGCTGGAACTCTATTCCTTGTAGCACAGGAGGATGAGGTGTATACAATCATGAGAGGAATAGATTGGGTAGATGCACAGAGTCTCTTGCCCAGAGTAGGGGAATCGAGAACCGGAGGGCATAGGTTTCAGGTGAAGGTGGAAAGATTTTATAGGAATCTGAGGGGTAACTTTTTCACCCAAAGTGTGGTGGGTGTATGGAACAAGCTGCCGGAGAAGGTAGTTGAGGCTGGGACTATCGCAACGTTTAAGAAGCAATTAAACAGATACATCGATAGGACAGGTTTGGAGGGATATGAACCAAAAGCAGGCAAGTGGGATGAGTTCAGATGGGACAAGTTGGTTGGTGTGGGCAAGTTTGGGGTGAAGGGACTGTTTCCACACTGAATGACTCTATGACTGTATATCATAAAATATGTAGGCGCTAGCTCCAAAACAGTCCAAGTGGACTTTCTCCATAATTTCAGGAACGCAGATATCTCGGGTCAAATTTCCCATGTTAATAACACTTCTACTCACAGATCAAACTTCAGGAAAGTATCCTTATTGAATCACACCACGTTACCGTTAGCACTCGTTCAGGATCTGGAGAGGGTACAATGCAATGATGGGAGGGTGATGGTGGACTCTTCTGACAAGAACCCTTATAGGTTTCCGAAGAATAGTTCTTGCAGGTAGGGTCTGCAGCAAAAACAATATGATAGAATGCTGGTGAGTGTTTGAACCCTCTGGAATGCTTGCATTATAGGTGACATCTCCAATGCAGCCAAATACCTTTCCAAGTGTGAATGCAAAGGCCACATTGATCAAAGAATGAAGGCCCTTGCCTTCTGCCATGCAGAGTGTGCGCCAAAGTGTGTGGTGTGGCACCCTAACATGGAATGGGGAGAAGGCAGGAGAACGGGGTTGAGAAGGAAAGATAGATCAGCCATGATTGAATGGAGTAGACCTGATGTGATGAATGGCCAAATTCTGTTCCTAGAACTTATGGACTTACTTATGAACGTATGGAACCAACTCATTAGGGGCAGCACCGTGACAACTGTAGAGTTGCTGCCTTCCAGCCCAGTGACCCGGGTTTAATTCGTACAACAGGTGCTGTCTGTACGGAATTTGCACGTTCTCCCGTGTGTGTTTTCTCCCAGTGCTCCAGTTTCCTCCCACATTTCAAAGACATACAAATTTTATATGTCCATTAGCTTTGGCAAAACTGTAAATTGTCCCTAGTGTGTAGGTTAGTGCTGGTGTCCGGGCGATCACTGGTCAGCACAGACTCGGTGCGCTGAAGAGCCTGTTTCTGTGCTGCATCTCTAAAGTCTACAGTCCTTAGCACATATGACCCAACCCCGAATACAACAGATGTGGACCTCTACTCTGTATTTACAAAAGCTGTGGCTAACATACAAGAGGGAAACGACCTGATTCTCCTGGATGAACTCAAAGTAACTAACTCTCCGCTTTGTCAGAAATACAGGCACAAGGCATCACTGATATCTGTTAAATTATATTATAGTTCAATTAAGAGACTACATTGATGTTGTATAAGGTGTATCATGACAGATAAGTTAATTGTTGGAATGACCATTGCTCTGTTAGTACAATCAATGTGCCCCCAAAATGATGGCTACAAGAAATTCAAGGCTGAAGGTCTCATGGACCAGCAAGGGTACCTCTTGTTGGACAACCTGATGACCACAACCAACAGGAATCCGAAAGGATTTGCTGAGTTCAAACTGCCCTGAAGGTTTTCAGAATTAACACCTTCAAAGAGAGTCTTGGCTTTCCTAACAAAAAAAAACCAGGACTTGTTTGATGAAAATAACCAGGAATTTAAGGAGCAAATTAATCGCAAACACAAGGCAATAGACAATAGATAATAGGTGCAGGAGCAGGCCATTTGGCCCTTCGAGCCAGCACCGCCATTCAATGTGATCATGGCTGATCATCCCCAATCAGTACCCCGTTCCTACCTTCTCCCCATATCACCTGACTCTGCTATTTTTAAGAGCCCTATCTAGCTCTCTCTTGAAAGCATCCAGAGAACCTACCTCCACTGCCCTCTGAGGCAGAGAATTCCACAGACTCACCACTCTCGGTGAGAAAAAGTGTTTCTTCATCTCCGTTCTAAATGGCTTACTCCTTATTCTTAAACTGTGGCCCCTGGTTCTGGACTCCTCTTGGACTGCTTGGACTGGAAGCTGAGAGCTGAATCGGTAGTAAGGACGGCAAAAGCAATGTGAACATATATTTTGAGAACTAGAATATAAAAGCAGGGATGTCATGCACGGAAACCTTGGGTGGGGCGCAAAGTCTCCAGAGGTTTCCATTCAGGTTTCCTAAGTGGGACAGGGGCATAAATTCTCTTAAATTCATCCAGTGACTTGGCCTCCACTGCCCACTGTGGCAGGGAATTCCACAAATTCACAACTCTCTGGGTGAAAAAGTTTTTTCTCACCTCAGTCTTAAAAGGCTTCCTCTTTATACTAAGACTGTGGCCCCTGGTTCTGGACTCGCCCAACATTGGGAACATTTTTCCTGCATCTAGTTTGCCCAGTCCTTTTATAATTGTATGTTTCTATAAGATCCCCCTCATCCTTCTAAACTCCAGTGAATACAAGCTAAACAGACATTTCCCTAACCCAATGATGCAACAGGTCAATACATTGTATTCACAACGGACTTCGAGATTAAGTCAACTTGGAAACATTGACCCTGATTAACAGAACTCTCAGATATGGCTTAACACCCCATCCAATAAACGTTCGTTCAGCAGTCAGATTCTGCAACATTATTTGCAAGCTATTTACAAAGTGTATATCTGGTTTGCAGCCACCCAATCCATTCTGTGCATTTAGTACCAGATTGACAAGGCTTGCAAGGCTTCCCATTCTTTCCTTGTGAATTGTATCTAAGTTCCAGACTCTCTGGCACCTCTCGTAGCCTATCCCAGCTCTGCAGAGGTCCAATCCCAATTTGACCAAATCTCCCATCAAGCCCTGAAACGTAACCCCATTTTGAAGTCCTGACTGGTCCAATTTAGCCAGGATTAACTTTATTGTACCAAAAGCGAGTCACAGATCACACACTGTACCTATCCCCACCACGGGTTCGATCCTGTGTCCATCTGTTCAAGCCCTCTAGACGTCGTGCAGACATAGACATTCCAGAAGGATACGCAGTCTCAAGCGTTCCTCGAGAATATCGACCCTGAGCCTCGTGATCACGGCCAAATTACTTGGTCCAGACTCTCCTCAACCCTGACCAACAAAAGTTGAAATGACCACATACCTACTGAGAAACATGAAGTCCTTGGCAACAGTCAGCAGCCCTGAAGTATTTCCAAAAGTTGGAAGCAAGGAATTTCAGTCACAAGTTCACAACCTCATTTGTTTTGAAGTTGTTAGGAAAGCCAATAGTCCCTTCGCAGTCTGGGGCTCTGAAAACATGCCGGGGCACAGATATTCAGTGGTATATGATGTTGACACAAAAAGGCGGTGTAACTCAGAGGGTCAGGCAGCATCTCTGGAGAAATGGAATAGGTGACGTTTCGGGTCGAGACCCTTCTACTTCCTTCTCATGCAAATATGCTGAGAGGTTTCCGCAGAGTGAGGGTGGCCTGGCTTTGACTTTAAGAGCTGTGCAGCGGTACACATGTGTGAATTTGCAGCAGTGGTTTTCAGAGATCACAGATATGAATGCGTTTTGTGGTTGGGTAGCCCACATAGACACTGTTGCAGGAAGTGTGAGCCCACAAAGGCCAGGTGGTCTATGTTTTCAGTGCCACCTGTCAGTCCCTGATGCTTCTATCCACTTCTTCACTCATTTCTTATCTGATTAATGTTATAGTTTAGATAGACACAAAATGCCGGAGTAACTCAGCGGGAAAGGAAGCATCTCTGGCGAGAAGGAATGGGTGAAGTTTTGGGTCGAGACCCTTCTTCCGAGTCCACGCTGACCAGGGATTCCCACACACTAACCCTATCCTACACACACAGGAACAATTTACAATCTTTACCCAAGCTAATTAACCTACAAAACCGGAGCCCCCAGGGAAAAGCCACACGGCCACAGGGAGAACGTACAAACTCCGTACAGACAGCACCCTTAGTCAAGATCTAATCTGGGTCTCTGGCGCTGTAAGGCAGCAACTCTACCGCTGCACCACCGTGCCACCCTTGGCATGATTGACATAGAATCACCTATCTACAATATTCCTCTGGCCACTAAACCTGCTGAAACTATTTGGGTTGCGGTGACTTGAATCCAAGAAAGGTTTTACATGAGGTTTGATCAGCAGAGAGTTGTACAACGTTCTGCCCACGACTGCAGAATAGGTTTAAGATCAAAGATAGACACAAAATGCTGGAGTAACTCAGCAGGACAGGCAGCATCTCTGGAGAGAAGGAATGGGTGACATTTTGGGTCGAGACCCTTTTTCAGACTGAAGACTATAAAGGAATAGTTTAGAGACACAGCGCGGAAACAGGCCTTTCGGCCCACCGAGTCTGCGCCAACCAGTGATCCCCGCACACTAACACTATCCTACACACACTAGGGATATTTTACACTTTTACCAAAGCCAATGAACCCACAAACCTGTACGTCTTTGGAGTGTGAGAGGATACCGGAGCAACCCGGAGAAACCTAGGCAGATCATGGGAAGAATGTACAAACTCTGCACAGACAACACCAGTAGTCAGGATCGAACCCGGGTCTCTGGCGGTGTAAGGCAGCAACTCCACCACTGCCTCATCGTGCCACCATAATAATTGATTGAATACAATCAAGCCGTCCACAGTGAACAGGGGTTTTTGCGCTGTTTCACTTTCCACAGATGCTGCCTCACCAGCGGGATGCTTCCAGCATTTGTGGATTTAAGTGTTATTTCAATAGTTGCGATGCACCAGCTGAATTCAGCCAAAGTCATGGGTAATCTCTTCCGGAGGAGGTACTTGTTATCTGACTACAGGCTAGGTGCCTTTGCATATCTTGAAGGGACTCTCAACGCTGTTGAGGCAGATTAGGAGCAGGCCTTTGTTACAGAGGTTGTGCCTCTTGGTCAGAGTGTGGCACCTTCGAGTAAAGCTTCCATAGAGGTCGGCACCAAGAGTTTTCTCAGTCCTGGAAGGTGCTTGGAGGTTTCATAAGTTCATACAGTGCAGAAACATGCACCAAAAAGCTTTTCACTGTACCTCAGTACACGTGACAATAATAAACCATACAACTAAACTAAACTAAACTAAACATCTGAAGAAAGGCCTCGACCCGAAATATCACCACACCTTCTCTCCAGAGATGCTGCCTGTCCCGCAGAGTTACTCCAGCTCTTTCTGTCTATCTTTCTTAAACCAAATATTAGTTCTTTCTTTTGACCTTGATTTCATCCTCTCTCCTCTGGTCAAATCCCTCCGTCTATAAAAAGGCCCAAAGTGCTGGATTAACTCAGCGGGTCAGGCAGCATCCCTGGAGAACATGAATAGGTGACTTTTCAGGTTGGGGCCCTTCTTCAGGTTTCTTTGTTTTTGTAAACCAGCGTCTGCAGTTCCTTGTTACACCCTTCTTCTATACATCAGTGATACTGCCCTCAAATGACATGCAACTTATTTACATACATGCATAAATGTTATATGTGTTGCTTGAACATAAATGATGCATGAGATGTGCATACAAACTTCAGATGCAAACAGCACTGTAACAAATTCCTTCCGTCTGAAGAAGTGCCCGCACTGAAATGTTTTTGATCAAGGATTCTCCAATTTTAGGTATCTAACCTTCTAACCCCTCTCCACCTCCCCCCCCCCCCTCTGTTCCCACCTGTTGCACACCCATTTGTCCCTTTCTCATTTACCCTCACTATCCTCTCCCCACCCTGCCCTTCCACCTATATTCCTTCCTCTGGCTTCACATTTTACGCATCTTCTATCCTTACACTTTTTTGTCATTTCATCTCTGGCCTTTGTTCAACCATATGCCAATCGACCCACTCCCCCCACCTGTATTCACCTATCACTTGCCAGACTTTGCCCTGCCCCTCCACCCTTCTCCCTCCCCACCAAAAAGGATCCCAACCCGACACGTCGCCTATCCATGTTCTCCAAAGATGCTGCCTGTCCTGCTGAGTAACTCCAGTATTATGTGTCTCTTCTTGTAAACCAGCATCTGCAGTTCCTTGTGTCTACTGAAACGTCGTCTGTCCATTTCCCTCCATAGATGCTGCCCGACCCCGCCGAGGTCCTCCAGCAGTTTGCTTCTTGCTCAAGGTTCCAGCATCCACAGTCTCGTGTGTCTCCCTTAACAAACAGTGAGGTTTTATTCTCTGTTTAAGAAGGAATTGCAGATGCTGGAAAATTGAAGGTACACAATTTATTCTCCGTTGTTTCCCTATTGAATAAAGTTGGTGACAGGTTATTCCATTATTTTAACTTTGCATCATCTAATCTTTGCAGTTACCAGCGGGACAATCTGAAGAACAGGTACTGCCTGTTGCTGTGAGATTTGTCGTAATAAGCCATAAAACAACTTAATCTATGATCACAGATACACTGGAAAGTTGGTGTCGGCAATGAACTTGAAGAAGCAACAACAATAAATCCTCAGAAGATCAGTAGAACCAGTCATGGAGAGGGGTTGGGGGGGGGGGGTGGGGGGGAGGGAGTGATTCATAAGTTCATGTTATGAGAGAGGAATTAGGCCATTTGGCCCATCAAGTCTACTCCGCCATTCAATCATGGCTGATCTATCTTTCCCGCTCAACCCCATTCTCCCGTTTTCTCCCCATAACACCTGACAACCGTACTAATCAAGAATCTATCTATCTCCGTCTTAAAAATATCCATTGACTTGGCTTCCGCAGTCATCTGGGGTGGGGGTAGGGAGTAAGAGGGAGGTCAACTTGTTTGTTGACCACCAGTCAGTAGTCTGAAGATAGGTCTCGACCCGAAACATCGCCCATTCCTTCTCTCCAGAGATGCTGCCTGTCCTGTTGAGTTATTCCAGCATTTTGTGTCTATCAGAAGGACGATATTGTTTTGGTATAGCAGACCGCATCAGTCGAGCCAGCAGTGTATAATTCTCCAACAACATGACTAATGTATCATCAGCAGTCATCTCGAAACCAGACGATTGTGGGAAATGAATTATCTCGAGTCAGCCATAGGCATATAAATTAGGAGCTGTGCCTAACAAACAGCTGTCCACTTTACACCACTGAATGATGTTAGAATCATCCCCGTGAAATAAGTGCAGTAATTAGGCAGCTCTGTCAACCCACCAGCATAGGCATGATGGACTGAATGACCTTCTACAGTGTACGACTTTAAGGTGCTTTGATAGCATTTTGTTTTAATGTTTTTCCTCACTCAAGCAATGCATACTGTTGAGTTTGTACTCTATCTAACTGATAAATAAATACCAGTCATTCTTTCGCAGTGGAAATTATTTCAGTTAAGTTCACCTTAACTCTTGAACAGCCCTGCACCACACTTCTTGGGTGTTCAGAAGACCACGAGGGTCTAAAGAAGGGTCCCAACCTGACACGTCACCTGTCCATGTTCTCCAGGGATGCTGCCTGACCCACTGTTACTCCAGTAATTTGTGGCTTTCCTTGGTAAGCCAGCATCTGTATTTATGGTTTCTATTCTTATATCTGCCTGTGTGTTTATTGTAATGCTTCTCTGGAAAAGAAAGCAGAAACAAAATGCCCCTGTACTCTTGCTATCTCACTTTTGAAAGCCTCCCATTTCTCAGCCATCTCCTTACCTGCAAGCAGTCATCCAAGATAGACACAAAATGCTGGAGTAACTCAGCGGGACAGGCAGTATCTCTGGAGAGAGGGAATGGGTGATGTTTCACAACTTACCCTTCCATATCTCTAGACTCCCTCCCCAGCCTGAAGACGGGTCCTGACCTGAGACGTCACCCATTCCTTCTCTCCAGAGATGCTGCCTGTTCCGCTCAGTTACTCCAGCATTCTGTGTCTATCTTCGGGTGTAAACCAGCACCTGTAGTTCCTTCCTACACAACAGAGACACCCAATCAATCTCTGCAAGTTCCTGCCCGATCAGCCCAATAGTGGACCTTAACATGTACACCTGTCCCATCCATATCCATAGCTACATTAAAACAAATAGAATAATAGTCACTCATCCTGACGTCTCCCCCACTGACACTTCTTTCACTTGCCGTGGTGAAGTGAAGAAATAACTCTCTTTCCATCTCTACTGCACTTACAATAAACAAGAATGTTACCAAAAAAAGTCCTCACCTTATCTTGCCGTCACCCTCTGCTCATTCTCGTCGCCCAAGCCTCTCGAGTCAAAGCCTCAGAACTTACTTAAATTATTTTTATTATTATTATTAAATCGTTGAAAACATTAGTGACGCAGTGGTCCTGATTTCAAACGGGCATACCTTACAATGCTGTGTACGACAGTGATCGCAACTTCTACTGAAGTGTGGATGGCTGTTGGCTCGCTAGGAGCTCATCCACCCTTTGACAGGTCTTGATTTTGGACCTGCTGGGGGTCCACAGCCCCCCCCCCTCCTCACCTGGCAAACCAGGTGGGGGAGACGGTTTAGTCGCCGACTATCCGACCATTGAGCAGGTAGCACGGGATTACATGGTACCCGTGGCGGGGGGAACTCCCCCCGATCTGACTACACCCCTGATCAGCACTTACCCACAGTTGCAACATTCCACTTCAGACACCACCGCTCCCAATAGGCTGCCCTGCTGTAGTTTATTAGTTTTAGTTTAGAGATACAGCGCGGAAACAGGCCCTTCGGCCCACCGAGTCCACACCGACCAGTGATCACTAGCACTAATTTACACAATAGGGGCAATTTACAGAGGCCAATTAAAGGGCCTGTCCCACGAGCATGCGACTCCATGCGGCAAGCACGACCTAAAGGGCCTGTCAAACGAGCATGCGACTCCATGTGGCGAGCGCGACCTAACGTGGTCGCTTGAGCCATACGGCCTCGCGGGGCCGGTCCCACTCCGATCGCCGGAGCCGTACGGAGTTGTGCGGAGCTGGTCCCTACATCGCGCGGGGCTCTGAAAAACTGACCATGTTCAAAAATTCCGCGCGGCAACGGCCTGGCGGCCCGCAGCCGCCTCGACGCCGTATGTCACACGCGAACTTCCCGCGGACTTCGTTCGAACTTCATGTCACTCACTCGACCTCCGCGCGGCCCCCGCTTCTGGTTTGGTCGAACTTGCCGCATGCAGTTGCATGCTCGTTGGACAGGCCCTTAACCTACAAACCAGCACGTCTTTGGAATGTGGGAGGAAACCGGAGTTCCCGGAGAAAACCCACGCGGTCATAGGGAGAACGTACAAACAGCACAGACAGCACCTGTAGTCAGGATTGAACCCGGGTCTCTGGCGCTGTGAGGCCATCCCGATGAGAGTGTCGGATTTGATTGGTGCTATCTTAAACCTTGCCACTGCTGCTCTGCTCAGCTCCACCACCTAGCTGGAAGCTCGCGTTGCCTAAAGTCCTTACATTTTCCCAATGTAATTAGAGGACATGGGTCTGATGACAATGAGTAATGTTAATTTTTCCGGATGTTGCGGAAGACGCTCGACTCAGGGGAACTACAAGGAGAATGAGTAATGACGGTCTTTTACCTGAATAAAAGAATGTCTGGAACTCAGGGTCCCCGATGAGGCAAACCACTTATATTAACGACACAATGAAGGCCTTTAGCAGGTATTAATACATCTTCACTTTCATATCCCATTCCCCAACCAGGAGAATGATATGATCTGCAGTGAGAGCTCCACAGATACATGTTCCCAAAACTCCGAAGGTCGAGAAATTGATGAATAAAGTGCTTGTGTGGGCCGGGATCTGCTGGTAACATTCCCGTCTCACTGTTCGACTGTGGAACGTAGCAACTGAGCATCTAATCTATGTCAGCACACTCCAGTGGTTTACTGAGGGATTGACGTGTTGCTGCCATAAGTCCTTCATATGGGATATTAAGCAAAGGATTCAAGGAGATGCCAAAGTGGAGACCAAATAAACACTTTCTCATCATCATGAAACTTTCATTATCTGGGTCCCAACACTAGGGTGGCACGGTGGCGCAGCGGTAGAGTCGCTGCCATACAGCACCAGAGTCCCGGGTTCGATCCTGAGTACGAGTGCTGTCTGTACAGAGTTTTACTGTTCTCTCTGTGACCGCGTGGGTTTTATCCGAGAGTTCCAGCTTCTTCCCACTCTCCAACAACATGCAGGTTTGTAGGTTAATTGGCTTCAGTAAGAATTGTAAATTGTTCCTGGTGTGTAGGATAGTGTTAGTGTACGGGGATCACTGGTCGGCATGGACTTGGTGGGCTGACAGGTCTGTTTCTTTGCTGTATCTCTGAATTAAATAATTAAATCTTTAACAATTGTAATCCAAATTGGATTACAATTGTGCCTATCCCACAGCCAACAATGGACCATTGTGGGCTCAACCTTTCCTTGATCATCATTACATTTTGCATATCTTTCCTTCATTTGTTCTATATCTTTCTATATCACCATCTATATCTCTCATTCCCCTTTCCCCTGACGCTCAGTCTGAAGATGGGTCTCGACCCGAAATGTCACCTATTCCTTTTCTCCAGAGATGCTGCCTGACTCGCTAAGTTACTCCAGCTTTTCGTGTCTATCTTTTGTGCCAATAGTAATGTAAATGTTAGATTTTACTGAAAATTATTTTTATGGTGCCACTGGCCTGTTGGAAAATTATCTCCAATAACACGGGCGACACGGTGGCTTAGCAATAGAGCTACCGCCTTACAGCGCCAGAGATCCGGGTTCAATCCTGACCACGGGTGCTGTCTGTACGGAGTTTGTACGTACTCCACTTGACCTGCGTGGGTTTTCTCCAAGATCTTCGGTTTCCTCCCACACTCCAAAGACGTATGGGTTTGTAGGTTAATTGGCTTGGTATAAATGTTAAATTGTCCCGAGTATGTGCAGGGTAGTGTTAGTGTGTGGGGAACGCTGGTCGGTGCGGACTTGGTGGGCCGAAGGGCCTGTTTCCACGCTGTATGTCTAAACTAAACTAAACTAAACTAAACAAAACATGATGATTGGTTCCATTCAAGTGACAGAAGGAGGAATAGCGCACAAGTTCAAGGGATTATTGTCCACTGTGCTAAATGTTGCAAAAAAAAGAGCAGAATGTACGAAATACAACCGCGAGGAACAGTAAGGAAAATGTGGCGTTTTTCTCCTCAGCATTGCTTCATCTGTGAATTATAACCTGAGATTTTCATTAGAATGAAATATTGATCTGCTCAGCAGTAAACCATCCAATCGTGTCCTCAGAATAGCATCATTTAACCAATGTCACCGTCACTGCTTCCAGTGCAAGGGAGATCTCTTAGATTTGGCAATTAATTTGCAGCTATTTCTGGGAAGGGCAAGGGCTGATGCTGCAATGACCCCTGAACCGTGGCTCCTTCACGTACACCTCCCCCCTCCCCGCTGTGTGAGCATCGATCGTAGGAATGACCCTCAAACTGTCATTCTCACTCTGGCAATTCCCTCCTGACGAGTTAGTACGCTGTCTGACATGTAACTTTCGCAACAAAAATCATCTGAGAAAAGCTATAGGGCCATTATGGGAATTATAGCATGTAACAAAAGCAGTGAATTACTTTTTATGGTTGTCAGGCTCCATCATTAATAACAAGCTCTGCAAAGACATGAGATGGGTTCAATGGAAAAGACCTTTCAAACAATTGATCTCATCCAGCTAACCTTGCCATTACAGACACTTCCTTAAATCACTTACTTAACGGCTGCCTTTCCTGTTGGGTTATTCTGACTGTTAACTCAGCGCGTAACGTACCAGACCAACAAATGTTTCTAAATTTCGTGAATTAGAACCCAAAATGCATGTAAATTCAGTTTATTTGAATACACTTGTCGTACCTGGCCTTACGTTTTTTTTTCGAGAATCACACGGTTACTCCATATCTGAGTGGGCTGAATGCCTCCTGACAAATACCCCACCTATACCCAAGGGGATCAAGAACCAGAAGACAAAGGTTTAAGGTGAGAGGGGAAAGATTTAATAGGAACCTGAAGGGCAACATTCTTACACAAAGGGTGGTGGATATATGGAACGAGCGGCCAGCAGTTACTCTCACTGATACAGGTACTATCACAATGGTTAAAACCATTTGGAAAAGTAGATGGATATGATTTAGAAGGATATGAGCCAAATGTCGGCAGGTGAGACCACTGTAGATGGGACATGTTGGCCCGTGTGGGCAAATTGGGCCAAAGGACCTGTTTCCATGCTGTATGACTCTATGACTCTCTATGACTCTATGAATGGTCTTCCAAGTGCCCTCTAAAGATTGGTATATAATTGTGCCCGTTTCAGCAGCACATAGATTAGAATTGGAACCATACAGAGAAGATTAGTATGGTCCCAGTGTAAATTAAGGGCGGCACGATGGCACTGTGGTAGAGTTGCTGCATTATAACACCAGAGACTCGGGTTCATTCCTGGCTATGGGTACAGTCTTTTCGGAGCTTCTAATTTTTCCCTGTGACCACATGGGATTTCTCCGGGTGCTTCGGTTTCCTTCCACACTCCCAAAGATGCACAGGATTGTTCGTTAATTGGCTTCGGCAAATTTGTAAATTGTCCCTAGTGTGTAGGATAGTGCTAGTGTATGGGGTGATCACGTCAACATGGACTCGGTGGGCCGAATGGCCTGTTTCCGCACTGTACCTCTAGAGTCGAAAAGTCTAAAGATATTTGATAAGGGCTTAAAATTGATTTTGACTCGAGCAGAGTGTGGGCCCATTATAATTCCAGTTGCAATTTCCTATTAGTAAAATTTGTTCCCAGTCTTTGTTCAAAGCCTGCAATATGCTGCAATATATCAAGTGTCACTGCTGCCTCATTTCCCAATCATATCCTGCTACCCTCTCACATAGCACAGTCTTTCTCTGCAACCTCTGCAGCAAGATCATGAGGGAATGAACACCCACAGTCTTTTCCCCAGGGTAGTGGCTGGGACTTTTTTCTAGAGGTTGAGGGGTGGCCTTACTGAGGTGTGCACGATCATGAGAGGCACAAATAAAGTGAATTCTCAAGGTCCTTACCCCAGGTTAGAGGATTCTAAAATTAGAGATCATAGACTTAAGATGAGAAGGGAATGATTTAAGAGGGACGCTAGGGGAAACATTTACACTCAGATGTTAGTCCATATCTGGAATGAGCTGCCAGAGGAAATTATACAAGCAGATATATTGTTTAACAAACATTTGGAAAGATACATGGATAAACCCCTGTCTCACAGAGCGAGTTCACCCATGCGTGATCCCGAGTTTTATAACAAATCAAACTCGTGGTAATCACGTAGAATTAATGTAGCGGGAACGTAGGAACTCGTAACGCTAACGGCAGGTACTCGGGAAACTTGTTAACTCGTGAAAATCTTTCAACATGATGAAAGATTTCCACGAGTCAAATTTACTCTTGAAGTAAAGATTTTAAACTTTAAACTCGTTGTAAGAACGTAATAGCCCGTGAGTTTACGTTCTCTATTATCCTCATAATAGCCCGTGAGTTTACGTTCTCTATTATCCTCATAATAGCCCGTGAGTTTACCGTAGTGACTCGTGAGTCTACCGTGGGCACTCTTTAACTCAACGGGACAGGCAGCATCTCTGGAGAGAAGGAATGGGTGACGGGATAATGTTTCCAAAATTCAGCTGCGTCTTTGTGTTACTCCAGTACTGTGTGTTCACTTTTTGTCAACCAGCATCTGCCCTTTCTTGTGTATAACATTTTTTGCATCCTTGGCAGTTAATTGTCGCTCCCTTCAGTTTCCCAGGGGGTCGGGATGGGACTGGAGTTGGGAGAGAAAGGTGGGGGGTGGGGGGGGGGGCAGGGGGGAAGAGTTTAAAGAGCTATGTGTCAAATGCAGGCAAATTGAACCATCCGAGAATGCCAACTGGGACAGTTGTACAGTTGTACAGGGCCCTGGTGAGACCGCACCTGGAGTATTGTGTGCAGTTTTGGTCTCCTAATTTGTGGAAGGACATTCTTGCTTTTGAGGGAGAGCAGCCAGGTTCACTTGTAGGTTCACCAGGTTAATTCCCGGGATGGCGGGTCTGACATATGATGAAAGAATGGATCGACTGGGCTTATATTCACTGGAATTTAGAAGGATGAGAGAGGATCTTATAGAAACATATAACATTTTTAAGGGATTGGACAGGCTAGATGCAGGGAAAATGCTTCCCATGTTGGGGGAGTCTAGAACCAGGGGTCACTGTTTAAGAATAAGGGGTAGGTCATTTAGGACTGAGATGAGGAAAAACTTTTTCACTCAGAGAGTTGTGAATCTGTGGAATTCTCTGCCACAGAAGGCAGTGGAGGGCAATTCACTGGATGTTTTCAAGAGAGAGTTGGATATAGCTCTTAGGGCTAATGGAATCAAGCGATATGGGGAGAAAGCAGGAACGGGCTACTGATTTTGGATGATCAGCCACGATCATATTGAATGGTGGTGCTGGCTCGAAGGGCCAAATGGCCTATTCCTGCACCTATTTTCTATGTTTCTATGTTTCTACATAGGGTCCTTATTCCTGAAAGTGCAAACCAAACCAGTCTTCGTTGATCTTTAGGCTAAATGTATTGACTATTTTCAGAGTCACTGAAATAGTTACTCTAATGCTAGTTACTGTCTTTTTCAGAATTATAATTTATCTTTTAATTGTTTCATTTCTCAGAATGAGATTGATCGCACATTTCATGTAAAAATGGGAACATTTATGATAAATATGTAATCCATCTAATTTGATATTTTGTGTCTAAGCTCATAAGAATTTGCTCTGGTGGGAAATCGAGTAGTTAGCACTTAGAGTAATTAGAACTGAGCATTAAACTGGGTCAGTTAGTCAACCATTAATCAAACCAACAGCTGGCTGCAATTTGTTTTCATGCAACTGACAAATAATATAAATTATATCATTTACATCAATCATACGGTTCTGGTCAAGTGGTCGAACTTTTGCTGTAAAACAGAACAGGGCTGTTTTAAATACCACTTAACAGATTACCTTTCAAGAGGTAGTCAACCAAATCACAAGGGAATGAAAAGTGCATATTTTAGAAAATGATTCTAGGACAAGAACATTGCTGACAAGACTGACATTTGTCACCGTCTTAAGCTGATAGATAACTTCCTCAAACTCCTGTCATTCACGGAGTGAAGATGTTTCCCCCAGTGGAGTGACACAGTGGTAGAGTTGCTCAACGCCAGAGTCCCAGGGTCGATAAACTGTCCTGACTACGGGTGCTGTCTGTACAGAGTTTGTACCATCTCCCTATGATTGCGTGGGATTCCTCTGGGTGCTCCGGTTTCCTCCCACACTCCAGGGACGTGCAGGTTTCTTGGTTCTCTCTACATCATCATCTATATTTCGTTCAGACCGTAAAGTCTGAATGACAATAAAGGAATTCAATTCAATTCAATTCAATTCAATTCAATTCAATATATCTCTCCTTTCCTTTCCCGTGACTTTCACTCTTAAGAAGGGTCTCGACCCGAAACGTCACCCATTCCTTCTCTCCAGAGATGCTGCCTGTCCTGCTGAGTTTTGTGTCTATCTCTAGGTTTATAGGTTAATTGGCTTCTGTAAAAAAAAATTTAATTGTCTCTGGTGTGTAGGATAGTGCTCGTGTTCGGGGATGATTGCTGGTCTGCACGGTATTGGTGGGCCGAAGGGCCTGTTTTGATGCTGTATCTCTAAAGTCTAATAGGTGTGGGATAGCAAGATTTCTGGGCCAACAATGAAGTGTATGTGTAGGAAAGAACTGCAGATGCAGGTTTAAATTGAAGGTAGACACAAAATGCTGGAGTAACTCAGCGGGACAGGCAGCATCTCGAGAGAAGGAATGGGTGATGTTTCGGGTCGAGACCCTTCTCTGTCGGGGTGATGGGAGCTTGGAACAAATGGCATATTGAGAATCTACAGTCCTGAATTATACAACATGATGATGGAAATCACAGATTTGAGCGAAACTACTACAGCATTCCTGGGACAAGCCGTGGTGTGTCTACAATTTTCCATTCAGATATTTTCATGATCTTCACATTGCATGGTTATGTGAAGGCTGATCTATCAAGTTTGTAACTTACTACTCGAGCCTTCACTCACTATTAAACTTCTTCAAGAGTCTTAATATTGTGATCATCAGCAACAGAGAACAGACTGCTGAGAAGAATTATGTGGATCTTGCCAGAACCTAGGAGGATAAACTACAGGGAACGTTGTGCAGGCTCAGAATTTCAATGTTCATGGCATGATAGACTGATAGTATGGCCTGTCCATGTTCTCCAGAGATGCTGCCAGACCCACTGCAGTACTCCAGCTTTCTGTGACATCTCCAGGATTTTATTCCTTGGAGGGCAGGTGTCTGTGAGGTAATCTTATGGAGATAATTTACAATCATATATTATTTTCATGATTATAAAATCATTTGGGGAGCAGTTAAGGTGAATGCACGGGATCTTTTACCCAGAGTCGGGGGATCAAGAACCAGAGGATATAGGTTTAAGATGAGAGGGACAAGATTTCATCAGATCCTCAGGGACAATGCTGAGGGTGGTGGGTATACGGAACAAGTTGCCAGAGGAGTTAGTAGAAACAACAATAGAAACATAGACACGTAGAAAATAGGAGTAGACCATTCGGCCCTTCGAGCCAGCACCAATATTCAATAAGATCATGGCTGATCATTCGAAATCAGCTTTTACCCCATATCCCTCGATTCCTTTAGCCCTAAGAGCTATATCTAACTCTCTTGAATACACCCATTACCTGCTAATTAAACCCCTCTCGTGCCTCTAAAGCACCATGGAGTGCCAGAAACTTAAATAAAACAAATATAAAATGTAAACTGAATATCCCACCGGCTGTTTGGAGTCCTTGTTTCCGACCCCACTCCTGACTCACAAGATGCACCAGCGAGCACCTTCTTCACCAACCAGATCACACGACTGTTGTTGCGGCTAACGTTGTAGCCCCCGACCGGCGCCCTTCTTCAATGACTGGACTCACTCGGTCACAGGCGAGGGGTTCCCTCCCCTCTCAACTGCTGCCACTTCCAAGGAGGAGTATGTCGGCGACTCTGGGGGGGAAGGAGGGTGTGAGGAGTAGAGGGTGGGGGGGAGGAAGCTGACTGGACAGAACGTAGGGAGAAACAGCAAGAAACATGAAACAACAGCAAGAAACAGTAGCAGGTGAGAGGGGAGGGAGCCCCATGGTGACCGAGCGCGTTCTGTCGGTGGCGGTGACATGAAGAAAGCACCGTCTCCAAGGGTTACAACGTGAGCCGCAACAGCAGCCGTCCCACCGCACCATGCAGTGGGTGAAGAGGGGCTCGCTGGTGCATCTTGCGAGTCGGGAGTGTAGTTAGAAGCCGAGGCTCTAAACGACTTGCAAGATGCTGTGGATGGGTCAGCAGGTCACTCCATTCACATTCACTTTACATTTTATATTTGTTTTATTGAAGTTTAAATGTAAGTTTCTTGCACTCCATGGTGCTTTAGAGACACGAGAGGGGAATGGGTGGGAGCCGGGGAGGGGTCGGCAGGTCTGTCCACTATATCTGAAATCTGTTATAAGGGGGCCGTTAAGAGGGTTTGCTATATTCTCTTTGTGAAAGAGTTGGGAGAGAACATTGAGAGCACAGTTTGAAACAGCTTTTGAAATGTGCCCAGTAAATTAGAGAAGGCTTGACTGGAGGTTCGGAGTCCCCGAGGGTGTGAGGAGAATTGAACAGAATGTTGGGAGGAGGGGCTGGGGTGTGGTGCGTAGGGGCCGGGCAGAATTGAAACAGGAAAAACTTAAACATATAGCCCGCAGGGATAGAATTAGACAAAGCCAAGGTGGTATTTCAATGTTTCGATGTAAACAAATAACTCTTTCACGACCGAGATGTTTGGAGAGGGCCCGGCGGTGATTGTGGAGAGGTCAGGTGGCAGTCGATGATGGCGCCGACCGATGCATTAGGACGGACATGTGGAATCGAGGACGTCACTGCCGAGGGAAGGAACAAAAGAGGACCTGGCATGGGGGGGACCGCCATGAGGAAGGGGAGGGGGGAGAACAAAGGGGAACTGGCGCGGAGGGGGGATTTGTAACTTTGTAAGCGCCCTTTATGGGTGACTATTTGCATACCTTGAGTATGCAAGCAAAGGAATACAATAAAGTATTCAATCAATCAAAGGAGAGACACAAATGAAAGAGCGCTCACCATTTGCAACGCCATCTGTGGCCGCTCAGGGAATTACAACTGAGTTCTTGTAATTTTGTCCGTATTATAGAGGTGGGCGGCCCATCAGTTGCCAGAAAATTGGTGTCCAACCTATACCAAGGCCCCATAGCAGAAGCGTCCACGTCGCGAGGCTGGAAACTGGAAGTATCCTGAGCTAATTCTGCTCCAACCATTATCCATTGCGACAAGTGATGGCTTCCACTGATTGTCGCCGGAAGCTTGCGTCCTTTTCAGGACTGACGATGACAGAGAGGTCAACATTTGTGACAAGATGGACTCAAAAAGAAGAAGGCCTATACCATTATATCAGAAAGTTAGAAGGCCTTTCCGTTGTATAGATCCACCCATGATCTTAGGACACCCTGAAGTGCTTTGCGATAAATGAAATACTTCTAAAGAATAGTCACTGTGCAAAGTAAGAAATGAAACCCCATGGATACCCTCTGTTGGATCTGTAATGATAAATGCTTTGTGACTCACTGCTACTACACGATACCCAACTCAAAAGAACAGTGGGGGGGGGGGGGGGGGGGGGGGGGGCAGGAAGGGAGATGAGGAGGAATTTCTTTATTCAGTGGGTGGTGAATCTGGAATTCATTGCGACAGATGGCTGTGGAGGCCAAGTCAATGAATAGTATTAAGACGGAGATTGATAGATTCTTGATTAGTACGAGTGTCAAGGGGAATGGGGATAAGGCTGCAGAATGGGGTTGAACAGGAAAGATGGATCAGCCATGGTTGAATGGCAGAGTAGACTTGATGGGCAGAATGGCCGAATTCTGTTCCTAGAACTTATGAAAGCTGCTACAAAGATCATTTGAATAGAAGCTTTCTGTTGTGCAAATCTCAATATTGTCAATGTCTCAATGTGTCCCTGTGTAGGTCTCTGCTGTTTGAACATTTCTGCTCTGCAGCTTCAGTTGTTGGTGCTTCAGCCCACGTTGCACAGAAGAGATTGCGTGTTTGCTCCATGTCTAATTAAAAATCCGCAGTCATTATAAGCTCAAAATAGGCTGAGGTTTATTTTGATAGTTTCTCCAGAGCCCACAGCATCCTGTGGTAATTTCCTCTCTCCCCTCCTGGAGAAATGTTGGTGTGGACATGTTCACATCTCATCTAATGACAGGCAACCTGCCTCGACCTGCCCCTGAAGTGGTGTCACTGGGATAAACCACCCAACAGAAGGCATGTCACAACTAGTCAGCCAGGCAGCAGTAGAGTTGCTGCCTGACATCACAGTGACCCGTATTCGATCCCGACTATGGGTACTGTCTGTACAGAGTTTGTACCTTCTCCCCGTGACCGTGTGGGTTTTCTCCGAGATCTTCGGTTTCCTCCCACGATCCAAATACGTACAGGTTTGTAGGGTAATGTTAATTCACAAGGTTTTTAACGCGTGCAGGGGAATGTTAATATGCGAGGATAGTTGGTTGGTGCGGATTCGATGGGCCGAAGGGCCCGTTTCCACGCTGTATCTCTAAACTAAACTAAACTAAACTAGTCACAGATGCATAGAGGAAACAGGCCCACACCGACCAATATGTCCCATCTGAACTAGTCCCATCCGTACGCCTTTGGAGTGTGGGAGAAAACCGAAGATTTCGGAGAAAAACCACGCGGTCAGGGGGAGAACGTACAAACTTCGTACAGGCAGCACCCGTAGTCGGGATGGAATCCGCTTCTCTGCCCGCTGCGCCATCATGCCACCCATTCTCCTGCCTTCTCCCCGTAACCTTTAACACCCTCACTACACAAAAATATGTCAACGTCCGCTTTAAAAATACACAATGACGCCCTCCACAGCCGTCTGTGGCAATGAATTCAAAATCACAATAATTTCTCATTAGGTTTAATATTTTTATGTGTGTGTGTTCCAAACTCCAATAAATTTCATTTGGGGCGAAGTCACAAAGAAGTTGTAGAATCATCGTTGCCTTAATTGGATTTGTATCGTGTTGAATACTGGCACTCAATCTTAATGCATCAGTTTGGACAGTGCATGAATCCATTTATTGGTTGAATGAGATTCCCTTGCTACCATGCTGCGAGTGTTATATATGTTTATAGTAGCTACCAATTTGCTACTATAATCACATACAAATTGCATAGTGTATGTATGTGGACATAGACTCCTGGTCAGTCCATTCGACAAAGGATATCACCACACTGAGCAGCACCATTTAATTCCCACTGAGATTATTCTGTTGATTTGACAGTTCTACAGCATCAGTGCAGCATCTGTAGTGCAAACCACAGTGAGATTCAAGATTCAATTTAATTGTCACTTGTACCAATGAAGGTAGAGTGAAATTTGAATTACCATCCAGCCGTACTAAGTAAAAAATCAAAAATACCTATGGCACATAAAATAAAGTTTAACATAAACATCCACCACAGTGGAATCAACATTCTTCAAGTGATGGAAGGCAATAAAGCTCAGTCATCATCCTCCTTTTTTCACCTGTGGTCGGCGCCTGTGAACGGTGCCGTTGCTGACGGTCCGCTGTTCAAGCCCTCTCGATGGAATGATCGAAACTCCGGCATCGGGACGGATCGGAACACTGGAGCATGGAGCTCCTGAGTTGGCCGCTTCTTACCGGAGACCGCTGCTTCATGCTGTTAAAGTCCACAGGCCCCGCGGTCGGAGCTCCAGCACTGGCGACCCTCGGCAAAAGAACCCAGGCTCCACGATGGTAAGTCCGCGGCTTGAAGCTCCGGGCTGGTCTCCAGGAAAAGCCGCACCACTCTACGTTGTAGGCCGCGGGGGGGATGGAGATGCGACACGGAGAAAAATCACACCTCCATCGAGGTAACTGACTGAAAAAGGTTTCACCCGATCCCACCCCGCACCCCCCACATAAAACATACCAAGAGACATTAAAACAAATATACAAGACATACTTAAAATAATAAAAACAGAGAAGGAACAAGACAGACTGTTGGCGTGGCGGCCATTATAGGCGCCACCCAGAATCTAGCTGTTATTACAGAGTAGATCAGGCAGCTTCATTCAGTATCACATGCACAATTGGGCATGACAATCAGCAAATGTTGTCTAATTTGACCTACAAAACAAAGTGCTGGAGGGTGGGGCAGCCCAGTGGCGCTGTGGCAGAATTGCTGCCTTACAGCGCCAGAGACTCCGGTTCGATCCTGACTACGGGTGCTGTCTGTACAGAGTTTGTACCTTCTCCCCGTAACCACATGGGTTTCCTCCCAAACTCTAAAGATGTATAGGTTTGTAGGTTAATTGGCTTCGGTAATGATTGTAAATTGTCCCTAGTGTGTAGGATAATTCTATTCTCGGGATCATTGGGTTGGCGCAGACTCGGTGGGCCAAAGGACCTGTTCCTACACTGTATTCCTAAAACTAAAACTAAACTCAGTGGATCAGGCATCATTTGTTGAGGGAATGAACGGATGGCATTTCTGACTGTTCATCTGTCCATTCCTTCCAGATCGAGTTCCTCCAGCACTTTGTGTTTTGGTCAAGATTCCAGCCTCTGCAGTTGCATGTGTCTGATTTGACCGACTCCTCCAGAAGATGTGCAATACCTGTAACACACAGGGAGACTTTGCATTGAAATCAAATGGAACTGTGTGAATGTTGCAACATTTAACTGGGAATCGGGCACCGCTCATAAGAACTGGAGCGTGCACTGCACTTGGAAAATGGCGGCAAAACATGGTACCTCTGCATGCAGGCACAGTAGACTATTTCTGTACACTATTAATTGAGGATGGTATAGTGATACTCTTCTGGACTGTTTGTAAGAAAATAATTTCAAGTGTGTTTGCGCTTCGCACATGTGACCATAAAGCACCATTGAACAATTAATGACTTTGAATAGAATAAAACTACTTTTGGTGATGTTGTCAGAGAGTGTTGTATTGGTTCCAAAACAAGAGAAAAATGTATTACCCTACGCTATCTTGGACTGAAATGTTCCTAACATCTACCTGAGCCATTGGATGAAGCCATCCATCCTCATGTTAGGAAGTACCTTCACCATGGCCTCAGTTTATCTGAAGAGCAGCAGCTGAAGGACTTTACTTTTTCAATACATCATTGGAATGCCATCCAAGAAAATATACTCAGGTGGCAGAGTGCAGCTCTAACATACTATCTTCCAATGCGCTTCAGTCTGTCCACCAACTTGAATAATGCTTCGCATATTTGATTGTGGCAATGCAAATCTTGGAACTGGACCAGACCGAGCTATTCAAACAAAAATCAACCGTTTCTTTTATCCTTGTGATGCCAGGCAAATAGTGTTTTGAAAGGCTGGATTGTGCATTTAGGGATTTGCTGCCAGTGAATTTCAATCAAAAACCTTCCGATGTTTTAATGTTTTAATTGGAAAATAACCTCTCTCATTCCACCTTATCCCACTTGAAAGGCTAAATTAAATTACTGGAGAAGAGCTAAAAAAAAAAACGGTGTTATAGTCTACCATGTGTCGGTTTGTTTTGCATTATTGTTTTGTTTGCTTTGTTCTTTTTAATTCTGTTGCCAGAAATACCTGAGCCTTAGGGCAACATGGTGGCGCTGCAGTAGAGTTGCTGCCTTACAGCGCCAGAGACCCGGGTTCGATCCTGGCTACTGCACTACCTGTATGGAGTTTGATGGTCTCCCCATGACCACGTATGTTTTCTCTGGGTGATCCAGTTTCCTCCCACATTCCAAAGACAAACAGGTTTGTCGGTTTAATTGGCTTCGGTAAAAAAAATTTGTGTAGGATGGTGCTAGTGTGCGGGGTGATCACTGGTTGGCGTGGTCTCGGTGGGCCAAGGGTCATAAGGTCATAAGGTCATAGTGATAAGAGAAGAATTAGGCCATTCGCCCCATCAAGTCTACTCCCGCCAATTGTCTTTCTTCAGTGTAAACCAGCATCTGCAGTTCCTCATATGCAAGATGAATTGCAGCTCTATGAATTAGATTAGCTAACAGTATGGTTGAAGTCAAAGTGATTCTTCCACTTGTGCCATAAGTTCATAAGTTCCTAAATGATAGGAGCAGCAATTAGGCCATTAGGCCCATCACGTCTACTCCACCATTCAATCATGGCTGATCTATCTCTCCCTCCAAACGCTATCCCCCTGCTTTCTCCCCATAACCCTAACACCCATATTAACCAAGAATCTATCTAACTCTGCCTTAAAATATCCATTGATTTCGCCTCCACAGCCTTCTGTGGCAAAGAATTCCATAGACTAACCCCCCACTGACTGAAGAAAGTCCTCCTCATCTCCTTCCTAAAGGAACATCCTTTATTTCTGAGGCTAGTTCAAGTCCCTCCCACTAGTGGAAACACCATCTCCACATCCACGCTATCCAAACCTTTCACCATTCAGTACGTTTCAATGAGGGCCCCCTTCATTCCCAGTGCCGTCAACCCGTCATATGTAACCCACTCCTTCCTGGGATCATTCTTGTTAACCTCCGCTGGAAATACTCCGAAAGCGGCCTGACCAAAATACTCCCAATACTCAAATGCGGCCTGACCAGCGCCCCAGCATTACACCCCTGAGTTTGTATTCTAGCCCTCTTGAAAGAAATGCTAGCATTGTGTTTCGCCTTCTTTACTACCAAAAGGCATCGGTAGGGGGCGCTGCACTGGCAGCAGCCTGTCGGCAGCGTGTCCGTCTTTTTTCAACTTTTTTTATTTTTTTAGTATGTTTAAAAGTCTGTTTTTAATGTTTCTTTGTGTGTTAAGTGTGGGGGTTGGTGTGGGGGGGTAAGGGGGAAACCGTTTCGGCCGCCTCTTCCATGGAGAGGCGACTTTTTCAGGTCGCCTCCCCCGTGGCCTAACTGCTAGGATCGGCGCGGACTTTCCCGGAGACGCGCCCGGAGCTTCAGCGGCGGGCGCAGCGTGGACTCTCGGCGCGGAGCGGGTGAGACCTCGCTGGAGGGGAGCGCTCCGTTACGCTGGCCCGCGGCAGCCGGCAGCCGGCAGCCTGAAGCCGCAGTCTGCAGAACTCCAGCTGGTGCGGCGTCTACAGCCCGGGATCTCACGTTGGGGACCTGGGTGGAAGAAGAAGCTTCCACCGCCGGCCCGCGGCCGTCTTCTACCGCGGGCGCGGTATGGACTTACAATCACCCCAGGAGGGGAGCTTCGACCGCCGGCCCTGCTGACTGCGGTGCTTCCGGCTGCGGCACGGCAGGTACTTTAAAACTTTGACCGCCGGCCTGCGGCCTACACCAGCCTGAAGCCGCGGTCTCTGGTTGGGAAGAGCCGATCCTGGACTCACCTTGACTTTGACTTTGTCCCTTACCATCTGGACGCCCGCAGCAACGGCTGTGGAGGGTGGAGGTCCCGACCACGGGGGAAAATGGAGGAGGACTGGCCAAGCTCTGTGCCTTCCACCACAGTGATGAATGCTGTGGTGGATGTTTGTGTAAAATTTCTATTGTGGTTGTGTTCTTTATTACTGTACCGCTGCTGGCAACCCAAATACCACCGACCTTGGTTGTGTGGCAATTAAATTATATCAATTATATCAATTATATCAATCAAAAGTCTGTTTCTGCGCTGTATCTCTAAACTAAGCTGAAAACTGAGCCAACAACATGGATTTTCACCCATACACTTGTTCTATCCTACACACTAGGGACAATTGAACGAAGCCAATTAGCCAACAAACCTGCGTGTCTTTGGAATGTAAGAGGAAACCGGAGCACACTTCCACACTCCACAGGAAGAAAGTACAAACTCCATACAGAGAGCACCCGTAGTGAGGATTGAATCCTGGTCTCTGGCGATGTATGACAGCAACTCTACCACTCTGCCACAGTGCCGCACTAACCTTTTGTTCCTTTTGGTACTTTAAAGTTAACATCTTCTGCAATGAATGTGGATTCAAAAAACATTTGTTCTTCTATATTTTAAATGTATTTACAGTTCCATTTGGTGCGGCAAGTGACAAATTTCAAATTGGAAAATGGTACTTATCATGATATATAGGTGCCTTGTCTCTTTGCCTAAACTAGTTTGTTGGGCTCAAGGGTGACTTAAGATAGGCACAAAATGCTGGAGCAACTCAGCTGGTCAGGCAGCATCCCTGGCGAAAAGGAATAGGTGACGTCTCGGGTCTGAACCATTCTTCAGGCTGAAAGATAGAGAAGGGCAAAACAAAACAGGGCCGGCAACAGATGACCTCAGGAAGGGTGGGGTCCATGGTGGCCCATTGTTGGCTGGGGAAGATGTGCTAATGGATGGGCTACAAGGACACAAACAGTGGAACTGGTATGAAGACTAGTGTGGTGGAGGGGGAGAGAGGGGGGTGGGGGTGGGCAGGGGAAAGAATGCAGGAGTTACTTCCATTCCAATTGCATGGTCTCTGAGGTGACTGATGAGACCACTGTGGGAATCTGTTCCAGATGTGTGAGGATTATGGACTGGAGGGGCTGTTCTTGTGCTGTACTGTTCTATGTTCTATGATTCCATGGGGCTCTCACCACCAGGCTCACCTGGTCTATTTACATTTACAGAGGTGGCGTTCAGTTTAATGATCATTACCAGCCAGTTTAACAATTTATAAATGTAGTAACAAAAGGAATTCCTGGAACCAGAACCAGAACTAAATTAATCTCCTATTGGTATTATTTTATACATCTAATTTGAACTGGTCCAGCAAAATATACTAACTTACTCACCACATTTTAAATGTACCTATTAGACATTTGTTCCAGAAATTCAAATCCTGATTAGTATTGCTGATGAGCAACAGGACAATTAGATTTATATCTATTGGAAATGAATGAATACTTTATTGTCACATGTGATAAGTCATAGTGAAATTCTTTGCTTGCGTACCCAAGGTATGTAAATAGTCACTACATAAAGGGCGTTGACAAAGTTACAAAGTATCCGCACCAGGACCACCTTTGTTCTTCCCCCTCCCTCACGGCAGTCCCCCCACGCCGGGTCCTCCTATGTTCCTCGCCCCGGCAGCGGCCTCCTCGCTCCCACTGACCACTCCACTATCACTGCCAAGTCCTCATCAGACGCCTCTGTGGCACCGAATCCAGGCCCCAGCCGCGGACTCCACAGACTCAGGCACCGTCGGCCGCGAGCTACGTCGACTCACAAGGCTCCACCGACCCGCGAATGAATGGGCAGATCATAATTAGGGGTACATAGTTAACAAAAAAACCTTAAGCACACTTAAGGGCCTGTCCACTGTACGAGGTAATTCAAGAGTTCTCCCGAGTTCTCCCTGATTCGAGCTTGTGTAATGTATGTAGCGGGTATGTAGGAGCTCGTACGAGTGAAAAGTAACAATTTTTTTCATCACAAGTATTTTTTTACTCGTGGACATTTTTCACAGTGTTGAAAAAACGTCACGAGTTTACCGGATTTCCGAGTACCTACCGTTACTCGTACAAGCCGCTACGTGACATCCACGAGCTCCTACATACCCGCTACGTACATTACACGAGGTCGAATCGGGAGAACTCTTCAATTACCTCGTACAGTGGGACAGGCCCTTTACTGATTAACTATTTGCAGATAACTCCTAATGAACCAACATGGACAAAAAAATGGTACGAGAATGCTGTCTCTGCATGCTGTGAAGAATCAAGGAATAAACTTCTAAATCAGACTGTGGGCTGCCAAGGATTGCTGAGGAAGCTGCTTGCACAAACACTAACAAACCCTCCAAACCCCAGTGGTGTGATTCTCAAAGAAAGTCACAAGCAACACAAGGGCGGCACAGTGGCACAGTGGTAGAGCCGCAGTCTTACGGCACCAGAGACCCAGGTTCATTCCTGATCTTGGGTGTTGTCTAAATAGAGTTTGCATGTTCATCCTACGACCACCCAGGTTTTCTCTGGGTGCTCCAAGTGTGCTCTGCCGTGCTGGTTAATTGGCTTCTGTAACTGTCGCAAGTGCGTAGGATAGAACGAGTGTACGGGTGACCGCTGGTCGATGCGGATGGTGGGCCGAAGGGCCTGTTTCCACACTGAATCTCTAAAGTGTAAACTTTAAAAGGCACATAAATGGTGACGATGAGACCAATATGTCAGATTCTGACTCCAATAATATTTGAATGTGGTCACCATCGGAAGCATTAAGTGCGAGGCCTAATCAACATTAGGCGGCACTGTGATGCATTGGTAGAGTTGCTGCCTCACAGCGCCGGAGACCCGGGTTCAGTCCTGACTATGGGTGCAGTCTGTTCGGAGTTTTATGTTCTCTTTGTGACCACGTGGTTCCAGCTTAATGTCTGTGCCGAACAATGATATCAAGGCCAACTCTTATCGGCCTGGACATAATCCATATCCCTCCAGTCCCTGCATACCCTTGTGCCTATCCAAATATCTCTTAAATGCCACTTCCATATCCATCACCACTGCTGGCACTCACCATAAACTGTGCTCCGGCTTCCTCCCACATTCCTAGGATGTGCAGATTTGTAAGTTGATTGGCTTCTGCAAATGACCTCTAGTGTGTAAGATGCAAAAGTGGGATAACACAAAACTAGTATGAACGGATGATCAATGGTCGGCATGGACTCTATTTTCATACTGTGTCTAACTCTAAACGAAACTCGAAACTTATCAAAATGTTTATTCTGTTTTTTTGTTATTCTTATTTCTGTTGTGCTAATGGTTGAACATTAAATATTTCTATATTAAGTTTAGGTTTAGGTCTAAGTTCGGGTTTATATAAAGTGCAAGTGTAATGAATTTGTCATGTGTACCAAGGTATAGTGAGAAGCCTTGTGAACATTCTGAGCGATTGCTGGCGTGAGTTACGTTCGAAATCATGTAACGTTAAAGAGTGTGTCACATTAAAGTTAAAAGACTTACTGCAAGTGAACTGTGGACAAGGTTGATAAAAATGCTGAAGAAACTCAGCGGGTGAGGCAGCATCTATGGAGCGAAGAATAGGTGACGTTTCGGGTCAAGACCCTTCTTTAGGTTGATCAGCTACACACTATCGGCAAAGAGCTCCTTGAAATAACTATTGGAGTGACGCCTTCAGATCAGAGTAAAGTAGACTTGAGTGGATGTTAACTTTTAAAACTATGCAAAGACTGGAATGTAGAGGTGTTATTGGTGGACAGTAGTTTATTTAACATAACAGAAATTTTCATGCTATAATACTTTATGTCGTATGTTATAAAAAAAAGAACATAGAACAGCACAGGAACTGGCCATTCAGCCCACAATGTGATTGTAATCAAGTATTGTCTCTGCTGACTGGTTAGCATGCAACAAAAGCTTTTCACTGTACCTCGATACATGTGACAGTAATCATGCAGGTACAGCAGGCAGTGAAGAAAGCGAATGGCATGTTGGCCTTTATAACAAGAGGAATCGAATATAGGAGCAAAGAGGTCCTTCTGCAGTTGTACAGAGCCCTAGTGAGACCACACCTGGAGTATTGTGTGCAGTTTTGGTCCCCTAATTTGAGGAAGGACATTCTTGATATTGAGGGAGTGCAGCGTAGGTTTACAAGGTTAATTCCCGGGATGGCGGGACTGTCATATGCTGAGAGAATGGAGCGGCTGGGCTTGTACACTCTGGAGTTTAGAAGGATGAGAGGATATCTCATTGAAACATATAAGATTGTTAAGGGCTTGGACACACTAGAGGCAAGAAACATGTTCCCGATGTTGGGGGAGTCCAGAACCAGGGGCCACCGTTTAAGAATAAGGAGTAAGCCATTTAGAATGGAGATGAGGAAACACTTTTCTCACAGAGAGTGGTGAGTCTGTGGAATTCTCTGCCTCAGAGGGCGGTGGAGGCAGGTTCTCTGGATGCTTTCAAGAGAGAGCTAGATAGGCCTCTTAAAAATAGCGGAGTCAGGGGATATGGGGAGAAGGCAGGAACGGGGAATTGATTGGGGATGATCAGCCATGATCACATTGAATGGTGGTGCTGGCTCGAAGGGCCAAATGGCCTACTCCTGCATCTATTGTCTATTGTCTATTGTAAACTGAAGTGAAGAGTCTGTAGCTGCCATTTTGGCCTCATCAGCCACTTCAGAACCCACAAAACCACAAAACACAAACCTGACAATAATAAAACCTGAAGCTAAACTACAGTTTGATTAAATTTAAGGAAGAATTGGCAGACATCGATCAGAATGTAGCTTAGGTTTAAGTTTATTGTTGTCACGTGTACGGGAGACAGAGTAAAACTTTGTTTTGCATACAATCTAAACAGATCAGATATACCACGCATGGATACATTCAGTTCAAACAAGTACAATAGATAGAATAAAGGTGAAGATACAGAGTGCTGAATATATTTCCCAGCATTATAGCGGTAAACCGGGAGATTATTTTCAAGTGCAAATGAATTTATGGTGTTGGAAAATCATAGATGTTTTCCTCTCATTGGGGCTTTCCAACATAATGTGATGTTAAGCAGGGAATGGAGTGCAGCGGCCTTGTATCACATGGCAAACACACTGATTTCTCAAGGTTGACTATCAGCTGGAGGAGTTTCTCCTTCTCTATTGTCTACATATAAACGGCTGGAGTCATTGAGCACAGAAACAGGCCCTTCAGCCCACAGAGTCCAACAGGCCATCAAGCACTGATTTATGCTATCATACGATGTTATCAGGATTCTGAACGGTCCTTCCATAAGCGAGGGTACTGTCCGATTCACCATTACACCATTGCATTCATTGGACTGTGTCTATGGAACTGATGCGCTACAATGCTGAGAGCTATATTCTGCACTCCGTATCTTTCCCTTTGCTCCACCTATTGAATTGACTGTATTTGTGTAAAGTTTTACCTAATCTGGTTGGACAGCATATAAAGCAAAGCCTCTCATTGTACCTCAGTACACGTGACAATAATAAACCTAAACGTCATCCCATTTTGTTTCCCACATTCCCAACAACTCGCCTCTGATTCTACCAGTCACAATCACATACTATGGGCAAGTGATTGTGGCCAATGAACCTTTAAAAACACTCATTGGGTTCTTATAGAGCTATTTCACTACTAAATACGGATCAGAAAATTTTAGCAAAGATTCTAGCTAGAAGGCTAAATATTTATATTAACAATTTAATAAATACGGATCAAACGGGATTTATACCCAAAAGACAATCATTTAATAATTTGAGAAGGCTTTTCAATATAATGTACTCTCATAATGAGGACAATGAAGATATTTCAGTTATCACGCTGGATGCAGAGAAGGCATTTGATCAAGTAGAATGGCAGTATTTATACAAGGTACTCCAAAAATTCAATATGGGAGAGAATTTTATTAGATGGGTTAAACTACTTTACGATAGACCTACGGCAAGAATATTAACTAACAATACGCTATCTCCAAAATTTTACTTATCAAGGGGTAATAGGCAAGGGTGTGCCTTATCACCATTGCTATTTGCCCTTATGATAGAACCGTTGGCCGAAAGGATTAGAAATCACCCGAATATTCACGGATATAACACTAAGGATTTAAAGAATAAAATTTCACTATATGCTGATGATATTCTTTTATATATTACTAATACACAAACGAGTATACCCACCTTATTAACACTAATTGAGGAATTCGGCTCTTTTTCAGGATATAGAATAAATTGGGATAAAAGCGAAATTATGTCTTTAAAACCACAGGATTCGAGACACTTACTAAAATTCCCCTTCAAAATTGCAACAGAAAAATTCAAGTATCTGGGTATTCAAATTACAAGAAGACACAAATCATTATTTAGTGCCAATTTTATACCACTATTAAATAAACTGAATGATATGATTAAATTTTGGAAAACACTTCCGCTCTCATTGATAGGTAGAATCAACGCTATAAAAATGACTTTCTTACCACAATTAATATATTTGTTTCAAGCGATCCCAATATATATTCCAAAATATTTTTTCAAAAAACTAGATTCCACTGTTACTAATTTTATATGGGATTACAGAACACATAGAATTCAACGAAAGCATTTGTGCAAATCTAAAGAAGTTGGGGGTTTATCATTACCTAACTTTATGTATTACTACTGGGCAGTGCATATTAAGAACATAATGTACTGGCTGGATAGTTCCACTCAGCAGTTGGAGTGGATAAGAATGGAGAAAGAGGAGTGCTATCCGCACGATATAGGAACGATCCTGCTCTCACCGATAAAATTGAATAGTATAATATACAAGAAGAACCCAATTATTCACAATATAATAAGAATTTGGAAACAAATAAAAGTATCCTTGAAATTAAATAATTTATCAGTACTAACCCCACTATTGAACAACCCCGCATTCAAACCTTCTCTCATCGACAACACATATCAACAATGGGATAGACTGGGGATTAGGAAAGTAGGGGATATGTATGAATTGGGTAAACTGTTATCATTTCAACAATTAAAATTAAAATTTAAATTGAAGGATAATCAATATTTTAAATATATACAGGTATGTGACTTTATGAAGAAATATATACATAGATTTCAAACTATATTTTTAGACCCTTTAGAAGAAGCAATGAATATTAAGGCTGATTCACAAAAATTAATTTCATACTTTTATAATAATATATTAGATAGAGAATCACCCTCAACAGAAGCACTAAGGGAAGATTGGGAACATGAGCTAATGATAAAGATCTCGAAGGATAGATGGGAAAAGTATTTGATGAATACACATAACTGTTCTATTAATACAAGACATAATTTAATTCAATTCAAATTATTACATAGACTATATTATTCAAAAACGAGGTTGAATAAATTTTATCCAAACGTCTCTCCCAGATGCGATAAATGTTTGTTTCAAAACGCTAATTTAACACATTCATTTGTAGGATGTACAAAGTTGAATAAATTTTGGAGTGATATATTTGATATATTTACAAAGCTCTTCAAGTCAAGAATAGAACCCAAAATGGAATGGATTATATTTGGAATAATAGGAGAAGATACCAATTTAAATAAAGACCAAAATGTTTTTTTTAATTATGGGTTAATAATTGGAAAGAAATTGATACTTAAATTTTGGAAAAATACAACCATACCAACTGTTAAAATGTGGATTAGGAATATGATGGACATAGCACGCCTTGAAGAAATGAGACTCCGACTAATAGATAAATATGACCAATTCTTAAGGAGTTGGTCTCCTTTCATCGACTTTTTGGAATCATGTGATGCAGCGGTACCATAAGGATTGCTGATTTCAGTTCATGACGTGGATAGATCTACATCTCCGAATATAGATTTGAAAAATTCTCTTTTAAGGGGCCTTTTCTTCTATTTTTACTTTCCACCTTTTCTTTTTTATTTTATTTTTTTTTATTTTTATCTTTTATATCCACACTTCACATTTTTCTACTCTCTACCATCTATTTTCCACTCTTTCCCCTTTCTATTGTTTTCTTTTTCTTGTCTTGCCTACTCATAACATAAAACTAGAGGTTGTACATAGAATGGATTACGGTATGACATAGTTGGCACCTAAAATTAGGTGCCACTGTATTGTTTTGTATTGTATTAACTTCTAATAAAAAAAAACAAAAAACAAAAACAAAAAAAAAAACAAAAAAAAACACTCATCTTTGGGATAAGGGATGAAGCCTGAGCTCCCGGGGAAAACCCACGCAGTCACAGGGAGGTGGTGCAAACTCCACATAGGCAGCACGAGAAGTTCAATAATGAACATACGTCACCGGAGCTGTGAAGCCACAGTTCTACCTGCTGAGCCATGGGCTACTCTGGATTGATTCATCCCAGATAGACAGAACAAGCTGGAGTAGCTCAGCAGGTCAGGCAGCATCTCTGGAAAAAAGGAATAGGCGACGTTTCGGGTCGAGACCCTTCTTCAGACCAGATATCACTCCAGATATATTCAACAAAATGGCTGAAGTAGCGTGTTTTAAAAATATTTTTATGTTTGAATGTATGGTTTAGTCAAAATCAGAGGAGCCCTTTTTCTCTCATCCTAATCAACTGTTTTAAATGAGATTTTGGAGGTCAATTATTGCGCAAATGGAAGCCACATGCAATTATATAATAAAATGAAAAACAAGTAAATATGATTTGATGGAGGAGGACTGGCCAAATTTTGTGCTTTCCACCACAGTGATGAATGCTGTGGTGGATGTTTACGTTAAATTGTTATTGTGTTTTTGTGTGTTCTTTTTTAATTGTACCGCTGCTGGCAAATTCATTTCACTTGCACTTTATGTGCAAGTGACGAATAAAACTGATTGATTGATTGATTGATTGATTGATTGATTGATTGATTGATTGATTGATTGATTGATTGATTGATTGATTGATTGATTGATTGATTGATTGATTGATTGATTGATTGATTGATTTCCACAAATCGCATAGAATGATAAGGGGTCCCATTCCTCATTCACAAAATTGATTTGAAGCTTTTATCTTAAACTTTCAAGCTTCACAAGGGATCTATGCTAGATCTTTATCTGATGTATGGATTATGTGGCTTACCACCCACTTTAGTATCTGGTAATGAAGGAGAGGTGGGATAGGGTGGTAAATACCGCACAGAACTCCAATATCCATTCTGTCACTTGTTTAGCTCCTGGAGATTTAACATAAGTGTCAATTTTTACGATGAAGATAGCAGTTAGTCATCAAGACATTTATGCCACAAAAAGTGGGAGCCCTGTAAATTCTCACACTGCCAAAGATAAGCTATGTTGCAAAGATGGCATCCCAAAAATTATCGCTTCCTGACAGCGTTCAGTCAAAACCTCTTCTGCTATTGTCATCTGCAGTCTGTGTGCCGTGCTGTAACAAAATGAAATAATCCATTACCGCACTCTGAAGCTGCTGCAAGCTGCTGAGAGGAGATAGTCCCGGCTCTCAGACTCCTTCATAAGCAGCTGGTATTACAGAAGAAATCTTGCAATCACACGTCTTTCCTCGATTCACTCAATGCACAAAGCACAGGAATATGGGAGCAGAGATTAATTCCAGTTTACCCGGCCCACTTTCTCCAGTCTCCGTCTAGAGTTAGGGCAGCACCAATCATGTAACTGTTTTGATTTTGTCAGACAGGTTTACTGGTATACATTTTACACATGGCAGTGCTATTAGGGGCAGCACAGTGGTGCAGAGGTAGAGTTGCTGCCTTACAGCACGGGAGACCCAGGTTTGATCCTGACTACGGGTGCTGTCTGCACGGAGTTTGTGTGTTCTCCCAGTGACCGTGTGGTTTTCTCCTGGTTTTCTCTGAGTGCTCTGGTTTCCTCCCACATTCCGAAGGCAGACAGGTTTGTAGGTTAATTGGCTTTGGTAAAAATTGTAAATTGTCCCTAGTGTGTGTAGGATAGTGCAAGGATACGGCATGGCTCTAAACTAGTTAGATTTTACTTCTCCCTACAATATATTTGCATGGCAGTAGGTATATTACAATACTTACCTTCAGCGGCGCTGCAATTCTGCCACTGGTCGTGTGCGCGATTGTGGCGCCTTTGAGTGGGGGGCGGGGTTAAAATGCATTTTTCTTCTTACCTTGTCCTGGATTATATTTGGTTGGAGTGCAAGCTTTTGCTGAAGAATCGTTCCGACGAGCGTTCTGTGTTTTTTTATTTTTGTTTAATCGCCCGACTCACTCGCCGACAACGGGGGCGGATTTCAGGTAGGTGACAGGTAAAAGAAAGCTGTTTATTTTTATGTATAAAAGTGCTCCTTAAAATGCCTTTAGTTCACATTTAAAGTTGCGAAACGGTGATTTAGTCCCGATACCAACCGGCAGTGTTTTTCATGCCGATATGGGGGTCTAAATCACTGCAAACCGCAACATTCCAAATGGTCGCGTTCCAGATAAACCCACTCGCAAGTTGATTTAAATGGCCGTTAATTTACAGGTATTAAACATTAAATTCCTTCCATTTGGCCTATAAATCCATGACAATGAGATTTAAAAATTATGTTATATTGTGAATTCTTGTGTGAATGTTATTTGGACACTTAGGCTATTTAAAAATGTTAATCTATTCTTAAGAAATTGATAGATGTTTAGATCTTGTAATTGAATTTTGTAATTAGCTACAATTAGGTAACTAACTAATTATATGCTTTAATTTCAAGTCATCTAAGTAAGATTGTTTCATATTTGTTTCAGAATGCTTCAATCTATAATAACTGAAAATTTATTTCAGCTCTTAATTTTTAAGAAAGTTATGGCCATTTGACTGTCCTCGATCACAGCTTTTGTGTTAAGTCAATCGAAAAGCAATAGGGAACAAGATGCTAATTTCTGAATATGAAAATGGCCATAACTTTTTTAATACTGAAGATATGAGAGTGAATTAGGTGTCAAATTAAACTTATTTTTATGCTTTATCTGATGGGATAAATTACAGACTTGAATTTTAAAATCTCGAAATTTTGTAACATTGCTAATGGCAGTATGTAAGAACAAGAAAATGCAGGTGCTTCTTTTACAAAAAAAGACACAAAGTGCTGAAGTAACTAAGCAGGTCAGGCAGCATTTCTGGAGAACATGGATAGGTGATGTTTCAGGTCAGGGCCCTTCTTCAGACTGAATTCTTCAAGTTGAGTCTGAAGAAGGGTCCTGGCTCAACATGTCCTCCAGGGTTTGCTGTCTGACCCGCTGAGTTACTTCAGCACTTTGTATTTTCCTGGCAACTTGCCGTTACAGCAAAATGGGGGAGATTGCATCTAAGTACCGAGGGACATCAGGAAAAGGATCAGAGATTTCCTTAACCAATTGAAGGACTGTGAATTGGGCTGCATAAATCCAATGTCAAATCAGACACCAAAAGCAATGTGAGCAAAAGAAAGATTAAGAAAGAGAAAAAAATTATAGCATGAAGGAAACATTATAAAGCAATGATTTGTTTTAAAAATGAGATTTCAAAATAAAATCTATAATCTGGTCAAGAGACACTAGACAATAGACAATAGGTGCAGGAGTAGACCATTCGGCCCTTCGAGCCAGCACCATCATTCAATGTGATCATAGCTGATCATCCCCAATCAATACTTCAATTTGTCTTCCTGTAAATGTGAAGCATTTAGATAGCAAGGACACATCACAGCCTGTATCTGTACACTCTGGATGACTTGATTGTAATCATGCATTGTCTTTCCGTCCTGTATAATTTTTCCGCTAACTGGATAGGACACAACAGAAAGCATTTCAATGCAGCTCGGTGCACATGATAATAAACTGAGCTAAACTAAATTAAAGTAAACTATACTAAACTAGCCTAATAAACTAAGCTAAAATAAACTGTGATATTTAGAATCCCTTGCAAAAGTAGAGACGGCGTGAAAGAGTGTTCCGACAGGAGAGATTTTGGGCAAAGATTGAAACTTCAACTGAGGTGCAACGTGTAAGTGGCACAAAGGAGTGAAAAGTGGATCATTCATAATGGACCCAAACTCGACCATTGTAAAGAAATTCCATGAGGATACCAGAGTAGGGCAATTGAGAACCAGAGGACATAGGTTTAATATGAGGGGGGGTAGATATAATAAGAATCTGAGAATCATAAGATCTGACCTTTTCACGCAAAGGGTGGTAGATGTAAGGAATGAACTGCCAGAGGAGGCAGTTGAGGCAGGGACTATTGCAATGTTTAAGAAACACTTGGACAGGTACATGGATAGGACAGGTTAAGAGGGATATGGGCCAAATGCAGTTAGGTGGGACCAGTGTGGATGGGACATGTTGGCCAGTGTGAGCAAGTAGGGCAGGAGGGCCTGTTTCCACGCTGTATCACTCTGTGACCCTATGACTCTATAATACCATCACAGTCTCTAATTAGTTAAATATTGCGAGCTTGCACAGGTGAAGAATTAAAGATCAGGGTAACTAATACCATTGCATTACAAATTACATAGCAGGTATATTGATACCTGGTGAGTCGACAAATTCTTTCATTATTAAAGTAAAGCGGAGATGGACTAATAAAACATTTGAATATTTAAACTCAGCTGTGAGTAGCCTCAACCCTGTCAACACCTTCCATGGTTCAGGGCATTATGAAATAAATATTATTGTAATTAAAAAATTACAGTTTACATCCTATAAATATAATTTGAGAAATAACACAAATCCAATTTAATGAATCCCATCAGACCAGAGGCATATAAAAATATTCATTCGAGAAGTAGTTTATAGTAAATGTGTTTAACTAAAGTCCATTAGGTCTGGCTGTTTTATATCCATAATGAGTTTATAAAATCTTGAATAGTCCTCTACTAACCAGTCAATTATCAACATTAAGTTGGCACAGTGGCACAGCTAATAGAGTTGCCTCTTCGCAGCACCAGACCCGGATTTGATCCTGCCCTCAGTTGCTACCTGTGTGGAGTTTGCACGTTCTGCCTGTGACCACGTAGGTTTCCTCAGAGTGCTCCGTTTTCCTCCCGCATCCTAAAGACGTGCGGGATTGTAGGTTAATTGGACCTCTGAAAATCGCCCCTTGTCTGTAGGGAGTGGAAGAGAAAGTAAGATAAGATAGAACTAGTGTGAACGGGTGATCGATGGTCGGCGTGGACTCAGTGGGTCGAAGGGCCCGTTTCAGTGCTGTATCTCTAAACCTAAAACTAAAAAAGAAAAATGTGTGAAAAAAGCACATTTCCGAAGGAACTCAATGGGTCTGTGGATGTTTCGTATCAGGTCCCTCCTTTATAATATCTTTCCAATTACCAACATTGGTGAATGACTTAACCTGTCAGACTTGGTTCCATCAAATTGCAGTGAAAATAATCTATTAACCTTGATGCTGTTGGGTGGATGATCTGTCAATTCGGGTGCACTCATTAACTGGTCATTCAGTCTTTTAGAATGGATAACCTAGGGTTCCGACCCGAAACGTCACTCATCTCTTTTCTCCAGTGATGCTGCCTGATCCGCTGACTTAATCCAGCACTCGGTGTCTAACTTATCAGCCTGTTGTAATTCGGTTGTAACTCAGAGATCTGTTAGTTGTATCATCCATCTGTTAGTTGTATTTTCAAGGTGACTGGAGGAGTTTTAATTTTTCAACATTTATGCTTCACATACTTAAGGAAGAAGCAGGGGGTGAGAGATGAGAACATAACCGCTGTTATCATTGAAGGCTCCCAAATTATCCTGACCTAAATATAATAACCTTATGATGACTATGTTCATTTCAAATTGAAAACCAATATTGTGCTGGAACAAACATTCTATGTTCTCCCGATGTTTACCTTTTTAGTTCAGTTTAGCGATCACCCATTCACATTAGTTCTATGTTATCTCACTTTCTTGTCCACTCCCTACACACCAGGGGCCATTTACAGAAGGCAATTAACCTACAAACCCGCACGTCTTTGGGATGTGGGAGGTAACCAGAGCACCAGGAGGAAACCCACGCGGTCACAGGGCGAACATGCAAATTGCATCCAACAGCACTCAAGGTGAGGATCGGATCTAGATCTCGGGTGCTGTGAGGCAGTGGCTATTCCAGGTGCACCACAGTGCTGCCCTAACATCTGTAACATCTCTTTTGACACTTTTCAAAACAGGTATTAAAAAGAAATAAAACTACTAATGTCTTACTGCTTTCTTCTAAACTGGAGGAGTTTCAAAGAAAATAGGTGCTAATTTCCCCTCTGAAATTGTTAAGCACTATTGTGATTTTTATTCATAAAGTAACCATGAAAAGCCAAAGTTCTTCACAGACAGGTTTTAGGAAAACAAATATTGTGCTATATGGTGCGAAGAGATGGCTGATGGTTTTATTGAAGAAGATAGACACAAAAAGTTGGAGTAACTCAGTGGCAGGCAGCATCTCTGGAGAGAAGGAATGGGTGACATTTCAGGTCGAGGAAATTCTTCAGACTTACTCCCTGTCCCGCTGAGTTGCTTCAGCTTTTTATGTCTATCTTCAGTTTAAACTATCATCTACAGTTCCTTCCTACAAGTTTGGTTAAAGAATGTGGCTTTAGTAAGTTTTCTAAGATGGGGCTAGAGAAAAGGAAGAGCAGGAAGGTTTCTGGAGGGAGCTCCCACCAACGAGGGCCAAGGAGAGGCAAGGAGATGGGAGAGGTCTGGGAGAGGAGCTTCAAAGGAACGCCGTATTCAGTCTGGATGTTGAGCTGCAGGACATGGAGATTACTCTGGGAGAATTCAAAAGCAAGGAAGTACCAGTGAGGACAGAGATGGTGGCTGAGTGGGACCTTGTGCAGCAGAGACGCAGTCAGTGAGTTCTGCATCACCTGGAGTTAATGGAAGGCGTAGAGTAGGAAGTTGAGCAGCAATGAGAACATTGGAACAATCACGCATGTACTCAAATAGCCTCAAAGGCCTGTTGTGCCGGCGGCTGCCCTGGGTTGGGGTTGCGGGGATCGGCCTGACCAGGAGATGTTGTCGATATCCACTGCTGCTCTGTGTCGCTGGAGGCCGTGTACGAGCCAGTGATTTCTGTTGTGCACAGGATTAAGGTGGGGAAGATACAGAAAAGTTTGATCAGGTAGATGTAATTAGTCCATGATTGATTCTAAAAGCAATTAGATCCTGCAGCTTTAAGAGCAAAAAACACCATTTTAGAGGAACTCAGCAGGTCAGGCAACATAGAAACATAGAAACATAGAAAATAGGTGCAGGAGTAAGCCATTTGGCCCTTCGAGCCTACACCACCATTCAATATGATCATGGCTGATCATCCAACTCAGTATCCTGTACCTGCCTTCTCTCCATACCCCCTGATCCCTTTAGCCACAAGGGCCACATCTAACTCCTTCTTAAATATAGCCAATGAACTGGCCTCAACTACATTCTGTGGCAGAGAATTCCAGAGATTCACCACTCTCTGTGAAAAAAATGTTTTTCTCATCTCAATCCTAAAAGATTTCCCCTTTATCCTTAAACTGTGACCCCTTGTTCTGGACTGTGGAGGGAATGGACCATTTGGCTTTACGAGGCTAAATGATTCAGACAGATCTTGCTTTGGCCACACGACAATATACAGGATGCCACATGGTATAGAAACAAGGAACTGCAGATGCTGAGGTGTAAACAAAAGACACAAATGCTGGAGTACCTCAGTGGGTTAGGCAGCATCACTGGAGGACATGGATAGGTTTTTGGGTCAGGACACTTCAGTCTGAAAAAAGGTCTCGACCCGAAACTTCTCTTATCAATGTTCTTCAGAGATGCTGCCTGACCCGCTGAGTTACTCCGGCCTTTTGTGTCTTCATGAGGTAACCTTCGTGTCTTTATGAAATAGTACAATCAGCTAACTTACTGTCAGCTCCACGATGGGAAATCTATGCTTCAATAAATATATTTTTCAGTTCAGTGATGAGCTTTTCAGTTACCAAAGACCAATTAAATTACCAAAGTTATTTAATTAATAATTAATTCTGGCAGCATGCGATGTCAGAATATAAAAACCAAGATGGCGGCAGCGGCGGATGGAAGAAAGCCTTCGTGCTGGTGAGCGGAGTGGAGGCTCACCTCACGTGACCAGAGAGGTGCTCTGGGTGTTCCGAGGTTGGCAGCGGGAGGCGCCCCGGGGCATGGAGGCTGAGCGTTGACCATGTGAGGCAGGGAATGCCGCGTTCAGAGGTCGATGCATCTGGATCAAGGCATCGCTGGAGTGGGCCGCGGCAGCAGCCTGGGGATCGATTAGGTCAGGCGCCAATCCACGTGGCCGAGCACACAGATCGCACACGGCCTGCAGCGGCACGGAGCAGCGGTGGAGGACATCGACAGCGTCGCCTGGCCAGGCTGATCACTGCAACTCTGACTCAGAGAAGCACGATGGTAGAGTTGCTGCCTTACAGCGCCAGAGAGCCGGGTTCAATTCTGACTATGGGTGCTGTCTGTATGGAGTTTGTACATTCTCCCTGCGGCCTGTGTGGGTTTTCTCCGGTTGCTCCAGTTTCCTCCCACACTCCAAAGACATACAAGTTTGTAGGCTAATTGGCTTCGGTATAATTGTAAATTGTCCCTAGTGTGTAGGAAGGTGTTAGTGTGCGAGGATCGCTGGTTGGTGGCCTGAAGGGCCCGTATTCACGCTGAATCTCTAAACTAAACTAAACACAGCCACCGCCAGGACAACAGGCCTTTAAGGCTAAATTAAAACAAATACTTTTGACAACGCTGAACTTGAAGGGTACAAGATGGCGCCAGAAACATGGCAACTCTTGTGTAGTGCTTCAGTATAATCTATTCTTGCATACGTGTACTTAAGTATGATTGCGTCGATGTATAGTAAGATTTTTACTGCAATGTATGGGGAAGAAGGAATCTCACAGCTCCTAGGTACATGTGACAATGTGACCAGTTGCTAAACACTTTAACTCCACCTCTGCATTCCCACACTGACCTTTCTGTCCTGGGCCTCCTCCATTGTCAGAGTGAGGCCCAACACAAATTGGAGGAACAACACCTCATATTTCGCTCGGGCAGCTTACACCCCAGCAGTATGAACATTGAATTATCTAACTTCAAGTAAACCTTGTTTCCCCCCTCACTCCATCCCTCCCCCTTCCCAGTTGTCCGACCAGTCTTACTGTCTCCGACTACAATTTATCTCTGTTTGCTTTGTGGTTACCTTCTCCCAACTAACAATGAACTTTTCTACATGTTCCTTGATCTTTATTCCCTTTGTCTGGTTTTCACACCTTCCACTTCCTTACCTGTACACTTCCTTATCTCTGTGTCTCCCTCTCCCCTGACATCAGTCGAAAGAAGGGTCTCGACCCGAAACGTCACCCATTCCTTCTCTCCATCGATGCTGCCTGTCCCGCTGAGTTACTCCAGCATTTTGTGTCGATCTTTTGTGACAACAAAATGCCATTGACCCATTAAACATGAATATAGATTTAATTTCAATTTTATTTTATTGGAGATGTTATTTAAAACAGATTAATGCTGCACAAAAATCACAGCCATTCCAGTTATTGTCACGCAGCCTAATTTCAAGGTTTATTATGACATTTAGCTGGTAATGTTCACAAGCAATGCTGCAGTAATGTAATAATAAGAGCAACTGACCCTGCGCCTTGTATGCAAAGGTAGGGTGTGCCAAGCGAATTAATCGTGCTTCATGGACCTTATTGAACTGGAATATCTATTATAACCATGATGATGTGCTGAAAAATACATAATTGTTATGATACAGACCCTTCTGTTTGACATTCCTACATACGGTATGTATACTTGCCAATTATATTTCAGTACCATTTGCATCTTACCAATTTAGCATCATTACTAGCTGTTCATCTTTATCTCCCAGAGATGTAATTGTGTTTTTTTTTGCCATACATCTCTACAAAAGCACATTGTAATGAGTTATTGATTTTATCGTTCACGAGATCATTTAAACTCCTTAATTAAATTATGACTGCTTGCTAGTTGCTAACCATGCAAAATTGCACATATCCAGTGCAATTGTATCCAGTGACTCCATTTAAAATGCATTACTCCCATAAGAATGGCCATTCGAAAATTGCAACTATTCTGCTTGACCCGTGGTGGCAGCTTAGAAAACTGTCCCGTTTGGTGAGGTTTGATTCTGTTGTTTCCAAAGGGTTGGCAGGTTTGAATTCAAGGCTGGCTTCAAGAGTTCTACATCTAATTCAGGCTGGCAATGGGAGGGTTATCAAGATGGGTGGTACAGTGGTGCAGTTAATAGAGATGTTGCCTCACAGTGCCCGAGATCTGGATTTGATCCTGACGTCGGGTGCTGTCTGTACGGAGTTTGTACGTTCTCCTGTGACCCAGGGATTCCGAATTCCTCACACATCTCAGACGTGCAGGTTTGTAGGTTAATTGGCTTCTGTAAATTGGCCCCTATTGAGGAGGTTGCAGAAGTGGGATAACATGGAACCAGTGTGCAGGGTGGTCAATGGCCAAAGCTCACATTCCTTGGTGCAATCACTTGCTTTAAGTAACACCTTCAGCAACTACTGAACAGGGCAAAGTCATCACAGTCCCATCCACACTTGATCATCCTGGCTTTCCACGATGCCCCAACCCAAAGGATGATGAGCTGTTCTGTGCAGAGCCTCATGAGCAGGAACCAGGTCTCCAGCCCCAACGGATGAACCAGGGTTCCAGCCCCAAGAGAGACGTTCCTCCCTCCCTCCCTTCATTACCCCCCTCTCTCCTTCCTTCCTTCCTTCTCCCTCCCTCCCTCCTATCCACACTCCTTCTATCCCTCCTCACTCCCTCTTTCCTCCCTCCTTCCCTCCCCCCTCCCTCCCTCCCTCCCTCCTTTCCTCCTCCCTCCCTCCCACCCTCCTTCTCTCCTCTCCTCCAGAGACGGTTGTGGAACCTGATGTGAAGAAAGACAACTGCAGCTGGCCAAAAAAAGGCAGACTCATCACGACACCATCAAAGTGACTTTGAAATACCAGGCTACAATCATGCCTTCCAAAGGATCTTGTTGCTTTGAGAACATTAATTAATTCTGTCTCATTACACAATACCAGATGTAATGTAGCTAATCCCTGGTTGGTTCTTCACTATATTACCTCCCAAATACTCTCTATGAACGAGTTCTCAATGCTACCTGTGGTAATTGAATTTATCTTATCAATATAATAATTCAAATTCATCCTTATTATATTGGTACCTTTCCTACCTTACCTAAAAAATGCTTAAGTAACATTTAGACAGGTACATGGATATGACAGGTTTAGAGGGATATGGGCCAAATGCCGGCAGGTGGGACTAGTGTAAATGGGACGTTGATAGGTGTGGGCAAGTTGGGCCGAAGAGCCTGTTTCCACGCAGCATAACGCTATTACTCTATGAGGCTATGACCTTAAGCGAGGTACAGTGGTGCTGCAGTAGAGCTGCTGCCTTATAGCGCCAGAGACCCGGGTTTGATCCTGACTACAGGTGCTGCATGTACGGAATTTCTGTAAAGTCTCTCGCTGTAACCCTAAAGTCTAAATCTAAAGTTTACAAACCTCCATTATTTATTGAGTGCCACTCTATACTCCAGTATACTTACTGTATCCTTACACTTACTATTTTTGATCTCCATCTGAACTCTTTCTACAGCTTAAGCTTTTGTGCCAATGTCATTCTCCATCATTGCCACTGATCTCATTCTTTATTCACACTTATGCAACCTTCGTATCCTTTCTGCTTTTTCTTCATATTTCCCAAATACCCCTGAATATTTAGCCTGTGTCTGTCCCGGATGTTAATCGAGCTCCTTAAATAAGTTGGTCCTACTTACTTCTACTTGGTCCATATCCCTGCAAACCTTTGCAACCATGTACCTGTCCAAGTGCCTTTATAATTGTACCTGCCCCTCCCACCTCTTCATGCTGCTCGATCAGTGTACAAAATAAGTCAAGTCAAGTCAAGTCAAGTTTATTCGTCACATACACATACGAGATGTGCAGTGAAATGAAAAGTGGCAATGCTTGTGGATTGTGCAAACAAAACTATAAAACAGAATGGAACAGAAACACATATTCACATATTACATATTTGTGGGAGGAAAAAAAGAAAAAAAACAGCAATTTAAAAAAGACACCACACAGTAAATTGGTTCAGTAAAGTTAGTCCCTGGTGAGATAGGAGTTTACAGTCCTAATGGCCTCTGGGAAGAAACTCCTTCTCATCCTCTCCGTTTTCACAGCATGGCAACGGAGGCGTTTGCCTGACCGTAGCAGCTGGAACAGTCCGTTGCTGGGGTGGAAGGGGTCTCCCATGATCTTGTTGGTTCTGGAGTTGCACCTTCTGATGTATAGTTCCTGCAGGGGGTCGAGTGTAGTTCCCATAGTGCGTTTGGCCGAACGCACTACTCTCTGCAGAGCCTTCTTGTCCTGGGCAGAGCAGTTCCCAAACCAAATTGTGATGTTTCCGGACAACCCTCTTTCACCACCCTCTATGTCCTACATTCAAGACAATTTTGTATTCAATTGACTAGCTCACCTTGGATCCCATGTGATCTCACCTCCCAGATGAGTCTGACAGTTCATCCATGTTGCTGCATGTATTCTGATAAAGAACTTAATCTTTATCTTATCATTTTTCCTTGTCCCTGTTTATTGGTTTTAGTTTAGAGTTTTAGAGATACAGCATGGAAACAGGCCCTTCGGCCCAACTGTGCTGACACCTAGGGTTGCCAACTTTCTCACTCCCAAATAAGGGACAAAAGGTCAAACTAAGGGACAAATTCCCGACGGCAATTTGTTGACAGACTCGGCGCGGATAAAGTCCGGCACCCCATCCAACTCATGAACCGATGATCGGCCATGAGAAGGAGGGGTGGTGGTGTCGGCGGTAAGCGAAGGTCCGAAAGCTGGCTGGTCTGCCGACCGAATGGGCCACGGGCGAGGTGCTGCTGCTGCACTCCATGGGCTGCACTACATCGGGATTGGTGAGGCGGGGCCAGACGCGGCACTCCGAACCGACAGTCCCCTCGACCCGAGTAGTAGCAGTCAAATACGGGACAAGGGCGGTCCCGTATGGGACAAACCAATTTAGCTCAATAAACGCGATGTCCCGGCTAATACGGGGCAGTTGGCAACCCTACCCACACCGGCCAACGATCGCCCATACAGTAGTTCTATCCTACACACTAGAGACAATTTACAGAAGCCAATTAACCTACAAACCTGTACGTACGTCTTCGGAATGTGGGAGGAAACCGGAGCACCCGGAGAAAACCTACGTGATCACAGGGAGAGCGTACAAACTCCGTACAGACAGCAGCCGTGGTCAGGATTGAACCCAGGTCTCTGGTGCTCTAAGGCAGCAACTTTACCCCAGCGCCATTACTACACTCTTACGCCTGTAGTTTTTGGTCTTTCCCTCCACATTCCAGTTATTATTACGCATGTGACTGTTCTGCATCTTTCCCTTTCCTTTCACCTTGCCCTCCTCAATATCTCCTTACCTTCAGGGAGCTTCGGACCTGGACTCCCAAGATTTCCCTGTACAATAATGAATGGGAATTATTCTGATTCTATCTCCAGGATCCCATCCCTGACCCCGCAAACCTCACCACCTATTCAGGTGCAACCCATCTGGCCTTTAATGGTCTCACCTCCCCCAGGGATATCCCAATTGTTTAGCAATCCAAAGCCACCCTTCTATACTATCTCTCCTGTCAGATGTTCCATAGGAGAGGGAAAGATTGAATAGGAACCTGAGGGGCAACCTTTTTACTCAAAGGGTGGTGGGTAGTGGGAACAAGCTGCCAGATGGGATAGTTGAGGCAGGTACTATCACAACATTTAAAAATTCATAAGGACAGGTACAAGAATAGGAAAGGTTTAGAGGGATATGGGCCAAATGCAGGCAGGTGGGACTAGTATAGATGGGGCAAATCTTAGATGATATGGACAAATTGGGCTGAAGGGCCCATTTCCTTGCTTTACGACTCTTTGTTCTACTGTTTTATCTTAGAAACATAGAAACAGAAAATAGGTGCAGAAGTAGGTCATTCGGCCGTTCGAGCCAGCACCGCCATCCAATATGATCATGGCTGATCATCCAAAATCAGTACCCCGTTCCTGCTTTCTCCCCATCTCTTCCTATTTCTGTTTCTCACTAGCATGTGGAAATGGCAGTAATCCAGTGATTATGTTTTTGAAGTTTCCTGGCTCCTCATTCCCTGTCTTTCTTTCCACCGATGTTGTTGTTATTGATATAGACCACAACTGCTAGCCCACATCAATGAAGTGTTCACCACTCCACTTTGATAACCTCTGCAGCCATTCAGTGACACCCTTAATCCTTGTATAAGGAGACACATGCGATCTCCGGGTCAAATCTCCATCCACTGATATGCCTGCCCCTCCTATAATCCCCATTCACAATTGTACAGAGATTTTGAAGCCCATATCACCCTAAAAGTGCCGACACAAGTAGATAGAGTGGTAAAAAAAAAGGCGTATAGAATGCCTGCCTTCATTGATTGGACATGAAGTATAAGAGTCAGGAAGTCATGGTGCAGCAGTAGAGTTGCAGCCTCACAGCACCAAAGACCCAGGTTCGATCCTGACTACCGGTGCTGTCTGTACAGAGTAAAAACATAGAAACATAGAAACATAGAAAATAGGTGCAGGAGGAGGCCATTCGGCCATTTGAGCCAGCACCGCCATTCGTTGTGATCATGGCTGATCATCCCAAATCAATAACCCATGCCTGCCTTCTCCCCATATCCGATGACTCCGCTAGCCCCTAGAGCTCTATCTAACTCTCTCTTAAATCCATCCAGTGACTTGGCCTCCACTGCCCTCTGTGGCAGGGAATTCCATAAATTCACAACTCTCTGGGTGAAAAAGATTGTTCTCACCTCAATCTTAAATGACCTCCCCTTTATTCTAAGACTGTGGCCCCTGGTTCTGGACTTGCCCCACATTGGGGAAATTTTTCCTGCATCTAGCTAGTCCAGCTTTATAAAAATTGCTTTATAAAAATTGGTGAGGCCACATTTGGAGTATTGTCTGTAGTTCTGGTCACCCCATTACAAGAAGATGTGGAGGCTTTGGAAAGAGTGCAGAAGAGGTTTACCAGATGGTGCCTGGATTAGAGAGTATTTGCTATAAGGAGGAGTTGAACAAACTTGGATTGTATTATCTGGATCATCGGAGGTTGAGGGGAGGCATGATAGAATTATATTAAATTACTAGAGGCGCAGATAGGATAGACAGTCAGAACCTTTATCACAGGTGGAAATGCCAAAGACGAGGACACAGCTTTCAGATCAGAGGGGGAAAGTTTAAAGGTGAGTGCGGGAAGTTACATGGAGAGTGGTGGGTGCCTGGAGCGTGCTGCCTGAGCTGGTGGTGGAGGCAGAGTTGATAGTGGCATTTAAGAGGCTTTTAGATAGGTACCTGGACATGCAGGGAATGAAGAAATATGGATCACATGCAGATGGAGGAAACGAGTTTAACTTGGCTCTCACATAGAACATAGAACAGTACAGACAGGAAAATCTCTTGCTCAGCCAAATGCAAATCCAATTCAATCTTCAAATTTGCAGATTACACCACTGTCGTGGGCCAAATATCAAATAGGGACGGGACAGAGTGGGATGGAGATTGAGAACCTCGTGTCCTGATGTCGAGACAACAACCTATCTCTCAAAGTCAGCAAGACAAAGGAGTTAGTGATCAACTTCAGGAAGTGAAACGGAACACATACCCCAGTTTGCATTGGTGGTGCCGAAGTAGAGATGGTTGAAAACTTCAAATTTCTAGGAGTAAATATCGTCAGAAAGTTGTCCTGAACAAGCCATATTGAACCAATGGCCAAAAAAGCACACCAATGCCTCTACTTCCTTAGAAGGCTTTGGAGATTTGGCATGTCCCCAACAGCTCACACCAATGTCTACAGAAGCACTGTAGAAAGCATTTTATCAGCATGCATCGGAGCATAGTTTGGGAACAGCTCCATCCAAGACTGCAAGAAATTGCAGAGAATTGTGGATGCAGCCCAGACCAGCACACAAACCAACCTCCCTTCCATTGACTCCATTTGCATTTCACAATGCCTCAGCAAGGCCACCAGCATAATCAAGGACGAGTCTCACCCTGGTCACTCTCTCTTCTCCCCTCTCCCATCGGGCAAGAGGGACAAAAGTGTGAATACGTACACCTCCAGATCCAGTTTCTTCCCAGCTGTTATCAAGCAACTAAACCATCCTATCAACAACTAGAGAGTGGTCCTGAGCTACTAACTACCTCATTGGAGACCCTCAGACTATATTTAATTGGACTTTGTCTTGCACTAAACATTATTCCCTTTATCATGTATCTGTACACTGTGAATGACTCAATTATGATTCATGTATAATCTTTCCGCTGACTGGTTAGCACGCAACAAAAGCTTTTCACTGCACCTCGGTACACGTGACAATAAACTAAAGTAAACTGAAGTAAACTGTTACTTCGTGTGCAACCAAGCTACTTCAGGTGCCAGGCTCCTGACTAGGGTTGCCAACTGTCCTGTATTAGCCGGGACATCCCGTATATTGGGCTAAATTGGTTTGTCCCATACAGGACCGCCCTTGTCCCGTATTTGACTGCTACTACTCGGGTTGAGGGAACTGTCGGGTCAGAGTGCCGCGTCTGGCCCCGCCTCACCCGTCCTGACGAAGTGCAGCCCATGGAGTGCAGCAGCAGCGCCTCGCCCGTGGTCCCGTTGGTCACCAGCCTGGCCAGTTGTCTGACCATCGGACCTTCGCTTACCGCCGACACCACCACCCCTCCTTCTCATGGCCGATCATCGGTTCATGAGTTGGATGTGGTGCCAAACTTTGCATGCGACGTCGCGCGGGCCAAAACTCCTCAGCTGGCCCCCCAGCTGGACCAACTCATCATTCACCCAGACACGGCCGAGTCGGTCAACGATTTGCCATCGGGAATTTGTCCCTTATTTTGACCTTTTGTCCCTTATTTGGGAGTTAGAAAGTTGGCAACCCTACTTCTGACTGGCAGCATTCCCCTCAGGAACCATCACCCTCACCAGAATCCATTATGGAGAAGTCTGCTTGTGAGGGACTCAGAGGATGTCTGCAAGACCTGCTGTTTCTCTCATCTGTTGACGATCTCCTACCCTCACACGCTTAAGCTGCAGTAGAACCACCTCTCCGAATGGCCTACTGGACACTCCCTGCTGGTTTTAACCTCTCCAGACCACATAATAGGTAACTCTGGGTACAAAAAGCTGCCACAGGTACAACTGGCCCAAAGCTGCCTGTCTGTGTTTATGTTCTCTATGAGTCTACATTGGTGTTGGATTTAAAATTAGAATGCTGATATTTGACTGAGTGCTAGTTGGCGCCATCTAATGGTGAGTTGATCATTTGCAAACCAGCTCAAACAAAAATAATTGCTGCAGATGTTGAAAATCTGAAAATAAAGAAAAGCAGAAATATTCAGTAGATTAAATTTTGAAATTAGGGTTAAAAAAAAGGGCCTTGTACACTAAACATTGGCCAATTTGGATTCTTCCCTGAATCTAACCTAATCCTTAAAATATTTTCTCTGCTTTTGTCCAGATCACCCATGCAAATGCTGAACCAGGTCATTAATAATCTAAATAACTGCATGGAAGTTCAATGATCCTGGGTTATATCAGTGATCCCAAACTTCACTGCTATAATCCAGTATCTTGTTTGCACATTTTCGAGCGGCACAGCAGGTAGTGCTGCTGTCGCTAATCTCAGAGACCCAGGCTCAGTCCAGATTCTCATTGCTGCTTGCACAGAGGTTGTGACTATGGGGTCCCCCCGTCTGGTCTTGTTTCCTCCCACATCCCAAAGGTGTGATGATGAAATAGTCACAGTAAATTACCCCTAGTGTGGGTGGGGGCGGTGCGTCAATTGGGAGGAGTCACTGGATATGTGAGTGAGAGGGAATAGTTTACTGGGGAACCAAGTTCAAGTTCAAGTTCAAGTGAGTTTATTGTCATGTGTCCCTGTATAGGACAATGAAATTCTTGCTTTGCTTCAGCACACAGAACATAGTAGGCATTTACTACAAACAGATAAGTGTGTCCATATACCATGATATAAATATATACACACATGAATAAATAAACTGATAAAGTGCAAATAACAGAAAATGGTTATTAATAATCAGAGTTTTGTCCGAGCCAGGTTTAATAGCCTGATGGCTGTGGGGAAGTAGCTATTCCTGAACCTAGTTGTTGCAATCTTCAGGCTCCTGTACCTTCTACCTGAAGGTAGCAGGGAGATGAGTGTGTGGCCAGGATGGTGTGGGTCTTTGATGATACTGCCAGCCTTTTTGAGGCAGTGACTGCGATAAATCCTCTCGATGGAAGGAAGGTCAGAGCCGATGATGGACTGGGCAGTGTTTACTACTTTTTGTAGTCGTTTCCTCTCCAGGCGCTCAAATTGCCGAACCAAGCCACGATGCAACCGGTCAGCATGCTCTCTACTGTGTACCTGTAGAAGTTAGAGAGAGTCTTCCTTGACAAACCGACTCTCCGTAATCTTCTCAGGAAGTAGAGGCGCTGATGAGCTTTCTTGATAATTGCATTAGTGTTCTCGGACCAGGAAAGATCTTCAGAGATGTGCACAATGAGGGAAGGGATTGTTCTAGTGGATGGCATGGAGCAGATGGGCAAAATGGCCTCTTCCTCCATCATTCAGAAATGCAAGTATTGTGGCGGCTCCTAAGGGTCGTGCCATCATACTGTCGAACCCCTCGGCACGGGAATGGTTCAGTCCGGAGGCGGCCATTAGCCAGAGGGTTTAAAGGCAGGGGTTTGGGTGCCATCTTTCTCTTGTTTGGTTTTCCCTACAACCGGGAGGAACATAATTAAAGGTGCCTCTCAAAACACTGGACTTCGTGCTTCCTTTTGAGACCCACGCACCACATTGGTGACCCCGAAGTGATCTGAACACGCAGCCTTTTTCAAAAGTGGATCTGGTACGGGGTTATAACCAGATCCCGGTTCATCCGGATGACGTACCCAAGATGGCGATCATCACGCCATTCGGACTTTACGAGTTCACGCGGATGCCGTTCGACCTCAAGAACGCTGCGCAGGCCTTTCTACGCCTAATGGACGGAGTTTGTCGCAACCTCGATTTTGTGTTTGTGTACCTGGACGACATCCTGGTGGCCAGCCGCTCACAGCAGGAGCACTGTGCCCACCTTCGGCAGCTCTGTCAGCGGCTCAGCGAGCATGATTTGGCCATCAACCTCAACAAGTGCCGTTTTGGTGTAACCGAGATTGACTTCCTCGGCCACTGCGTGACTGCGCAATGGCGCGGTTCCCCTGCCTGACAGGGTCAACGCCATCCGTCGGTTTCCCCGCCCAAGCACGATGCGTGGCCTGCAGGAGTTTGTCGGCATGGTGGCATTTTACCATCGTTTCATGCCATCCACGGCCCACATCATGCGGCCTCTGTATCAACTTCTGGTGGGTGGGCAGAACAAGAACGTTGAATGGACCCATGAGGCAGGGGCAGCTTTTGACGGCGCGAAGGAGGCCCTTGCTCGGGCCGTACTGCTGGTGCACCCGCGGGAAGATGCCCCGACTGCTCTCACGGTGGACGCCTCGGAGTCGGCGGTTGGTGCTGTGCTGGAGCAACTGACGGGCGGAGGTTGGCGGCCCCTGGTCTTCTTCAGCCGGCATCTCAACCGTGCGCAGACAAAATACAGCGCATTCGATCGCGAGCTCCTGGCTCTGTACCTGGCAGTGCGCCATTTTCGCTACTTCCTGGAGGGCCGCACATTCACCGCCTACACGGACCACAAGCCGCACACTTTCGCCCTGGCGAAGGTTTCCGACCCCTGGTCTGCACAACAGCAGCGGCAATTGGCCTACATTTCGGAGTATACAACATCTATCCACTACATCGAGGGGAAAGAGAACCGGGTGGCCAACGCATTGTCCCGCCCCGCTATCAACGCCATGTTCAAGGTGGCGCCCGGAATTGACTATTCTGCTCTGGCAGAGGCACAGCTCACGGACGATGAGATGCCCGCCTACCGGACTGCCATCTCCGGCCTCCGCCTTGAGAATGTCCCTCTCGGTCCTGGGGGAGTGACAATCCTGTGCGATGTGTCGTCCGGTCAGCCGCGCCCCATCGTCCCTGCCACCTGGTGCCGGAGGGTGTTCGAGGTCATCCACGGACTGGCTCACCCATCAATCCGGGCGACAATGGCACTAGTGGCCGCTCGTTTCATGTGGCACGGTCTGCGCAAGCAGGTTGGCCATTGGGCTCACACCTGCATTCCGTGCCAGACGGCGAAAATCCAGCGCCATGTCCATGCGCCTCTCCAGGAGTTTGGTCTACCTCACCGGCTATTCGACGATCTCCACGTAGACATTGTAGGGCCTCTCCCGCCGTCCCGGGGCATCACCCACCTTCTCACAATGGTGGACCGCTTCACACGGTGGCCGGAGGCCATTCCGCTGGCCGATACTTCAAAGGCTACGTGTGCTCGTGCATTGTCCACGCACTGGGTTACTCGCTTCGGGGTGCCGGCGCACATCTCCTCAGACCGGGGGACACAGTTCACCTCCGAGCTGTGGTCAGCCATGGCTCGCTTGCTGGGTGTGCGGCTACACCACACCACGGCTTACCACCCGCAAGCTAACGGTCTGGTGGAGAGGTTCCACCGGCAGCTAAAGGCAGCACTGAAGGCACGACTCTCCGGCCCGGACTGGATGGACGAGTTGCCGTGGGTCATGCTGGGCATCCGGACTGCTCCCAAAGAGGACTTGGCCTCAACATTGGCAGAGCTCGTGTACGGGTCGCCACTCACGGTGCCCGGGGAGTTTGTGCCGTCGGCGTCGGGGCAGCAGGGAACGCCCTCATCCACCTTAAAGCGCCTTCGCGAGCGAGTTGGCAGGCTCGCACCCGTCCCAACGTCCCGCCATGGGACATTTCGCCCATACGTGCCATCAGCCCTCAGGGACTGCCCATACGTCTTCCTGCGCCGTGATGCCCACCGGACGCCACTCCAGAGGCCGTACGAGGGCCCATTCCGAGTGCTGGAACACGGGCAGTCGACTTTTGTCCTGGTCATGGGGGGCCGGCCGGAGGCAGTGTCGATTGACTGGTTGAAGCCGGCACACCTGGACATTGACCATCCGGTGCTGGTTGCCCAACCTCGGCCTCGAGGGCACCCCCCTTAACGGCTCCCTCCGCCTGTCACTCCACCTGGCCTCCCGCCGGTCCCTCGACCATTCCTTCGACCTGTCCCTCCACCTATGCCTCCGCCAGCCCCACGAACGGCTGACTTCCGCACACGGGCCGGCCGGTTCATGCGCCCGCCGGTGCGTTTCGTGCCTCTGGTTCTGGGGGGGGGGGGGGGTCCTGTGGCGGCTCCCAAGGGTCGTGCCATCATACTGTCGAACCCCTCGGCACGGGAATGGTTCAGTCCAGAGGCGGCCCTTAGCCAGAGGGTTTAAAGGCAGGGGTTTGGGTACCATCTTTCTCTTGTTTGGTCTTCCCTACAACCGGGAGGAACATAATTAAAGGTGCCTCTCAAAACACTGGACTTCGTGCTTCCTTTTGAGACCCACGCACCATTGAAAAATAATAGAAATTCAATGTTGTTCTATGCAAACAGTCCAGTGTGAGAGAGTGTGAGCGCGGGCAGTGAACTGTGACTGTGAGCAGCGAGATGTAAGTGTGAGCGGTAGGCTGGGTATGTGCAGAGCAAGCTGTGAGTGTGAACAGTGAGTTGTGAGTGTGACCAGTTAGGTGTTTATGGGAGTGAATAGTGAGTGTGGGAATGAACAATGAGTATGAGTGATAAGCTGCGAGTGTGAACTGTGAGTGAGAGTGTGTGTAGTGAGTAGTGAGCTGTGAATGTGAGCTGTCAGTTGTGAGTGAGAGCAGTGAACGGTGAGTGTAAGCAATAAGAATGGTGAGTGTGAGCTGAGAACAGTTAGTTATGAGTGTAAAGCAGTGAGTGTGTTGAGAGCTATAGATGTGAGCAGCAACGTGTGACTGTTGAGCTGTGAGTGTGAGCAGTGAGTTGTGACTTTGAGCAGTGGACTGAGTGCGTGAACAGCGGATTGTGAGTGTGAGCAGTGAGATGTCAGTGTGAATGAGAGTGGCGAGTGTGAGCAGTGAGATGTCAGTGTGAGTGTGATCAGCAAGTGTGAGGTGTGTGATTTCAGTGTGAGTGTGAGCGGCAAGTGTGAGTTGTGAGGTGTTAGTGTGGGGTGCCGTGAGCTCCCCTTTATTAATCTTCTATAAATTTCCCTTTCTCTCTGCCTTATGTTTCCTTTGGCTTGTTGAGAATCTCACCGTGAATTGTAATATCGAGAAAACCTGTGATTCCGCCCTCAAAGCAGAGAAGACTTTGTGAAGACTTAATAGAAGCATTTCATGGTGTGGTATTAGGGTAGTGACCTATTTAATGTAATTGGAAAATCAGACGTTCAATGCTTCAACGGTTCATCAGCATCAACGTAGCATTGACTGGAGCTGCACAAGAGTGGAAAGAAGCAGAAACAAGGAACTGCTGGTTTACCGACGGGAAGACACAAAATGCTGGAGTAGCTCAGCACGTCAGTCTGATGAAGGGTCTCGACCTGAAACATCAGCAATCCATGCTCTCAACGGTGGAACAAGCCTGTTGACAAGGCTTTGGCCGGGCTAAAGTTGGGATAAACCATGATGGTTGGAAAACCAGGCAACATTCACCACCTAGTCGGAGGGTTTCAGAATAAAGAACCATCTGCAGAGTGCTACTGTAAATAGCAACAGCTTTAGAAGTGAAAGAAGAATCTCATGTGCAGGAGAAGAAAGCACAATGAATGTTCTGCTGATTAACTCCTTCAAAATCTATAACCTAGAACAGCACAGGAACAGGCCCTTCGGCCCACAATGTCTGCTAAACATGAAGCCATGACCAATTGCTATCAGCCTGCACGTAATCCCTATCCCTCCATTCCTGCACATCCATGTACCTATCCAAAAATCTCTTAAACGCCACTATCGTATCTTCCTCCACCACCACCACCACCACCCCGGCATCACGTTCCAGGCACTCGCCAAGCTTGCCCCGCACATCTCTTTTAAACTTTGCCCCTCTTATCTTAAAGCTATGCCCGCTAGTCTTTGATTATTCCATCCTGGGAAAATAGTTCTGACTGTCTGCCCAATCTGTGTCTCCCATAAAGTCAAAGTCAAATTTATTCGTCACATGCATCAACTAAGGTACAGTGAAATTAATTTTCCATGCAGCGATACAGTTGAAAAAAAGAACACACAATACACAACAAATTGATACACACAATACATACAGTTGATAATAGTTATTTATAGTTGATAAATATTTCATATATATCTTTATAAAAACTTTGTTGTAAATAGATTTTACGCACTGCAGCAAGAGGAGCAGCTGCCTCAGAGCACCACCATCCCCGGTTCAATCCTGACTTCAGGCACTGTCAGTGTGGAGTTTGTATTACAAAATGTGCAAAGATTTGACGTTCTCACTGTGTGGGTTCCCCCGGCTACTCCGGTTCCCTCCCACATACCAAAGATGAGCAGGGCGAAGGATTAATTGACGCCTGTAAATTTCCCACCGTGTGTTGATGAATGACTGAGGGGTGAATGGGAATGTGGGGAGAATAAAATGATCAGGACCAGGATCGGAAGGAACTGCAGATGCTGGTTTTCCATCGATAGACGCAAAAAGCTGGAGTAACTCAATGGGACAGGCAGCATCTCTGGAGAGAAGGAATGGGTGATGTTTCGGGCCGAGACCCTTCTTCAGTCCAGAGATGCTGCCTGTCCCACTGAGTTACTCCAGCTCGTTATGTCTATCTAGGGCCAGTGTAGGATTAGTGTGAATGGGTGCTCAATTGTTAGCATGGACTCGATGGGCTGAAGGGGCAATTTCCATGCCGTATGACTCGATGGCTCATGCAAGTTTGCCGATTGAGTTTAATACTGTAGACGTGTACATTTTAAGGCAAAGAGAAATTGACAGAAAAACTACTTAATTCCATCTCAAATGATCAAATTCCACACCAGTGAAAGGCAGGAGGCAGCTTGAAGGGATCAAATTCTGCATCCTTATGTTTTGTTTAGTTTAGTTTAGTTTAGTTTAGTTTAGTTTAGTTTAGTTTAGTTTAGTTTAGTTTAGTTTAGTTTAGTTTAGTTTAGTTTAGTTTAGTTTAGTTTAGTTTAGTTTAGTTTAGAGATGCAGTTGGTCCTTTGGCCCACCGAGTTCACGCTGACCATCGATCCCTGCACATCCTCACTATCCTATACACTAGGGACAATATACAATTATACCAAGCCATTTAACCTACAAACCTGTACGTCTTTTGCGTGTGGGAGGAAAACAAAGATCTCGGATAAAATCCACGCAGGTCACGGGGAGAACGTACAAACTCCGTACAGACAGCACCCGTAGTCAGGATCGAACTCGGGTCCCTGGCATGTAAGGCAGCAACTGTACCGCTGCACCACTGTGCCGCCTTCTGTCCTCTGAATAGCACAAGGCTTGCTTATTTAGTTCCCAAGGTTAGCTTTATAGTGGGGCTGGCTTCACTAACAGATTTATGCATTATAGCGGAATAGAAAGAAAATAACCATTTTTTGCCGCACTCAATCATTGACCTATTTAATTAAAAGCAGAATACTGCAAAAGGCGAATAATACCATTTGTATTTATTGAATCAAGCATAAACTGAAGGCAGCAGCAGAAAAGGCAAATGGTATCTTTGTTCAAAAATAAATTAAGTTTGTGACAAAGCTGCATATCAATAATAATGGGTATTTAAATTGAAATACTATCAGAAGAGGCTCACTTCCAGAGAAAGAAGGTTTTCCACCAATGATCCACTTTCCAGGACACCTACACTTTTAAAAACGTGAAGCTGTCTTTGCAACTATGTCGGGGGGTGCGGGGGGGGGTGGGGGTGGTGGTAAAATAATAGATATAATTGCACAGGCCTTTCATACAATGTCTAATTAGACTCCATGAAACTAGCATTGATGATCATTCAGACTGTTGAACTGAACTCCCAGACCCTTGAGCTCGATCTGTACATCCTGATTCACAACTCAGATTCACGCAAAGATATTGAGGCTCAAAAGGTTGAATTATAACAATAGAATTGCATGAATTAGGTTAGATTCCTTTGAGTTTAGAAGACTGAGGAGATGTTTAAATAATGTCCAAAGGATGTGATTAGTCAAAAGTCAAGAGAGCCAAGAGTGTTTTATTGTCATATGACCTGAACGGTACAATGAAATTCTTACTTGCAGCATCACAACAGGATATGTAAACATAGTACACAGTAAACAATATCATGAACAAAGAAATGTATATACAAATGCATACACACAAACTCACACACACATATATACATAATACATACATTTATACGCACACATAAAACAAACAATAATAGTGCAAAAAGACAAAATAAATGCCATCAAGTCTATATAATTCAGAGCTTATTTGGAGGTTGTAGTGTTTAATAGCCTGGTGGCTGTAGGGAAGAAGCTGTTTTTGATAACATGCATCGGCAAATAAGGTTTCATTTTATCACAATGAAGGAGACATAATCTAAAATTGTAAATGTTGATTTCTATCCCAGGAGTGTTGTTCATATATATATTGGGGCGGCACATTGACGCAGCAGGTTGAGCGGCCGCCTCAGTGTCAGAGACCTTGGGTGCTGTCTGCGTAGAGTTTGCACGTTCTCCCTGTGATCACGTGGGTTTACTTCCACATTCCAAAGGCGTGCAGGTTTGTAGATTAATTGACCCTCTGTAAATTGCCCCTAATGTGTAGGGAATGAGTGACAAAGTGGGAAAACACAGAACTAGTGTTCACAGGTGATCGATGGTCGCTGTGTACTAGGTGGGCTGAAGGTCCTGGTTCCTTGCTATGTCCCTAAACTATATTAAACTGAAAGGAAATAGAGCTATGAAGACTGGGCTAGATCGAGCATTAACGTCACCGATTCCTTTTTCTCCAGAGATACTGCCTGACCCGTTGGGTTACTCCAGCTCTTTGTGTCTATCTTCGGTACAAACCAGCATCTGCAGTTCCTTTTCCTCCACATTGATGAAGCTTTGTTGGGAATATTAAAAATACCTTGCTTGCTTTGTGCTCCTGTTGCACCTGCTCACAGAGTAACTTGGCTGGATACAAGTCTGCTTCCATCAAAGTGTCTGCACCATAGACAAGCCAAAATAAATGTGTAGGAAGGAACCCCCCCCCCTTCCCTGGATGTCTACCATTTCTCCGCACCCTCCCCCATAGTCCCTTTCCCCTGTCCCCTTCTACTTACATCACTTCCTATGGCTTCACAATTTACACCTCTTCTGTCTTTATCTCACAGCCTTTTGTCTCCTTATCATTTCTGCCTTTGTCCGTCCATCTTCCAATCAACCCCCCTCACCTGTACCCACCTATCACTCACTAGGCATTGTCCCACCACATCTCTCTTCCAGCTTTCTCCTCCCGACTACAATCAGTCTAAAGAAGGGTCCAGACTTGAAACTTCACCTACCTGTATCTATGAACTCCAGGGATGCTGCCTGACCCGCTGAGTTCCTCCAGCATTTTGGGTTTTTTCTCACGATTCCAGCATCTACAGTTCCTTGTGTTCACCTGAACCAACCAGTTTCTTCAGGTGTGCTCCTGGTACAGTCTCCCGAGAGAAGCCTGATCATTGAGCCAATCCTTCCCAACACAGAACTCTCTGGAGGCCAAGCCAACGGATATTTTTAAGGCAGAGATAGATAGATTCTTTATTAGCACAGGTGTCAGTGGTTTTGGGGAGAAGGCAGGAGAATGGGGTTAGGAGGGAGAGATAGATCAGCCATGATTGAATGGCAGAGTAGACTTGATGAGCCGAAATACCTAATTCAGCTCCTATCGCTTCCAAAACTATGAAGTTATGAGCACTTGCAGTTCCTTGTTACTACTTTTAAAATTCTTTGGTGAATAGTTTTTGGAAATCTGTGCTGCATGTTAAAGTTTCTAATACTCCCAGCATACTTGTATGTTGGACCATCTTTAAGACAATCACTTGCACTGAGTCTACAAAAGCTGTTTTGTTTCCAGCTGAGTTAATTTGTAACTGGGTGACACCAGTCAAAGCAAGTAGGAATTTTCAAATTTTCCAATAGCTAAATTCAAATTATAATAACAGTCTACTTATTACTTCAAACATGTGCAGTTAAAATGTTTAGACTTCATAAATAGGTCTGATTGTTGATCATTGTACAGTATTGGTAAGATTAGTCGAATGCTAACTATCTGTTTACTGAAATTAAATTGAATATAATGTATCTGAAACTGCTGTAGACCAATTGGCAGGTATGAAAGATGTAATATTGTCATTTGGAACAGATTTCGAAACAGATTTTGTTTTTAAAAATTGCCTCTAAATGAAAAGGGCAGCATGGTGGCGCAGCGGTAGAGTTGCTGCCTCACAGCGCCAGAGACCCGGGTTCGATCCTGACTACGGGTGCTGTTTGTACAGAGTTTGTACGTTCTCTCTGTGACCACGTGGGTTTTCTCCAAGTGCTCCGGTTTCCTCCAACACTCCAAAGATGTATCGGTTTGTTGGTTAATTGGCTTCGGTAAAAAGAATTGTAGATTGTCCCTGGTGTGTAGGATAGTGCTAATGTGGGGGTGATCACTGGTCGGCGCGGACGCAGTGGGCCGAAGGGCCTGTTTCTGCGCTGCATCTCTAAAGTCTAAAGTGTAAACAGGAGTTGGTCATTCCGCCCGTGCAGCCATTTATTTATTATTATTATTATCGTTGAAAACTTTAGCGATGCAGTGGTGCTGGTTTCTGACGGGCACGGTGACGGACGCACCACACATCTCTGTCCATCATGCAGCTGGCAAGCTCCTCTTTTGTCTCTACACATGCGTCTTCCATCAACGTCTTCAGCATCATCTTGATTGGCCGTTCCGGGTTCCCGAACCTTTGTTCGCTGGCATTTCTGGGTGACGGTGGCAGTGACCAGCGAGCCTCATCCTTCTCCACCTGATCTTCTCGGTCAGAGGCGGAATCTCCCCGTAGAGCTGGGCGATGGTGATGTGGTCCCTCCAACTAACATTTTGAACTTTTCTGAGCATTCGGGTGTAGGTACCATCGAGAGACTTGGATGGTGCTCGAGTGAGAGTCCATGCCTCACACCCGTACAATAATATGGTCTCTACAGTTGCATGGACAAATCTCAGTTTGAGACCCTTAGACATCCGAGACGTCCAGATTTTCCCCATGTTATTGAGGGCTTTCCATGCGAGCGCTCTCCGGACCTTGATGTCATTCTCCGAGCTCTGCATCCTCGCTCCCAGGTACTTGAAGTCCTCCACTTTCTTGAGAGAAGCACCGCCACTGGTCTTGAGAGGCTCGTGGTCGCCATCGTTGAACGCCATGTACTCCGTCTTTTTGGCATTGAGGTGGAGGCCCACTTTCCCGCACTCCGTCTCGACCCTGCCGAGCAGCTCTTGTTCCCCCCTAATCTAATCTGACAGCAGGACGATGTCACCAGCGAAGTCGAGGTCTGACAGGTTGACTGTCCCGATTCTTCTCGAACGCCTTGGGGTGATTGTGAAGCCGAGGTCCTCATGTTAATGAGTGCCTGCCTCATGGCATTATCAAGGACAATGATGAAGAGAAAGGGTACCAGCGTGTCTCCCTGTAAGGATCTCAAACACTTTGCTCTCGCCATCCGGGGTGACAACCTTGGCCGTGGTGCCCAAGTGTATTATTTATATAATGTTGAACCTGTTATCTAATTTATCTCTGCTGTTGTGCTAAATTTTAAATTTAACTGTGGAATTGCAAAAAGGTATTTCGCTCTGGGTTCATTTTAACATTCTGAAGTCTGTTGCGACAGATATGTTTAATGATGTAATGTCTGCCAAGGAATTTTAATGGGAGGCCGTTTCTAATTAACTGAGGTGGCCAGGAAAGGTGTTCGCCTGCAGGGGCTGGAAGAAATGAATCTCTTCTCAGCTTTTTGCCATCTCTGAAAAGCCAAACTGATTACTGGCATCTGCTCACGTTGAACTTCTCCTGTGTTTTACTGTTTTATTCAGAACTCTGTTCTTATTTGCAAGGTGGAGATTTCAAACCATGCTCTGTGGTGGCTTCCAGTGGTATTATGGATACCAGCATAAAAAACATATTCAATTTGCCCGATGCAGGGGATTGGCACGGTGGCGCAGCGGTGGAGTTGCTGTCTTATAGAACCAGAGAACTGTATGGAGTTTGTACATTCCCTCGGTGACCGCGTGGGTTTTACGCCGGTTTCCTCCCACATTTCAAAGACATGCAGGTTTGTAGGTTAATTGGCTTTGGTCAATAGACAATAGACAATAGACAATAGGTGCAGGAGTAGGCCATTCGGCCCTTCGAGCCAGCACCACCATTCAATGTGATCATGGCTGATCATCCCCAATCAGTAGGAATCAGTGGAATGAACATTCCTCACTGTGATGGAAGGTAATACATGTGACAATAAAGTATCATTGAATCATTTGAATCTTTAAATCTGTGGAATTTTGTGAGTGAACTGTATTTAAATACATGCAACTTCATCCATGGTGGGCAGGTCTATAATGATTCCTGGTACTACAAGTATTACTTTTGGCCAGATGAAAAGTGACTCATTTATTTCATTTGCTCTTCAAAGTTGATCAATGTACATCCCAGAACCATACAAGGCTCCCCCAATACTTTAACTTTGTAAAAGTTCCATTTATATTAGCGTTGCAGGACAAGGAGTCTAATTTTCAATCCATGTTGAATCACCCCATCTGGAGAACAGCAGTGGCATTACAGTTAGACCAGGAAAGTGAAAATTGGCCACAGTTACCACCATCCAGATATGCGCCAAATGCAGGCAGGTGGGGACCAGTGTAGAGAGAGCATCTTGGTTGGCATGGGCAAGATGGGCCGAAGGGCCCATGTCCATGCTGTGCAACTCTATCTATCACTGTGACTGAGACACTTTGTAACTTTTATGTACACCAGCATTTGCAGGTTTATATCCTTCTATCCTTTTCACAATTCACTTTCCTATCTTTACACCAGGGATGATAGCAGAGGTTGTTGACAGTTAATAACACCTTCATTTTGTGAACCAACAAGTTCCAAAAAAAATAATTTGCACTGCCGTTGTCCCGGGACTTCTATCCTCACAATTACTACAGTCCGCACTGGCCCAAGGTTCAACCTTTAATTGCCTGCGCTGCACTGAGAGTCTGTACAACAGCCAGCAGATTGCCTTGGCAAAGGATTGGGTTCTCTTTTGCAATTTGCGGTGGCACAGTGGCGTAGCGGTAGAGTTGCTGCCATATAGTGCCAGAGATCCGGGCTCGATCCTGACCATGGGTGCTGTCTGTATGGAGTTCGTACGTTCTCCCCGTGACCGCGTGGGTTTTTCCCGGGTTCTCCGGTTTCCTCCCACATCCCAAAGACGGGCAGGTTTGTAGGTTAGTTGGCATCTGTAAATTGTCCATAATGTATAGGATAGAACTCGCGTACGGGCGATTGCTGGTCGGCGCGGACTCGGTGGGCCGGGGGGCTTGCTTTCACGTTGTATCTCTAAACTAAACTAAACTTGAGACAACAAAATCTACCCCAGATTGACAGGCACAGTTGGTAGGGAACTGGTGGAGCCTGGTGTCATGGCAAATGGTCTTGTTCTATCAGCACAAAGCCTTTTGGAAGCTGAGCCCAATTTCCTCCTCCTCTTGGAGTCCTTAGTTACTCCAGAGTCACAGTCCAGCATTAATATTGTAAATACCATGAGCTCGAAATCCAAAATAAAAGAATGCTAATATAAAAATTGCTCACATTGTCTGATTTAATATTGGCAATTTCTTATTTAACTTTAATTACAACCAAACACTCTGGAGTGAATATTTGCTAATAAATGTAACTGGAAGCCAGACCCAATTTTCTCTCCAGGATTCGCCATCAGAAACTCAGCTCGATGAAGTTCAACTCCTTAAGGAAGTTAATTAATTAGTCCTGAGGTTTCAGAAGCCTCCTTGGATGTGAATCTCACCCCCTTCAGAATTCAATGGAGATGGCTGCAGTTTGTGACTAGAAGCTTGCTGCATAACTATAGGGACACCGATCAGCATTGCAAGGAATTTCCATTAATAGGAGAGTCTAGGACCTGAGGGTACAGCCTCAGAATAATAGGACATACCTTCAAAATGGAGATGAGCAGGAATTTCTTCAGCAAGACGGTGGTGAATCTGTGGAATTCATTGTCACAGATGGCTGTAGAGGCCAAGACATTGGGTATATTTAAGGCAGAGATTGATAGATTCTTGATTAGTACGGGTGTCAAAGGTTATGGGAAGAAGGCAGGAGAATGGGTTTGAGAGGGAAAAATAGACCAGCCACAACTGAGTGGCAAAGTAGACTCGATGGGCTGAATGGCCTAATTCTGCTCCTGTGCCTTATGGACGTGGACTAATCAGTGCGGTCAGTTAAAATTGTGTGTTGGTAGCTTCCTCAAACAGGGAACGGGGAGGCAAATTGTGAATTTTCTCGTAGAATTAACCATCTGAATTTTTCAAAATTAGCTGTGACTGATATATGGGGTTTGCCTCAGTCCAGAGTTGGGCGTCACAATGGCGCAGTGATATAGTTGCTGCCTTACAATGCCAGAGACCCGAGTTTGATCTTGACTACGGGTGCTGTCTGTACGGAGTTTGTACGTTCTCCCCGTGACCTGCGTGGGTTTTCTCCGGGATTTCCAGTTTTCTCCAGGTGGGTTTCTCATGGGTCTTCTCCAGATGCTCCGGTTTCCTTCCACACTCCAATGGTGTACAGGTTTATAGGTTAATTGTCTTTGGAAAAAAATATATATTGTCCCGAGCAAGTGGGATAGTAATAGTGTATGGAGCGATCGCTGGTCAGTGCGGACACGGTGGGCCAATGGACCTGTTTCCGCTATGTATCTCTGAACTAAATTAAATTGACCTAAAACAATCCTTTCAAACTAAAAATACTGAAGGTGGCATTTGCTCTCTGAGCAATTATTATTTTATCTTTAACTTTCCAATATTGAAATGATTCATGAATGTTCATTTAGTATTTAAAGGATAATAATGAGTAAAATCAGTTGGAACTGGAATATGTTATTAACATATATCACTGGTGGCAAATCCTAGTCAGTTTGATAAGCTGGTAAAGTATTGCCCTGCAGATGATGGGAAACAGAGATAAGGAATTAGGAATATTAGATAATTAGACATGCGAATCCACTTTAATGAAGTGATGGTCCAATACGATGCAGTGTGCGTGACAATTGTGAAGATAGGGTGGCACAGTGGAGCAGCAGTAGAGTTGCTGCCTTACAGCACCGGGGACCCAGGTTAGATCCTGACTGGATGCTGTCAGTACAGAGTTTGTACGCTCCCCCTCTGACCACGTGGGTTTTCTCCAGTTGCTCTGCTTTCCTCCCACATTTCAAAGACGTGCAGGCTTGTAAGTGAATTACCTTGTGTAAATTGTCCCTAGTGTGTAGGATAGAACTAGTGTGTGTGGTGATCGCTGTGTGCACTTGGTGGGCTGAAGGGCCTGTTTCCACACAGTATCTCTAAACTAAACTAAATTGTCAATTTGATCTGCAGCATGCTCCAAGCTTGTTGGGTTGTCAAGTCACAAGTCAAGTCAAGTCACATTTATTTATATAGCACATTTAAAAAACAACTCTCGTTGGCCAAAGTGCTTTACATTTGTCAGGGCTGAACATTATAACTGACCTTGCATTTCTCAGGTGATAGAGAGGGACAGTTACACAAGATCACTGCTGCCCGGCCACAGAATATATCAAGGGGCAAATGTTGTCAATGATGATGAGTGAAGGTGAGGTGTTGGCAGCAGTAGATTTCAGGACGGAATAACTCCCAGTCCCACAACTCCCGACCACTAGAGCAGAGTGTCTAAAAATGAAGTTATCGAGGATAGAGGTTGCTCTACTGCATCATTCAAATGAAAACCCCTAATTTGTTCCCTTTAGTCCTGGAGAGATAAATCAGTTTTGTTTTTACCGTGCTAAAGATAAACCAACAACTAATTTTAAATGTAGGAACAAGGAACTGCAAATGCTCATGTTCATCATTTTGTAAGCGATAGGAGCAGAAATAGGCCATTCGGCCCATCAAGTCTACTCTGCCATTCAATCACGGCTGATCTATCTTTCCCTCTTAACCCCATTCTCCTGCCTTCTCCCCATAACCACTGACACCCGTACTAATCAAGAACCTATCAGTCGCTGTCTTAAAAATATCCATTGACTTGGCTGGTCTACCTAAAAAGGAACAAAGTGCTGGAGTAACTCAGCAGATCAGGCAGCATCTCTAGAGAACATGGATTGGTGCCATTTTTGGATCGGGGCCCTTCTTCAGACTGAGTTAATTGTGGGATGGAAGTCTCAGTGAGATAAGCAGGTGAATGAACTTGTCTTGAAAGATGGGAGGCGTGTCCCTGAGTTGGAGACCCTGTACCTACGTGGCCATAGAGTCATACAGCATGGAAACAGGCCCTTCTGCCCAACTTGCCCATACCGACGAAGGTGCCCCATCTACCCTGCACCCACCTGCCTACCTTTGGCCCATATCCATCTAAACCTTTCCTATCCCTGCACCTGTCCAAATGTCTTTTAAATGGTGTTACAGTACCTGCCTCAACTACCTCCTCTGGCAACTCAGTCCATACACTCACCACCTTGTGTGGTGCTACCTCCAGGAGTTCTCTTTTATTTAAGTAAAGTATTCATTGTCACATTCTGTGGGTTTGTGATCAGTCATATTTTAAGCTTAATTTTGAGCATCTCAGAAGTCTGCAAGGGTGTACACCTCGAACAAAGCAACTGTACTTGGTTTAGATTTAGGCTTATTCTTGTCACAGGCACAGTAAAAAAAATTATCTTGCATACTATCCAAACAGATCACTTATATCATCCATAGATTCAACCAGTTCAAACTCATGTACAATAGACAGAGCAAAGAGGAAGATATAGGGTGCAAAATATAGGTCTCAACATTGTAGCACATTGTTGGCATGTTAACTGCCTCTGCCCCACAAAGTTACTAGAAGCGGTATAGCAATGACAACAGTGTCCTAGGTAACAACGGCCTACTCTGGCAACTGAAAAGGCTCATTACATGGGCAATGTGTGATGGGTGAACAATACGTCTAGTATGAGGACCTGCTGCTGCTAAATTGTATAATGCATGAGATAGGACAGCACAGTGGCACACGGTCAACTGCTACCTCACAGCACCAGAGGCCTGGGTTCGATCCTGACAATAGACAATACACAATAGGTGCAGGAGTAGGCCATTCGGCCCTTCGAGCCAGCACCGCCGGCTGTTCACTGTGATCATGTCTGATCATTCACAATCAGTACCCCGTTCCTGCCTTCTCCCCATATCCCTTGACTCTGCTATCTTTAAAAGCCCTATCTAACTCTCTCTTGAAATGCAGCGGTAGAGTTGCTGCCTTACACAGCCAGAGACCCAGGTTCCATCCTGAGTACGGGTGCTGCCTGTACAGAGTTTGCACGTTCTCCCGTGACCGCGTTCGTTTTCTCTGGGTGCTCCGGTTTCCTCCCACACTCCAAAGACGTCACAGATTTGTAGGTTAATTGGTTTCTGTAAATTGTCCCTAGTATGTAGGATAGTAATAGTGTACAGGTTGTACGATCGTTGGTCAGCATGGACTCGTTGGGCCGAGGGGCCTGTTTCAGGGCTGTATCTCTAAAAGAAAAGATCTAAGGCATTGGTGATTGTTGAAACATTACTCTGGGGGTCAATGGGAGCGGATTCTTCCTGCAACTAAGAACCAGGTTACCTGTCCATAACCATTTTCATGATCAGGCCCCAATCTGGAGCGACTGATTTCAAATAACTGCTGTGTAGGGAACAAACCAACAACGTCATACGTCCTTCATGTGTACATTCAACTTGGCCATCCAATTTGCCGAAGAGCACAGGTTTAATTTGAAATATGGACTCACAAGGTAGAAAATAAATTGGAAACAAATTAGCACCCATGATATTAAAAGAATGGCTGTGTGTGTAAATCATTTGGTACTTCCTAGTGCCTTCAACGATCATTGTATCAAGCATATGAAAGCATAGTGTTGGTTTGGTTTGGGAACTGGTCTGCCCAAGACCTCAAGAAAATGTTGTGAATACTAATTGTGCACGCTAAACTAATCCATTTGCCTCATCCTCACCATTGACTCCATCTGCATTTCACGGTTCCTAGAGAAAGCAACCAACATAATCAGCGATTTGTCCCACCCCGGTCATTCCGTCTTCTCCTTGCTCCCATCCAGCAGAAGGTACAGAAGCTTGAAAACGCGAACCGCTAGACTGAGGAACAGCGTCTTCCTCTCTGTTATCAGGCTTCTGAATCTATCCATAAACTAGGGTACTGCCGGATTCACCTCCACCACTTTGTAGACTTTGGATTTAGTCCAAGGAACTGAGTGCTACAATGCGCTACAATGCTGAGAACTAGACTCTGCATTCTGTTTCTTCCCCTTTGCTTTATTTATTGCACTTGAGTTTGATATGAGATACAGATTTGGTGCAGTATTTGCTAGCAATGAGGTTGTGGCAGGGAGCTACAAAAGACTCACGAGGCAACTTCCAGACAAAGGTACGGTTCTTTCTCTTTGCTCTCTTTTCTTTTCCTTTCACTTCTCCCCTGAGAGCTCTTAAGCTGCTGAAGTAGAAAATGAATATTTTGCACTTCACTCGTCTGATCAATTATCTGCAGGCTGTTACCATATTGCAGCAAGGTGGGATGTAGACTCCTGTAGGTAACAGGATGGAAATCTAAAACTACTTTCAGCGGCCCATTGAAGTAAAACAAATAAACACCATAATTGATTTCTCTTGATCAAACTTGCAAGGGGCTTTAAACAATCGCTTGCTGCATTTGTGATTAACAGAATAAGATCAATGTTAACAGAAATTCTTGCATTCATTTTAACACCTTCACGTATATGTACATATACGTTATTCCACACCTTCATTTGAATGCCAAAGAAAACAACTTACAGTAATACAAAGGTGAATTAAATCCTAATAGGTCGGTAGAGTGGACCGGCAGGCAGCACAGGGGCGCAGCGGTAGAGTTGCTGCTTTACAGCGCCAAAGCCCCAGGTTCCTCCTGACTGCAAGTGCTGGCTGTGTGGAGTTTGTATGTTCTCCCCTGACCACGTGGGTTTAGGTGTGGGTCCAGGTGCTCCGGTTTCCTCCCACACTCCAAAGACGTACAGATTTGTAAATCGGTTAAATTGTAAATTGTACCTTATGTTTAGGATAGTGCTAGTGTGCAGGGTGATTGCTGGTCAGTATGGACTCAATGGGCCAACAGGCCTGTTTCCGCAATGTATCTCTCAAGTCTAAAGTCTTTACTAAGGTTCATAAATAAATGAGGAGGACACAAGTCTATTAATATTAGTGATGTAAATGCATTTGCTCAATATTAAGATCACTTCAATTGATCTGAGGGTCAGTTTTAACACACGGAGGGTGGAAGGTATATGGAACAAGCTGCCAGATGAATAGGTTGAAGCAGGTACAATAACAATATTTAAAATACATTTGGTTAGGTACATGGTTGGGAAATGTTTAGAGGTGGGTTTTCGTGTGGGTTTTCTCCAGGTGCTCCAGTTTCCTCCCACATTCCACAGACACCTGGGAAACAGAACACCTGGAGGAAACCCACACAGTCCCAGGGTGAACGTGCAAACTCCACATGGACAGCACCTAAGGTCAAGATCGACCCCGGGTCACCGGCACTGTGAGGCAGCGGCTCTATCAGCTACGCTATTGTGCCGCCTCTCTGCCCAGCAGCATCCCTGGAGAACATGGATCTACTCTGCTGAAGAAGGGCTCCAGACCCGAAACATCGCCTATCCATGCTCTCCAGAGGCGCCTGAGCCGCAGAGTTCCCACAGCACCTTGTGTCTTTTAAAGATATTTAAAGATGTGCGGTGAAGAATTACCACACGGGCAAAACAAAGAGCAGCTTTTTATTCATTAAGATCAGTCATGAGAAACTTGCTGAATTACACAGAGGAAATGTAAAGCCAAGGTGCCGATGATTGAATTTCAGGTCAGAATTGACATTAGTCAGCTTAATGAACGGGAAGATTTGAAAATATCAGCAAAGTCGTGAATACCTAGCACGCTAAACTAATCCATTTGCCTCATCCCCAGCAGATTCGGCTTCATTTGTTGCATCGTGTACTTATTTATCATACTGTGGCCATGCATCTAATGTAAAAAGAAGAATGCAGCTTTGTGGTTTATTAAATCATATCATACTTTAATATATTGCTTCTGCAGTCGTTGCAACGTTATTTTAAAAGTGAGATTCCAGTCACAATTTATTTTTTAAATGATGATTGTGCGATTCATTTTTGGATAAATAAATGTACTTGTGGAATAGATTAATACCAGAAGGAATTCCCATGCCTCAACATGCTGGTTGTCTGTTCAACACCAACCTGCCCAGTACCTAGGACCAGGAGTTAGCTGAATACTGCATCAGGATCTTTACAAAGTCTATTAATGTTAACCTTCACACTTGGCCTACTTGCCTCTGACTCCAATGTTTGTGAATTGAAGAGCTCACGAGGCTTTCAAATAGAAGAGAGGCTGGTTTTGTTGTGCATTAGTGAGGGAGTGCAGTGTCACCAGAGGTGCCAGTGTGGAAATAAGGAACTGCAGGTGCTGTTTTACAAAAAAAGCCACAAAGTGCTGGAGTAACTCAGCTGGTCAGGCAGCGTCACTGGAAAACATAATTAGATAACGTTTGGTCCAACCAAAGGTGACTTTGTCCAACCATCTGCCTACAGTGTGTTTACTGTACCCATTTGTTTTTAATTGCCAGGGATAAAATAGACATGAAAAATATTATGTTTTTTTTTTACAATTCTCGAGCGTACCATCTCAGAAATGGAACAATTTAAACTACCTGGGCTCATTTTCCATGTGATATTTATCGTCAGAGTTTTTAGAAATGTCAGATTTTAAATTTAGTGCTTTTTTATCTCGACTTACGTGGAATCTTGCTCGAACTGATAAAATTCCATTGCCCGCAGTGTAATTTGAGTCACCACCAAAATCATTGCAATGACAGGGTTGGTATACTTCGCATTAGTCCCCCTCTAAAGCTGTCAATGAAATAAAATCATAGAAAGTAATAGTGCAGGAGTAAGTCATTCAGCCTTTTCTCAGTAGGCCCCGCATAACCCCCGCTGCCTAACCTATGGAACATGTCAAAGCAAATGTGCTCATCGGACTTGCCAAGTGCGGTGAGGGTCTTTGTTTCTGCACCCTTCAGGTACTGAGTTCCAGATCCCAACTACAAAAGATCTCTGACTCTCTGACTTAAAAAGATCATCCTTGATTACCATCTAACTACTGCATTAATTCAATACCCCTCTCCACAAAGGGAAATAAATTCTTCCTATTGATGCATTCTATGGCTCGTGTAAACACAGCATTAGAACAGGCCTTTCGGCCTATTTCGTCCACACCATCAACTGTTCACACTAGTTCTATGTTGTCCCACTTTCTAATCCACTCCCTACACATGAAGGGCAATTTTATGGAGGGGAAATTAACCTACAAATCTGCACGTCTTTGGGATGTGGAAAGAAACCGGAGCTCCTGGACAAGCGGTCACAGGGAGAGCGTGCAAACTCCACACAAACAGCAGTCAAGGTCAGGATCGAACCCGGGTCTCTGGCACCGTGAGGCAGCAGCTCTACCAGCTGCAGCACTGTGCTGCCCTCATTTTCAGTGACAGGGTGTCATATCTAAAGTACATCTTTCTCCAGCTTATTTTGTTCCAAAGGACAAGCTGTCGGAGATGGTAGTTGAATCAGGAATTATTGCATTGCATAAGAAACATTTATACAGGCAGATGGATAGGGTAGGTTTAGAAGGATACGGTCCAAACACAGGCAGGTGTAGATGGGACATGTAGGTCGGTGTGGGCAAGTTGGGCCGAAGGGCCTGTTTTCAATGCTGTATGACTCTATGACTCTATAAGACAAACCTAGCCCTGTGAATACTTGTTCATAACTAAGATTTTCCAGATTGGGCAAAGTCTGCACGAATCTCTTCTGTACTCCAAATAGAGGCTTTATAAGGCGCTGGTCAGACCGCGTTTGGAGTATTATGAGCAGTTTTAGGCCGCATATCTGAGGAAGGGGGTCCAGAGGAGGTTTACGAGAATGATCCCAGGAATGATTGGCTTAACATATGATGAGCATTTGATGGCACTGGGTCTGTACTCGCTGCAGCTTAGAAGGATGAGAGGAGACCTCCTTGAAACACCGAATAGTGAAAGGCTTGGATAGAGTGGATGGGGAGTAGAGATCTCCACTGGGTGTGAGAGTCTAGGTCCAGAGGCCACAGCCTCAGAATAAAACAACGTAACTTTAGAAAGGAGATGGGGAGGAATTTCTTTAGTCAGAGGGGGATGAATCTTGGGAATTCATTGCCACAGAAGGAGGCCAAGTCAATGGATATTTTTAAGGCGGAGATTGACAGATTCGTGATTAGTATGAGTGTCAGGGGTTATGGGGAAATGGCAGGAGAATGGGGTTGAGAGGGAAAGATAGATCAGCCACGATTGAATGGCGGAGCAGACTTGATGAGCGAATGGCCTAATTCTGTTCCTATAACTTATGAACTTAACACATGCCTCCTGTACTGTGCTCTCAAGAAGCATAACTCCAAACGGGAGTTGTTTGGGAATAGTAATTTTGGGCAATGATACTGCTGCACCATCTTTCCCTGAGAGGTTCATTGTATAAGTGTGCAATTCATTTCTTCACATGTTCAGTTGTATTGCTGGTTTAAATCTAAAAAAGCTTTCCGCTTTCTTTCTTTCTCTTTATTCTCACTCTCATCGAACCCACTCTTTGTTGTGTTCTCTGTGCATGATTTGACATTGAATCAATATTCTAATTTTTCCTTGAAGATAGACACAAAATGCTGGTGTAACTCAGCGGGACAGGCAGCATCTCTGGAGAGAAGGACTGGGTGACGTTCCGGGTCGAGACCCTTCTTCAGACTGAATCGGACAAGGGTCTCGACCCGAAACATCACCCTTCCTTCAGGCATCATTCTGGTAAACGTCCTCTGCACCCTTTCCAAAGCCACTGAATCCATCCTGTAATGGGGGTGACCAGAACAACACACAGTGCTCCAAATGAGGCCAAATCAAACATCCTATTAAGCTGCATCTTGACTTCCTGACTCTTATAGTCAATGCCCTGACCTATGGAAACACTCTGCCAGCCATATTGATAAAGGAGAAACCAATCATTTCTTAATCGGAAGAATTGGTTTCCAAGAGATCTCAGCTTCAATCGCTCCATGTTCATATATAACGGGTGGCCACATTGGCGCAGAAGTTGAGTTACTGCCTTACAGCGCTTGCAATGCCAGAGACCCGGGTTTGATCCCGACTATGGGTGCTTGTCTGTACAGACTTTGTACGATATCCTCGTGACCGCGTGGATTTTCTCCGAGATCTTCGGTTTCCCCCCCACACTCCAAAGACGTACAGGTTTGTAGGTTAATTGGCTTGATATAAATTTGGATTGCCCCTAGTGTATGTAGAATAGTGTTAATGTGCGGGGATCACTGGCCGGTACAGGGTGGGCCCAAGGGCCTGTTTCTGTGCTGTATTTCTAAACTAAACTAAACTAAACCATGTTGTGAATATAACAGAGAATTCCGACTGCAACTGAACAAATAGAAAACAACAGCTGTGAAAAGCCATCAAGCCAAGCTAGTAATCAGTAGCTGAAACCGTAGTGCATTTCAAGGCTGGTGTGGCCAGACATCTATACAAATGGCAGAGGGACCCTGTTCCTGATAACTACTTGTCTTCACCGCCACACAGAATTATCCAGTTCATAGCAATGTACCTCTGAGAGGTGCTAATATTCTCCAGCTCATTGGCGTTCCTTCTCACTGCATTGACCACAGACAGAAGGTCAGTAAACACATGCATCCATATAAAACAGATTGCAATTCATAACTCGAGGTAAATCACGAGTTCAATCTATTTCAATTAAGATAGAAGCATTCAAATAAATTGGAAACAATATTTTATAATATGATTAAAAATCCTTCATTGAAAGAACTTGGCATGGCTTAGCTGTGCTTGGAGACACTCAGGGCTACAAACTAAGTAAAGATCATAGTAGCCCAGCAGTAGAGTTGTTGCCTTACAGCGCCAGAGACCCGGGTTCGATCCTGGGTGCTGTCTGTCCAAAGTTTGTACATTCTCCCTGTGACCTGCGTGGGTTTTCTCCGGAGGCTCCGGATTCCCCCCACACTCCAAAGACGTGCAACTTTGTAGGTTAATTGGCTTGATATAAATGTAAATTGTCCCTAGTGTGTGTAGGATAGTGTTAGTACGCTGGGATCGCTGCTCGGCGCGGACCAGGTGGATCAAAGGGCACTGTCTCCTTGCTGTATCTCTAAACTAAGATCAACATGCTGAACTCACACACCAAAGCATACAAACCTTTTTTTTATTCCTTTAAATTTATGCCAATGAAGCAAACTATAGCAGTGGTCGAATTTAGGCAGCGTTCTATATTTTGCCTTCCACTCACTGAATGCAAAATTGCCAAGTTCAGCGATAAGCTTGACAGAAGAAACTGCAGATTCTGGTGTACACCAAAGATAGACTCAAAATGCTGGAGTAACTCAGCGGGTCAGGCAGCAACTCTGGAGAAAAGGACTAGGTGACATTTCGGGTTGAGACCCTTCTTAAGTGTGAAAAAGCGTCTCGACCCGGAATATCACCTATTCCTTCTCTCCAGTGATGTTGGCTGACCTGCTGAGTTATTCCAGCATTTCGTGACTATCTTCAGTGTAAAGCTAACTTTTTATTGTGTCCTAACCAGTTATATAATTGTAAAATATTTTCTATATTCAACGCATTCTGTCAGAAACACCTAATTAATTCCTCCTTACTTGATTCTCGACTCCAATCTAAGGTGTTCGATGGCGTAATGGTTATTTTTCTGGACTATGGCCACTTCACTAGTGATCCAGAAACATTAGTTGAAAAGCCATCATGGGAGCTAGTGCATATAAAGTCCAGCAATTAAATGGATTTATAATTTAATAATAAGAGTCCAGCCTCAATAACAATAACAATGAAGCAGCTGGATTGTTGTAGAATTGCATCTGGTTCATTACATACTTCAAAGAAAGAAATATGCCATCCTTACATAGAAACATAGAAAATAAATACAGAAGTAGGTCATTCGGCGCTTCGAGCCAGCACCGCCATTCAATATGATCATGGCTGATCATCCAAAATCAGTACCCATCCCTGCTTTTTCCCCATGTCCCTTGATTCCGTTAGCCCTAAGAGCTAAATCTAACACTTGGAGAACAAGGATAGGGACCCTTCAGATCGGGACCCTTCTTCAGACCCGAAACGTCACCTATCCATGTTCTCCAGAGATGCTGCCTGGCCCGCTGAGTTATTCCAGCACTTTGTGTCTTTACATGTGAACCAGCATATGCAATTCCTTGTTTCCCACTAAATTTTTCTTGAGAGAAATCCCACCCAGGACTAACTTCACGTATAATTCTTGCATTTGGTGAAACTAATTTTTTTATTAAGCCTGTTTGAATCAAAAGCTAGGTCCCGGAGGTTAAATAATTCCAATAATTCCATAACACCGTCATTTTAAGGTCATAAGGTCATAAGGAAGAGGAGTAGAATTAGGCCGTTTGGTCCATCAAGTCTACTCTGCCGTTCAATCAAGGCTGATTCAATCTCTCCCTCCTAACCCCATTCTCCTGCCTTCTCCCCATCTCTGACACCTGTACTAATCAAGAATCTATCTATCTCTGCCTTAAAAATATCCATTGACTTGGCCTCTACAGCCTTCTGTGGCAAATAATTCCACAGATTCACCACCCTCCATCTTAAGAAATTTCTCCTCACCTTCTTCCGAAAAGAACATCCTTTAATTCTGAGGCTGTGACATCTAGTTCTGGCCTCTCCCACTAAGGGGAACATGGATTTTATTCTCGCCATTAATATTACTCCCCCGACTTGTACTACTGACACCACTGGCCAATCCAACCCAAACTTCTAAATGGCTTCCTTTGTACCAAGGACGCCAGCATTCCATCACGTGGTTTTCTCTATGTTTATAAATTAGCAAATCATTAAAGAGGTTATGGCATGCTGTGTTCTGGCTCATTGAAGTGAGTAGCAAATTTTTATGTCAGCTTTTTTCCTTCATAAAACAGAGGAGCTTGAAAAGAGTAAATACCTAATTACTCACGACTAAGCGCCAACTGGAGAATAAACAGACTGCTGGTGAAATCATGAAAGAAAACCCGGTCCATTGACACAGACAACAAGCAGTGCTGATTTTGCACATCTTCTATGTTCATTAATAATTCAACCCACTACATGCACTGAACTTCACACTTCACACCTCCCAAGTAATGTACCTGCTGTAAATTAATTCCCAACCTTGGTTATTGTTATTGCAACCAGAAGTGTTTAAGAATCTGGATTGTTCAGGGCTGCCAAACATAATTTGAGAGCGGCACGATGGCGCAGCGGTAGAGTTGCTGCCTTACAGCGCTTTCAGCGCCAGAGACCCCGGTTTGATCCCATCTAGGGGTGCTAGACTGCATGGAGTTTGTACGTTCTCCCCATGACTTGCGTGGGTTTTCTCCGAGATCTTCCGTTTCCTCCCACACTCCAAAGACGTACTGGTTTGTAGGTTAATTGGCTTGGTATAAATATAAATTGTCCCTAGTGTGTGTAGGATAGTGTTAATGTGCGTGGATCGCTGGTCGGTGCAGACTCACAGGGCCTGTGAGTCACAGGGCCTGTTTCTCTAATCTGAACTAAACTAATAACTAAGCTAAACTCAAAGAGTGCAAAAAAACATGATCCTTTATTTACAAATGCGAAACATTTACATGCATGCCAATTTTATGAAAATAAGTTTGAAGCAATCGTATCCTACATCCTAAAGGATATGTGCACCCATTGCTAAACTGAAGATATTTAAAACACATCTGGTAGAGTTGCTGCCTCTGCCTTGCTAGAGACCAAGTGCTAGACACAAAGTGCTGCAGTACCTCAGCGAGTCAGGCAGCATCACTGGAGAAAAAGGATGGGTGATTTTTTTGGTTTGGGACCCTTCTTCAGACTGAAAATAGAGAGGAGGGAACTGGAGATGAGAAAAGGCCAGAACAAAGCAGAGCCGGCAACAGATGACCAAGAAAGGGTGGAGCCGTAATGGACCATTGTTGACTGGAGAAGAGGTACAAGCTAACAAAGGGGTACCGGAATGCGAACAGGGAAACTAGTAGGATGACTAGGGAGGTGGAGGAGGGAGAGAGGGGATGCAGGGGTTACTTGAAATTAGGGAAATCATCGTTCATACCATTGGGTTGTAAGAAGAAACTGCAGATGCTGGTTTACACCGAAGATAGACACAAAAAGCTGGAGTAACTCAGCGGGACAGGCAGCATCTCTGGAGAGGAATGGGTGACGTTTCGGGTCGAGACGTCTGAAGAAGGGCCTGTCCCGCTGAGTTACTCCAGCTTTTTGTGTCTATCCTCCGTCAGGTTATGTTGCCCAAGCAAAATATGAGGTGCTGTTCCTCCAATTTCTATGTCGCCTCTCTCTGGCAATGGAGGAGGCCCAGGACAAAAAAGTCAGTATGGCAATGGGACGGGGAGTTAAGGTGTTTGGCAACCGGGAGATCGTGTAGGCCAAGGTTGACTGCGTGTAAGTGTTCAGCAAAGCGATGGCCCAGTCTGCACTTAGTCTCACCGATATGTAGGAGTCTGCACCGAGAACAATGCATACAGCAGATGCTGTTGGAGGAGGTTCAAGTGAACCTATATATTAATATGTATAATGCTAGCATGTGTTCAAAATGCACAACACTAACCTCAGTTATCTGGATGACCACAACTCTCCCAGAGTAAATAAATACATCTCTATGTGTTGATAGACACAAAATGCTGAAGTAACTTAGTGGGACAAGCAGCATCTCTGGAGAGAAGGAATGGGTAACATTTTAGGTCGAGACCCTTCTTCAGACTGTTGAAATGGGTTTGTAACCAGTCTCAATCTTGTAATCATAAATGGTGTTCCAAACTGTCTCTAATGCTAATAGCTATTAAGGCAATAAAGCTATTAGAGAAAAGAACAAATTGCTGGAGGAACTCAATGGGTCAGGCAGCATCTGTGATGGGAATGGGCAAACAATGTTTTGGCTCAGGACCCTTCTTCAGACAAGAAGAGTCTCAACCACGAAATGTCGGCTGTCCATGCCTCATGGATTTTGCCTAAGCTGCAGAGTTCTTCCAGCAGTCTGTTTTTTTTCACTCAAGATTCCAGCATCTGCAGTCTCTTGCATTTCCAATAAAGCTATAATTTGGTCGAGTTTATATTGTAGAATCCTTGACTCTTGGATCCAATGCAAGGGTCAAGAGTCAAGAGTGTTTTATGGTCATATGTAACAAAACAGAACAATGAAAATCCTACTCTTAGCAGCAATAAAACACACATGAGAATGTTAGGCCGAACAAAGCTCCACAAAGCATTTCCGATGTTAAAACCAAAGAAAATGACTTGATCGAACCATCAGGATGAGTGAAGAACAAAAACCTCACTGAAAAATAAATGTCAGAAAGCAAATAAATATAATTAAGGAGCCTAAAGGGGTATTCAGTCATCAGAAAACAAGTCTCTGGGTCGGTTAATGCAAATATTACCATTTAGATTTTCTGTCATTTCATTGCTCCATTAAAGCAATAAACAAAGACTTGAGACCACACAGATGGAAAATAGTTCAGACGATGGAACTGCCTCAGTGGGAGCTCTCTTCATTAAACTGTCTGCTTTATATTTAATGTGTAGGAAGGAACTGCAGAAGCTGGTTTAAACTGAAGATGGACACAAAATACTGGAGTAACTCAGCGGGTCTCGACATTTCGGGTCTTGACCCTTCTTCAACCATTCCTTCCCTCCAAAGATGCTGCATGTCCCGCTGCTGTATATTTAGCCTTTGCAACCCAGTAGCAGATAGGAGAGGTCACCAGATGATGTGGCCAAGCTGAAGGTAAATAGCTGCTAGTTTATCCACTGATTAAATGATTAGTACATTCCCTGATCTTCAGAACAGTCACTGCTGTAACCTCAGGTATTGTCATGAGTTTCACCTATGGATTACAAGTTTACCCTTTCCCCTTTGCTAAAGAGAACGCTCTATAATCATACGACTGGACAGAGTGGTTGCATTGTAACTCAGCAGTGAGAAAAAGCTTCAAAAGTAAATCAAAGCTCAACTACTTTAAGGGCCTGTCCCACATGCCGATTTTTTCGGCAACTGCCGGCATCATTGACTGACCTATCAGGTCACCAAAAAATTTGCGGCGTAATGCGGCATGATGCGCCGTGACGCGGCGAGATGACGTTTGACGCGCGGTGTTTTTACAAGTGTTGCAACATTTTTTTTGTCGCCGCTGGATTTTGAAATGTTCAAAATCTTTTGGCGACACTAATATGACGGCGGCAGTCGCTGAAAAAAATCGCCAAGTGGGACAGGCCCTTTAGTCTCCAGGTTATTATTTTAATCTGAAATATTAGCAGAAGAATTCCTATGTTCCATGGTCAACATTAAGTTAAACTTTGAACCATATCCTATTTAATTCATATTTGTGTAGGAAGGAACTGATTGATCAGGGGAGAACACGAATTGGTTCAATCTCAATCTCGCAAGAAACAAAAAAGGTCAATATTGAAAAGGGACGGTAGGCAGATGGAAATGGATGGATGGGTGGGATAGTGGACCCACAGGAGGTATGAATCACAGGAGTGATGAACAGAAGGAAGTGGTAGAGGAGGAGATCTGAGTGATGGGGTGTTGGGGCCGGGAAAGAAAGATGTGCATAATAGGACCTAGGTAGAGTAGAAGAGTAGATAGGGTAGACAATCAGAACCTTTTCCCAGGATGTAAATATCAACTACTAGAGGCCATAGATTTAAAGTGAAAGGGCCAATGTTTAAAGGAGATGTGCAGGACATGTTTTTTACACAGTGGGTGGTGGGTGCCTGGAACACACTGCCAGAGGTGGTGGTGGAGGCAGATATAATAGAGGCATTTAAGAGACTTTTGTAGAGGCACATGAATGTGCAGGGAATTGAGGGATATGGATGATGTGCTGCCTGACCCGTTGAGTTACTTTAGCATTTCATGTGTTTTTGTTATGAACCGGGAGCAGATTTTTTGGTCGGTATTTCAATGGGCTTTAAGTGTATATTGAATAATTATGCTATTCCAACCATTTGATCAGGATTGGATTATTCAGGATCAGGAAGGTGAATCTTACTGGTGGTAGCTGCAAGGAAAGGTTGCACAAACTTGGATTGTTTTTCACTTGAGCATCAGAGGTTGAGATGAGACCTGACAGAAGTTTATCGAATTACAAGAGGCATAGATAGGACAGACAGTTAGAATCGTGTTCCCAAGGTGGAGATGTCAAAGATTAGAGGACATAGCTTTAAGGGGCCAGAGGGGGAGAGGTTGAAGGAAATGTGCAGGGCATGCTTCTTACACAGAGAATGGTGGGTACCTCGAATAAACTCACAGGGATGGTGGTGGTAGAAGCAAATACAATAATACCATTTTAAAATACTGTATGCAAAGAAAGGAGGGATATGGATCAGATCCAGGCCGAGGAGATTAATTTGGCAACATGTTCGGCACGGACATTATGGGATGAAGTGTCTGTTCCTGTGTTGTACTGTTGCGGTAAGTTATATGTTCATTGTTTTCTTTAAGAACAAATATCACATTACAATTCATTGTTTAGCACATAATATATTTGTATTAAAAATGTCAGCAATGGTTCGATACACTCGAAAAGACACTCAGGTGTGTAGGTTAATTAGCTTGTTATAAATGTTAAACTTTTCCCTAGTGTAGGATGGTGTTAGTGTGCGGGGTAGCTGATCGGTGCGGACTCAGTGGGCCGAAGGGCCTGTTTCCGCGCTGTATCTCTAAACAATACTAAAAATATAGGTAATTCTCATCCCAAATACCGCATGGATATTCACAGTAGCACCAGGCGAACACAAAATGGTCATTATTCTTGGAAGAAGTTTCAAATTCGTTCATTCATATCTTTGAGTCAGTAGTTAAGAAAAAACAGTCATATTTCACCCACAGCTTCCAGGAATGGTGGAGAATGTTAATAAAGAAGGCCGCGGATTTGTTATTTTCAACATGCCTGACCAAGAACTCAAAATAATTCACAATCCAGCAGCGTTGATTTGGTGCTTGAATAGTACAGGTGTCAGAGGTTATGGGGAGAGGGCTAGAGAATGTGGTTAGGAGGGAGAGACAGATCAGCCATTATTGAATGGCGGAGTAGATTTGATGGGCCGAATGGCCTAATTCTGCTCCTATCACTTATGAAATTATGTACTTACGAATATTTACATAGGCAACAATTCAGATGGTGATACCATCATAGAAACAAAACATCGTGGAACAAGAAAAAAATGATCTATAACAATAATTTCTTCCACATGTTCGATCTATCCTGTTTTACTTTGAAGTTAGACAGTCAAGTAGTCTGTTTGATCTTTCACCCCAGGCTATGATATCCCTCAGGTTCATTGCTCCCTTTGTTATGATGTTTCCTCTGCATCTATCTCAGTAATTATATTCCATGGATAATATCTCTGTTATTCGTGTAACTGCGATCCCAATATTTTCCAGATTCTATCACAGCATTAATAGTTTCCCCTGGAACTCAGAAAAGCAAATTCTTTGTAAAACTCTTCATGTTCAAAGTTTGTTAGTTTAATACTTGTGGCCTTTAGATCTGTGTTCACAATGCACATGCAATAACTTTGATGCAACTTAGTTTAAAGATATAGCATGGAAACTGACCCTCCAGCCCACTGTGTCCAAGCCGACTATCAATTATCCATTCACATAAGTTCGATGTTATCCCACTTTCTCATCTACACATTAGTGTAAATTTTTTCAGAGGCCAATCCTGCATTCCCGCACATCCGTAGCTAAGAGGTAATGAAACCGGAGCACCTTGTGGGAACCCACATGGTCACAGGGAGAATGAGCAAACTCCATGCAGGCAGCACCCCAGATTAGGATGGAACCATGATCTCAGGTACTGTGAGGCAGGACCTTTCACTGTGCCGCCCTTAACTACATTATGGATTCCCGCTAACAAGACTAATGCTGACAATACTGTTGAGTGAAACATTTACATAGGGATTCAGTCATTTGGCACATATTTTTCAGGGCATTGTGTATGAAAATCAATTATTTTCTCCCAGAGTAAGGCAATGACAAAGATTTCCATGGCCAATTCATGCCGTTCTAAAGCTCCAACTCGCTACTCTCAATTGTCCAAGCATTGATGCTCAGATAACAGGGCAGTGGAAATAAAAATTCTGCAGATGCTGGAAATCTGAAATAAAAAACACAAAATGCTGGGAAAAATTCAACTGGTCAGTCAGCATCTGCGGAATGAGAAATAGGTTATGTTTCAGGATTGGGATCCTTCATTAGAACAAAGAAGGAGATAAAACAAAGGATAGACACAAAAAGCTGGAGTAACTCAGCGGATCAGACGGCAGCTCCGGAGAAATGAAATAGGTGGCGTTTCTTCAGTCTGATCCAAAACTTCACCTATTCCTTCTCTCCAGAGATGCTGTCTAACCCGTTGAGTTACTCCAGCTTTTTGTGTCTATCTTCGGTTTAAACCAGCATCTACAGTTCTTTCCTACACAAGAGAGAAAACAAGGTAGTTTTCAGTAACACAAAAGATGGTGAAAGATGGGGAGAATAAATGGAATATATTTAGCCATTGCTACCTGCTAACCACCTCACTCCTGGGCCCTGATCAGTTGACGGGCGACACGGTGGCGCAGCTGGTAGAACCGCTGCCTCACAGTGCCAGTGACTTGGGTTTGATCCTGAGCTCGGGTGCTGGACTGTGTGGAGTTTGTACAATCTCCTGGGTTTCCTCTGGGTGCTCTGATTTCCTCCCACATCTCAAAGACGCGAAGGTTTGTAGCTTAATTGACCCGAATATATAAGGAGAGGATGTGAATGTGGGATGACATAGAACTGGTGTGAACAGGCGATCAATGGTCGGGTGGACTCGGTGGGCTGAAGGGCCCGTTTGCATGCTGTATCTCAAAACTAATAACCCCTGGCTTCTATTCACTTACCAAACACCAGAGATATAATCCACCATCTAACCGAGTGAACAATCTGCCAAACCTCACCAGCACAACAATTAATTTCCCTCAACCATCTCCACATTCTCCAGCAACCAAGCAACCATTGTAGGCCCTATCTCCATTATAGACAGCATCTGACCATCACCTCAGTTGTTCCTCCCTCTGCCCCCAATCCCTGGTGCTGTATCTCTACAACCAAAGACAATGCTGGACTTTCAAGAGATTAATGAAGCACCATATAAAATCATCGCTGCACCAACAATGATGGATCAATACACCTCCGCAGAGGCAATAATTTTGTACGGTATTGAATTTCCATGAAAATGCAGTCCAATCCCAGCAATTAATATGGCAGATATTGTTCATAAAATATATAATAATTACACACTTTCTATGGTTTGCACAATACAAACACTCTTGAGTTTGAAGATGGGTCGCGACCCGAAACGTCATCTATTCCTTCACTCGCGATGCTGCCTGACCCGCTGAGTTACTCCAGCGTTTTGTGTCTATCTTTGGTGTAAACCAGCATCTGCAGTTCCTTCCCACACATACACTCTTTGAATTTCTTACAGCCCTGTAATTCATCATTGCCCCTCATTATCTCCATAATTCCTTTTCTTTTCCTCAGTTGAGATCATTTCAATTTTTTAAGGTCTCTTCTTAAATTTGAGACAAGATATTCTCCTTGACTGATATGCAGCAAATTCATAAGCATGCTAACTAAAATATGCTTTATTTCACTGCATGGACCTCAGGGGATACTTTATTTACCATTTTCTGCAGTTCTCATGAATGATTATAAGAAGGAAATAATTATGTTATGTATTCTCTCCACACCCGTCATTCTAAACAACCCACTTTCTCAATTTCTCTATCACTACTCTCTGCATCTTCATTCTCCTTCCTGCTCTCTCTCCCTCTTTCTCCCTCTCCCTATTCCTCTCCCTCTCTCTCTCTCTCCCTGTCTCTTATTCTGCCTTCCTGTGCGTGTACATGCCTCTCTCTCTCTCTCTCTCTCTCTCTCTCTCTCTCTCTCTCTCTCTCTCTCTCTCTCTCTCTCTCTCTCTCTCGCTTTCCCCTTCCCCACCCTCTCTCCCCCTCCCTCCTTCCCTCTCTTTCTTGTCACTCTTTCAAAATAAAACCCTTTCTACTGCTTTTCCAATACTGATTAACCACGCGTAACTCCCTATTAAAGTTTCTAATTGCTCAAATAATTGCCATTATTTATCTTCATCCAACAACCCTAATTCAACAGTGAAAGAATGAAAACCGTTCTAGATTGATAACATTATGTTATGATACTTTCTTATACCATTAACGGTGAATACCACAGATGATATATTATTTTTAACTCAGTTAATAATCTGGGGTGAAGTTTTATTTGCTTTTCCTTTAAGTTTTTTGCATTGTTAAATTTCAAAGCTTACTTATCATGTCAACTTTTGTATAGGTTGAAAGCATTCCGTAAGTTGTGTTCATGAAGAATTGATGGCTCTGGATAATGGGGGAGAAATTAATGTTTAGTCTCTGGACCAGAACTTTAATAGGTAGGGGCTGTGCGCTTTTGGAATTAATAAATTTTCTGTATGGTGGGCGTATTCTCCATCATCGCAACCACCGGGTGGCGCCAGCAATGGCTGCCTCGCCAACAGTCTGTCTGTTCTTTCTTCCGTTTTTATCATTTAAGTACATGTTAAAGAGTATGTTTTAGTGTTCCTTGGTTTGTTTTATGTGGGTGGTGAGGGTGGGGCTGGGGGAAACTTTTTTCAATCTTTTACTTTGACGGAGATGAGATTTTTTTTCCGTATCGTATCTCCGTCCCCACTGCGGCCTAACATCATGGAGTGGTGCGGAATTTCCTGGATATTGACCCGCTTCAACCGCGGGCGTGCGGCGCGGACTTACCATCGTGGCGCTTGTGATCCATTTGCCGGGGATCGACTGTGGAGAGCGCCAACCGCGGGCCTGTCGACTTTAACATCGTGGAGCCCGGGGTCCCTGGTTAGAGACCGACTCAGGAGCTCCACGCCGCGGAGAGTTTCAACCGTCCTGACGAGGGAGTTTCGATCACCCCGTTCGAGGCGAGGGCTTCGGATCGTCAGCTGCGGGAGCTATGATCGCCCCGACTGCGGATGGTTCGTCAGCCCCAACCTCGGGAGAATAAAGAGGGAAAAAGATTGGACTTTATTACCTTCCATCACAGTGAGGAATGTGGGGGAGCCACTGTGGTGGATGTTTATGTTAACTTTATTTTATGCGGCTGTGTGTCTTGTTGCTTTTCACTTAGTATGGTTGTATGGTAACTCAAATTTCACTGAACCTTAATTGGTACATGTGACAATAAACTGACCTTGAAGCCTTGACATACTTGAAGCATCATTTCCTCCAGCACATTGCACAGTGGCGCAGTGGTATAGCTGCTGCCTCATAGCACCAGGGACCCAGGTTCAATCCTAACCTCCGATGCTGTCTGTTTGGTATTTGCACGTTCTATCTGGGACCGCGTGGGTTTCCTCCAGGTGTTTAGCTTAATTTAGTTAAGAGATACAGTGCAGAAACAGGCCCTTCGGCCCACCGAGTCCACACTGGCGAGTGGTCACCACACACTAACAATATCCTACACACACTAGGGACAATTTACAATTTTTACCAGGCCAATTAACCTACAAACCTGAATGTCCTTGCAGTGTGGGAGGAAACAAAGCTGCCGGAGAAAACCCATCCGGTCACGCGGAGAACGTACAAACTCCGTACAGACAGCACTCGTAGTCAGGATCGAACCTGGGTCTCTAGCGCTGTAAGGCAGAACTCTACAGCTGAGCCACTGTGCCACCTGAGGTGTGTGTGCCTTTGAAGCTGTTTCCGAGGATTCGGAGGGCAGGGTTTGCACAAGTCCGTTCACTGAACTTGTTCCATTTCATTCTTTCTCCATCCCCTCGTGATTACAATTGGAAAGCGTGCAGGAGTGGTTGAAGAAGCTCTTAAATTAAACTGTTTCAGTACAATTTTGTGGGAAGCATTGTCTTTTTGTTAAACTATGCTAGCATTTACTTACTTCGCCAAAACTTTGGAGTCCATGTTTTGATTTCTGGAAGGGGTTTAGATTTTAACCTGTCACCAATACATTATATGAAGGCTGTGGCAATAAAGATGGTTTTCATAGGAGAATTCGGGACAACTTTCTGGCAATGACTAAGGACAAATGCTCGACTTGGTCTGGGACTGTTGGCCATCTGTATCGAAGCCACCTGCACCTCACTCGCAACATGAAGAGATCGCTGTCAACCATTGGCACGGTTCTCACTGCCCACAACAATCATTCTCATGATTTATTGTTGACAATACCAGGTAACGTGCCTTTTCACACATGGATTTGAACAGGTGATTGATGAACTGGTCAACACGGCCAATCCATACGGCTGTTGAATGATGGGGTAGGATAAGTGTAACACAGGATGTGAGTGTGCAGCATTTGTTTGAGTGAATTCATCGTCTATAGTTTTCATTATTTGGTAGATAGCATAGGTAGACACTGGAGAGAAGGAATGGGTGATGTATTGGGTCAAGACCCTTCTTCAGACCAGACTAGTCGACCTAAAACATCCATTCATTCTCTCCAGAGATGCTGCCTGGACTGAATTAATGGCAATTCAATGGGCTCTATGGTGGATTGAGGAAGCCAGTTTTAGTGAAGTCATTATCTGTTCTGATTCTGCAGCTGCTCTTGAAACTTTAAGAGTAGGGAAATCTGAAGCTCGTCCTGACATTCTAAATGAAATCATGAGTGTGTTTTCTAGAATTGGGTTTGCGTGTAACATCACTTTTTGCTGGGTTCCCGGGCATGCTGGGGTGAGGGGGAATGAGCAGGTGGACCTCATAGCAAAGGAGAGTTTAAGAAGATAAATAGATATCCATGTATTATTGGGGAGAGTGGAACTGAGAGAAATAATTAAAGAGGGCTTAACAAAAGAATGGCAGAGAGGATGGGAAATGGAAGTCAGGGGTAGACACTACTTTTCTATACAATCTGAAGTTAGGAAAATATGTTTTTGTACATCTCTGTCCCGTAGGGACTCAGTTAAACTGTGTAGATTGAGGTAGGGACACTGTGGGTTAAATTACTATTTGTGCATTGTAGGGAAACATGTTTCTGGCTTGTGTGAATGTGGGAGTAATGAGACAGTTAAGCATGTTTTCCTAGAATGTAAAAAGTACAGGGTAGAAAGAGAAGTATTGTTTGTTAGACTGACAGGACTTGGAGTTGAGGCTTTTTCTGTTTCATCTTTGTTTGGACACAGTGAGAAACATCAACTGATATCCAGGGCTGTTCTTCAATTCCTGCAAGTTACAGGATTGTATGTAAGAATTTAGTTCAAACTTTGACCTGTGGAGGGCAGTAATACGCTTAGCAGCGTCTAGACTGCCGGAATCCTACAAGAAGAAGAAGCGGTAGAGATGCTGCCTGTCCCGCTGAATTACTCCAACATTTTGTGTCTACCTTCGATTTTAACCAGCATCTGCAGTTCTTTCTTACACAGGTATTGAGGGGGGTGATTCTGGGACGCCAGAACTAACTGTTGAACCTTCCCGAGGTGTCATGGGCTGAATTTAATGAAACACCAGTGAAGGAGGTGCCTACTTGAATTCCAATGATGTGCTGGCATCTACACGATCAGTTTTTATGTGCTTGCAAACCTGCAGATAGTTTATTATTGCATATCGAGTTAGTTATTGTCCTTAAGGGCCTGTTCCACTTGAGCGACTTAATCCGCGAGTTCTGGCGAGTTTGCCCTCGACTCATACTCGCAGCATGGTTGACATGGTTGATTCGCAGACACGAGGTTGTAGGAGGTTTTCGTAATTCATCTTCATGCTCGGGAGTGGTCTCCGCATATTCGAGGCCTCAGCTAGGTCGCGGCGTTTTTTTCAATATGTTAAAAAATGCCCACGAGTAAAAAAAGGTTGTCATGGAAAAAATCAATACTTTTTTTACTCGTAGATTTAGTTGTAGTAGGTCGGCATGTTAGTCGTAGGTAATCAAGGGTAGTTGAAGGTAGTCGTAGACAGTCTTCATCATAGTCGAAGGGAGGTCAAAGGGGGGTCAAAAGGAGAACGAAGGAGGTCGTCTTCACTCTCCACTATTCGGTGTCCAATTTTCCCGAAGTTAGTCGTAGCTAGTCAAGCTGGTCTTCAACATAGTCGAAGGAGGTCGAAGGAGGTCTTCAACATTTCATTTTTTCAAACTCTTCTAAACTCGCCAATTAGGTCGCCCAAGTGGGACAGCCCCTTTAGCATGAGAATGGGGTTGAGAGGGAAAGATAGATCAGCCATGATTGAAAGGCTTGATGGGCCGAATGGCCTTATTCTGCTCGTAGATCTTATGAAGTTATCTGCATCCCAAAAAGGGTGTTTGTTTTATTTCCCTTAAAAGAGATGTGACCTGTTCTTATCGGGGCACAACTTTGCTTTTAGAGTTCCACTAAGCAAAATAACATTCTATCTTTGGTCTATCTGTCTTCGGACTATTTTTGATCGGATTTTACTGGCTTTATCTTGCACTAAACATTATTCACGTTGTTCCTTTGCCATGTATCTGTACACTGTGGATGCCTCGATTGTAATCATGTATTGTCTTTCCACTGATTGGTTAGCACGCAACAAAAGCTTTTCACTGTACCTCGGTACACATAAACTCAAACTCAACTCATCTCTTGAAGATTTTGGAGTGTGAGAACCGAAAGATCTCGTAGAAAACCCACAAAGATCATGGGGAGAACGTACAAACTCCATACAGACAAGCACCCATAAGTTAGGATCTAACCCGGATCCCTGCTGCAGTAAGTCAACAACTCTGCCGCTGAGCCACCATGCCGCACAATTCCTAACCTAACATTCAGATACTTTAATAATATTGCATTGAAAATTCAACAGAGTACATCTGCAAAAAGGGATGATTGAGGCAAATTATTGCAATTAAGACCCAGTATTCTCACCCCTTTGTATAATATATGTCAATGTGGAATAAAATATCAAAAAAATAGTTAGATGATCAGAGAGTACTGTAACTAAAAGTAAAATCGCTATTAATTTAGCCATTTTAACAAACTGCTCTTTCAAAACTAAAACAGCTATTTAGCAGTAATGAGAGTACACTGCTTTAGATTCAATGTAACAGCTTGATACTAAATTCTCTTTTCCCACATTAGCTTCACCGAGATTTATTACAGAATTTTGGTTTATGGTGCATAGCACCCATTTGCCTTTTGGTTTATGCCTCTATTCATCTCAACTTCTTTATAAAAGAGGAGGCTGTAAAACAGTCAGCTGTCTCTGTAAATCTCTCCTAACGAGTGAGTGTAGTTCAGCCGATGCTTTGCACAAAATGTTGTTTCTGGGTGTGAGGGCTGAAGTCAGAAGTAAATGTTTGCTGGATATATTCTACTTGATTGATTGATTGATTGATTGATTAATTAATTGATTGATTGATTGATTGATTGATTGATTGATTGATTGATTGATTGATTGATTGATTGATTGATTGATTGATTGATTGATTGATTGATTCTTTATTATCAGATGTGACATCACATGGGATCCAAGGAGAGATAGCTGAATGGATAGAAAATTGGCTTCATGGAAGGAAGCAGAGGGTGATGATGCTTCTCGGACTGGAGGTCTGTGACTAGTGGTGTGCCTCAGGGTTCGGTGCTGGGCCCATTACTTTTGTCATTGACATCAATGATTTGGATGAGAACATACAGGGCAAGGTTAGCAAGTTTGCTGATGATACAAATGTAGGTGGTTTAGCAGATAGTGAAGATGGTTGTGAAAAATTGCAGCAGGATCTTGATCGATTGGCCAGGTGGGCTGAGGAATGGTTGATGGAATTTGATGCAGAGAAATGTGAGGAGTTGCATTTTGGGGAGTCTAACCTGGGCCGGACCTACACAGTGAATGGCAGGGCTCTGGGAGTGTTGTATAGCAGAGGGGTCTAGGAGTGCAGGTGCAAGGATCCTTGAAGGTGGATTCACGTGTGGTCAAAAAGGCTTTTGGCACATTGGCCTTCACCAGCCAGAGTATTGTATAGAGGTTGGGAGATCATGGTGTAGTTGTATAAGACGTTAGTGAGGCCGCATTTAGAGTTTGCGTTCAGTTCTGGGCACCGTATTATAGGAAAGATGTTGTCAAGCTGGAAAGTGTACAGATAAAATTTATGAGGATGTTGCTAGGACTGAGGGTCTGAGCTATAAGGATTGAGTAGGCTGGAATTCTATTCCTTGGAGCACAGGAGGATGAGGGATGATCTTATAGGCGTGTATAAGATCTTGAGAGGAATAGATCGGGTAAATGCATAGAATCTCTTGCCCAGTAGGTGATTGCGGACCAGACAACATGGGTTTAAGGTGAAGGGGAAATGATTTAATAATATTATGAGCAGTAACCTTTTCACACAAAGGGTGGTGGGTGCATTGAACAGAGGAGGTAGTTGAGGCAGGGCCTATCCCAACATTTAAGAAATGGTTAGACAGGTACATGGATAGGACAGGTTTGGAGGGATATGGACCAAGCGCAGGCAGGTGGGACTAGTGTAGGTGGGACTTGTTGGCCGGTGTGAGCATGTTGGGCTGAAGGGCCTGTTTCCATGCTATATCATTCCATATCTCTATGACTCTGTGACATGTCACAGTGAAATTCTTGCACACCATACACAAAGTATGCAAAGAGTCGACACATATACGGTGCTGGCTAAGTAAATTGTCTTCAATGTAGTCCCCAATGGTCCCTCTTTGTTTCATTGTCAGAGTGTGGAGACAGGTTCAATGATGAATGTCCCCTCTCTTGTTTTGACATAGCTACTGAGATAGAGAGTGTGGGATAGAAAGAGAGAGAAGATGTAAAGGGTTGATGTAAAGAGTAAGAGGAGGAATGACATAATAGTGAGATAAGAATTGGATAGACATGACGTGCTGGAGAAACTCAGCGGGACAGGCAGCATCTCTGGAGAAAAAGGAAGGGTGACATTTTGGATCAGAGCCCTTCTTCAGACTGAAGGTGGAGGTGGGGGAACTGGAGGTAGGGAAATGGGAGTTGGGGACCGAGATAGCCAAGAACTAGAGAAAGAAATGGAACTGGAGGTACAGAGAGGGAAATAAGAGAGATAGAGGAAATGTGAGCAGAAGAGAACAAAACAGGGATCGAGATGCAGAGAAGAGAGAAAGCGTGAAAGACAGAGAAAAAGAATCCAATATGATACAAGAACAGTCTATTATGGTAGAAGGATTTTCCTAACGTGGGTGGAAGAAAAATGCTCAGCCCCTCCAGGCTGTTCTATCTTTCAATTACATTATAGGTAGTTTAGCTGTTCACCTATTTCCTTAATCTAAAGTAAATTGTGGGATCATTGTTTAAAAAAACTGGTTCACTGAAGTCTTTGGCCAGACTCCCCATCATGGACTCCATCCACACTTCACGCTGCCTCGGGAAAGCAGCCAATACAATCAAGGACCTTTTCACCCGGTTAACCCCTCTTCTCTCTCCTCCTCTCGAGCAAAATAAACAGTAGCCTGAAAGCACGTACCACCAGGTGCAAGGGCAGTATCTCTGCTGTTATCAGATTACTGAATAGTCCTCCCAGAAGCTAGCGGGTGGTCCGAATCCTTAACCTATCTCATTGCGGACGCTGTGCGTTTTCTCTGTAACGGTAATGCTATATTGGTATAACACCATATCCTGTACTCTAACATGTTTCTACCTGCACTACCTGCTGTATCGTTCGATTGTACTGATGTATAGTGTCATTTAATTGAACAAAGAACAACCTCGTAAAATCTATAACAAAATATATAACCAAAGCTATTCACTGGACTTGGTGCAATAATACACCAATAGCAATAGCCAATACCATTACCACCCCACCGGCAGCTCATTCCAGACACTCACCAACCACTGTGTACAAAACATACCGCACATAGCTCCTTTAAACTCTGGCCCTCTCAACTTAAAGTTAAGCCCTCTAGTATTTGATTTTTCCATCCTGGGAATACAGTTCTGACTATTTACCCTATCTAAGCCTCTCATTATTTTATATACTTCTAACCGGTCTTCCCGCAGTCTTCAGTGTTCCAGAGAAAACAATCCAAGTCTGTCCAAGCTCTCCTGATAGCTAATATCCCTAATCCAGGCATCATTCTGGTAAACCTCCTCGGCAGCCTAGTCAAAGCCTCCATAACCGTCCTGTAATGGGGCGACTAGAACTACACACAATATTCCAAAACGCACCCCAACCAATGTCCTACAAAGCTGCATCATGACTTTGTGATTCTTAAACCCCTGTCCCACGGTACGAGTTCATTCCAAGAGTACTCCGAGTTTGCCCTGATTCGAACTCGGAGATTTACGGTGATGGCCACTCGTCGGTACTCGGGGCTCTCGTGGACATTTTGCATCATGTTGAAAAATCTTCACGAGTCTTCCCGTGCTTACCTGCTGTTAGCGAGTCTTCCCGAGTACCTGCCATTAGCGCTAAGAGACGCCCCGAGCTCCGACGTACCCGCCACGTTCATTCTCTGTGCTTACCACGAGTTTGATTTTTTTTAAGCTCGGGAGAGCTCTTGGAATGAACTCGTACCGTGGGACAGGGCTATGACTCGATGTCCCGACCAATGAAGGCAATAGACAATAGGTGCAGGAGTAGACCATTAGGCCCTTTGAGCCAGCACCATACCACATGCAAGCTTACCAAATGCCTTCTTTACCACTGTCCACTTGCGTCGCCACTTTCACGGAGTTATGGACTTGGACCCCAAGATCTTACAAGGTAATAAAAAAAATTGCTAATCATCTATCCTGACCTCTGATTACAGCTTCCAAATGTGTAACTTTTCACCTTCTTTGATGGTGCTTGTTGAAATGTAATTTCTTTATCAAATGGAACATTGATTATTCTATGGAGCGCAAATAAATTTGCTAACATTACAATATTATCTGGATACATTTCTGTCACCAAGAATGTAATGGCTTCATTCCAAGCTTATTTGTCCTCGCCCTCTATTTCAATTAAAGTAACTTCAATTAATACTGACAAGATAAAAAGATTATTTTAAATTCCATTGACTTGAAGGGCTTCCTTACTTTGCCTTGCCTTGCCGTCGTTTCAGATATAAATGTTTTGTGAATAGCCTGCCATATTTATTGTCTAACGCCATGATTGAGGAAACGTAATGAAAAACTGAGGGGCCATGATTTCACTCAGAGGGTGGTGGGTATCTGGAACGAGCTGCCAGTGGAGGTAGTTGAGGCAGGCGCTATAACATCATGTAAAAAACACTTGGGCAGGTATATGGATAGGGAAGGTTTAGAGGGATAGGGGCAAAATGCAGGCAAATGGGACTAGCTTAGATGGGCATCATGGTCAGCATGGATGAGTTGGGCTGAATGGCCTGTTTCAGTCTTATATGACTCTTAGACTATGACCAACAATAAATGAGCTTTATCTTTTATCCAAAGCCCCTATTTTCTTTTCTTCACTTGAACCCTTTCATCTGATCCCCCACTTCAAATTCAATTTCACACATCAGTTCCACAGGGACATCCTGCAATTCACTCCGATATCACTCCACATCCTCAATCACATTCCCACTTTTAAAGGCTGCGATCTTTCACCAACTTTCTCGTCAGTGTAAGTACCTGTGTGTGTTCTCAGTGGCTTCCTGGCCTCAAGCAAAATCCTTACATTGAAAGCCAGCTTGTTCGCAAGCTCTTCACAGACTGCCTCTCTGGCATACTCTACAAAACATGGTGGTCATGCCAAATGGTCAGTCACAAGGCACAATTTTAAAGAGGTGACAATCACAAAATAACACAGATCGAAGACAGTTGTGCATGTTAGACACCCTTCTCTCCTCTCCTTCTCCCACCGCCTCACTCTCCCCTCCCACTCTACTTCCTCTCCCTGCTCCTCGCTCCTTCCCCCTCTCTCGTCGGTCTTTCAACTGCCCGGCAACAAAGGGGTCGGAGCCAAAGATAAACACAAAGTCCTGGAGTAACTCAGCGGGTCAGGCAGCATCTCTGGAGAACCTAGATAGGAGACGTATCAGGTGGGGACCTTCTTCAGCCTGATTATAGTAAGGAGAGTGGGGAGGAAGCTGGAAGCGAAAGTAACAGTATCAGGGCAGGCAGCAGATGATCTCAGGCATGGAGGTTTCCTGAAAGGCCAATCGTTGGATAGGGAAGGTGTGAGCCCAATAGGGGTACATAGTTGTACACTGTGGAAATGGTCGATGGATTTTTAGAGGGGGAGGGGAGGGAGGTGTTTGTAGAAATCACGTAAAATTGGAGAATTCAACATCCATACCAGTGGGTTGTAAGGTACTCAAGAGGAATGTGAGGTGAGGGTTCCTCCAGTTTGCATGTGGCCTCACTCTGGCAATGGAGGAGGCCCAGGACAGAAAGGTCATTGTGGGAATGGGAAGGGGAGTTAAAGTGATTAGCAAGCGGCAGATCCAATAGGCCTTGGCGGACTGAATTGGGGTTGGAGACAAGATGTGCAACGTGCTCACCTGGAAACTCATCATGGGTAGCCTCCGCCTTCTTTATCACAGCATAGCAATTCATGCACTGTCGGAGCAGTGGAAGGCAGGGTGCGGGGCGGTGAAGGGTGGCAGCAGTGTGATGGTATCATTGGGGGTCAAGGATAGTGGGAGAACAACATTTAAAACACCTTTGCACAGGTACATCGACAGGAGAGGTTTAGAGGGATAAGGGCCAAACTTGGGCAGGCGGGACTAGCAAAGATGGGACATCTTGGTCCACATGGGCGAGTTGGGCTGAAGGGCCTGTTTCCCTGCTGTCTCCCTCTACGACTCTATGAGGCCATCATGGGGACCAGGGCTGCACATTGCCATATTTCCCAGGAGAAGTCCAAACTTTAAAATCCCATAAGAAATGCGGGAATGCCGAAGGATCTGAGCAAAACACAAAGTGTTGGAATATCTCAGCGGGTCAGGCAGCATCTCTGGAGGGAGTAACGATTACAGCAACTACAGTTCCTTGTGTCAACTCGTCCATTCCCTCCACAGATGCTGCCTGGCCCATTGAGTTAATCCAGTATTTTGTGTTTTGCTCACAAATTCAGCATCTGCAGTTCCTCGCATCCCGACCTGTAGGAATTGCGAAGTATCTCCTGGATTTAAAGTGTGTGTAGCATGGTGGCATAGCAGTAAGAGCTACTGCCTTACAGCGCCACAGACCCGGGTTTGATCCTGACTACGGGTGCTGTTAGTACGGAGTTTGTACATTCTCCCTGTACCCTGCATGGGTTTTCTTTGAGATCTTCGATTTCCTCCCACACTCCAAAGACGTACAGGTTTGTAGGCTAATTGGCTTGCTGTAAATGTAAAGTTGTCGCTAGTGTGTGTAGGGTAGTGTTAATGTGCGGGGATTGCTGGTCAGTGCGGACTCGTTGGGCCGAAGGGCCTGTTTCCGCGCTGTATTTCTAAAACTAAAACTTAACTAAGCAGGGTTTATCATGCAATGCAAATAGTATTTGTGGGCAGCATTGAAATCACAGCTTCAGGTTTATATAGGCACATTACTAGCACTTGTACCTGTTCTGTTTGTTCCCACTTATGAGGTGTTGCTTGCCAACCTCCCTGGTTGGGCCTTGAGTCAAGAGAGGGCCTAGGCTCTAAGAGAACCAAAGGCAAAATGAGGAAAAGCCAATGTTTTATCTGACTTTCTAAATGAAAGCTGCTGTTCTGATGTATCCAGATACTGTGAACTGAAGCTAAATGCCAGGAGCTGACTAAATGCAAAGATTCGCAGCTGAGCCGTTTTATTTAGCTCACTTCTGGAACAGATTAAAATCTATTTTGTGGATGTGTCTAACTGACATTCGAGTTTGTTCAATCTATAAATTCATAGGAAAGAGAGGAGAGCAGCTTCAGTGAGATGGTTGATTTATACATAGTTTTCTGCCTACTTTTCATCCCCTCTTATGGAAAGAATCGCTTTGCATTATCACATTCTCAAGAGATCCAAAGCCATTTCACATCCAATGAAGTACGTTCTGAAGTGTAATCACTGAATCTATGAAGCCAGCTCTTTCCAAGCTTTCATTAGCAGTGCATTGGGGACTTCCATGATACCGTTAGATATGGTCGGTTGCAAGATGCCAGCATAATCGCCCACAGAGTTAGCAAGAAGCTAATGTAGAGATACATAATGGCAGTGACCTTCACAGCTGAAGATAATGTATTTGCTGTTGTAAAGGTCTCTGTACAACTCTTGGCATCTGTCAGGGAGAATATTTCTACAGAGCCAACGTTGTAATTCTGTTAATCCCAAGTAGCTGGTTCTTTGGCACTGAACACTTGCAAATGGAGAGTGCCTCCAACTGTCTCTGCTATTTCTCTAACTTGAACTTTCCCTCTGGTGCTGTCAGACAACCGATGCATGAGAACTATGCTGCTTCCACCAGAAAATTATTCTGCCTACGAGAATAGATAATAAATACCAGTTTTTAAAAAAACACATCATTTAAAGTGCTCTGTGAACACAAAAGCCTAGCAGCAAACACAAATAAAATGTACCGCAAAGATTCCAGAAATGAGAAATACGTAAGCTTGGAAAAGCCTGGATCATTGTCCTTCTGACAATGAAGATTGAGTTGAGATTTAATTGAGGAGTACAGCAGAATGAAGAGTGGTGAGGTAAGAGTGAAAGGGTTGAAAATGAGAGGATACCTCTTTTAAGATTATTTTTAAGAGAACCAAAGGTAAAATGAGGATAAGAAAATGGGCAACCTCCTCAAGCCTCGAGCCAACACTCTCCCTACCTCTACTCCGGATCTCTGCAACTCATTCCTCCACTTTTTCGCTGATAAAATCAGCACAATCTATCAATCTTTATCCCCTGTACCCGACTCCCCAGCATCTACTCCACCACCTACCAAGGCCCCTCCTTTCAACATCTCCACTGACCTCCTTACCCCTCCTCCACACTGCTTCCTCCCCCAGTTTGACCTGGTCACCCCTACTGAAATCTCCAAACTCATCAGCTCTTCCAAACTCACTACCTGCTCCCTCGACCCTCTCCCCACTCCCCTGCTGAAGTCCTGCCTCCCCGTTCTCTGGTTCTACCTCACTAATCTCTTCAACTCCTCATTGTCCCAAGGAATTGTCTCCTCCGCTTTCAAAACTGCTGCTGTCACACCAATCTTAAAGAAACCTGGTCTTGATCCCTCCTCTCTCATTAACTACCGCCCAATCTCAAACCTCCCCTTTCTTTCAAAAACCCTGGAGCGTATCGTTGCGTCGCAACTTAATTCCCACCTCCTTGCGTATAACCTACTTGAACCCCTCCAATCTGGCTTTCGCCCCCTCCATAGCACAGAAACCGCTCTCCTTAAAGTCCTCAATGACCTCCTCACCTCTGCTGACACTGGTTCCCTCAACATCCTCATCCTCCTCGACCTGAGCGCAGCATTCGATACAGTGAACCATAACATCCTGCTCACCAGACTCAAAGACCTCGGCATTGAAGGTTCTGCACTCAGCTGGCTCCGTTCCTACCTTTCCAACAGATCCCACTTCATCTCTCTCCATAACCACACCTCTGCTACAGCCACAGTCACTCAAGGCGTTCCCCAAGGCTCCGTACTCGGCCCCCTCCTCTTCATCATCTATATCCTCCCCCTTGGTCAGATACTCCGCCACTTCAACCTGGACTTCCACTGTTACGCCGATGACACCCAGATCTACCTCGGCACCAAATCCCCCCCACAACCCCCCCCCTCTCCCATATCAACTCCTGTTTGTCAGCTATAAAAACCTGGATGCAACATAACTTCCTCAAACTCAACAGCGATAAAACATAATTCCTCCTCATAGGTTCCAAATTCACACTCAGCAAAATCAATAACCCCACTCTCACCATCGACGGCACCACTGTCTCCCCATCTCCCCAGGCCCGCAACCTTGGCGTGATCTTTGATTCCACCCTCTCCCTTGAGCCTCACATCCGCCATGTCATTAAAACCGCCTTCTTTCACCTCCGCAACATCGCCAAACTCAGACCCTCTCTCACACCTCCCGCTGCTGAAAGACTCATTCATGCCTTCATCTCCTCCCGACTGGACTACTGCAACTCACTTCTCCTTGGCATCAGCTCCACCTACATCAACCGACTCCAACTGGTCCAGAACACAGCCGCCCGACTCATCACCCACACCAAATCCTGGCATCACATCACTCCAGTCCTCAAACAACTTCACTGGCTTCCCATCTCCCACCGGATCACCTACAAAATCCTGGTCCTCACCTACAAAGCCCTCCACCATCTGGCCCCCCCATATCTCACTGACCTCCTCTCCCCCTACCAACCCTCACGGTCCCTCAGATCCACATCAGCCGGTCTCCTCTCCATCCACAAGTCCAACCTCCGCAGTTTTGGGGACAGAGCCTTCTCCAGGGCAGCTCCCAGGCTCTGGAACTCCCTCCCCCAACTGATCCGCAATTCCGTGTCCCTCACCATCTTCCAGTCCCGCCTCAAGACCCATCTCTTCACCTCTGCCTATCCTTAGCCCCACGTCCCCCTCCCTTTTCATCTGTGCTTGAATTGCCTCATATTGTGTTTTGAATTGAATTCTGTCTTTAATTTGTGTATTAGTCATGTCTCTACTATTTATTTCATTCCGCTTTCATGTTTTTCCTCTACTTGCTAAATTTTTGTAAGGTGTCCTTGAGACTCTTGAAAGGCGCCCATAAATAAAATTTATTATTATTATTATTATTATATGTGATGGCACACTAAAAAGTTAAAAACTATTTTTTCAAATTTTTCGAATTAGTTTAGTTTAGAGATACAGTGTGGAAACAGGTCTTCAGCCCACTTAGTCCATGCCAACCAGCAATAACCCGTACACTAGTTCTAACCTACACACTAGGGGCAATTTATCAAAGCGAATTAACCTACAAACCTACAGGGCTTTGGTATGTGGTAGGAAACCAGAGCACCCGGAGAAAACACATGCGGTCACAGGGAGAATGTACAAAATCCATAAAGACAGTACCCCAGGTCAGGATCGAGCCCGGTTCCCTGGTGCTGTAAGGCAGCAGCTATACCGCTGCGCCAATGTGCCGCCCAAAATTAGAAATTGATCGGTCACAAAATCAAAACAAGTGAGAGGGTTAGATTGATGGAACAGAAATAGCTGTTAAACGTATAGCGAGACACATGTTGTCAAACAAAGTGATCTTTATTAAGTTAACACAAAATAGCTCTCAAAACCACATCAAGGGGCAAGGGCGTTACCAGCAGTATATATACCCCAGAGGAGAGCCATGACCCGCTCTTCCCGCTAAACCAAGACACATGACCCAACCCCCAGAGCCGAGGGTTCGCACCACGAGTGGCTAACCACCAGGGGCCACCACAGGACCCCCCCCCCCCCAGAACCAGAGGCACGGAACCGAAAGGGAAGACGAGCGAGGCGTTGTCGAGGGCAAACCCTTCTATACTCGCCAATTAGGTCACCACAGTGGGACAGCCACTTACGACAGCAACTCTACTGCTGTGCCACCGTGATGGCCAGCATTAACTTAAAGGTCAAACCATGTTCATTCGTGTTATAACCATTTTTTGGTAAACTAATTGGTGTACATTGATTTGAATACACAATTTATGCTATTGGCTCTGATCAGAGGTGGGAGAATGTTATTGTCTCTCCAAGACAGTCACTTATTTCTTTTTTCTGTGATATCCGAAGTCCAGATCCAAATAACATGTATATAAATAGATCAAAAGGGGAAGAATTTCATACGTTCATAAGTTCATAAATGAAAGGAACAGAATTAGGCCATTCGGCCCATCAAATTTATTCCACTATTCTAACATGGATGATCCATCTCTTCCTCCTAACCCCATTCTCCCCATAACCCCTGACACCCTTACTAATCAAGAATTTCCTTCTCACCCTAAGAAAACTATTTAGATTAATTTACTGTGTTTCAGCCAGCAGCTCTACTAACTTTCCCTGTGGAAAGATAGTCCAGGGTTACCTGAGCAGACTGAATTATAGAGATGCAGTAACGGCTGGTAATAACATAAGATCATGGCAATAGCTATAGAAATGAAACATTTCAGAAATATTAAATTTCCCAAAGTAGAGTTTCACTTTGAAGAGGGCCTGAGAAATGGGTTGTCCCTTCGTTGTTTAAAACATCCTATTGTTATAATCAGCGGTGATTGCGTCCATTAAAGCCTGATGGGTGGAAGATTGGATGTAATGATGGTTAATGGTGATATTATTATGAGCAAATCTGCCTTGATGGTAGATAATGAACGGGTTTCTGATTTCCATCAGCGTGTGTGGTCTCGTCCCAGGGTTAGCCAGGCTGTGGACATATAAAGCACACTTCCTAACACACCTGACAGCTTGTAACATTCTATTTTTTCTCCTGCTCTCTCTCCCCTCTACCTACAGGGTCAGCTTTCTCCGTTGATGACGGTGTTAATGGTGCGTGGCCAAGCCAGGCCTGGGCCTGTACAGAGAACCTGTACAGAGATCATGTTAAGCGATGTGTAGCTGATGTTACAAGTATCTGCTGGCAGGGCAACATGTGGTGCACCATCTGTACAAAAAGTAAATTACCCGCTTGACCAAATTTCCATGTCCTTGTATTAATAAACTGCTATGGTTATTACAACAATCTGCACAACACGGGAGGAGGAGGGACTGGGATGTGAATTTGTGAATCTGTTTCATTTTCTCCTACCTCCTACATTAGTCCACTCCCAAAAGATCAGTGTTGGAAATTGCAGTCGGTCTATCAAATGATCGTAACTTTAATAGCTGGCATCTCTATTTAACAGGTGATGTAGGAAATTCTGGAAATGATGAGAATTTAGCAAGTTTATAATATGGTTAACCCAAGAGCATACATATTGGGAAGCTTGATGGAAAAAGAGGCCAAATCTTGCGTTTTTGTTATAATCACCGCTGATTATAACAATAGGATGTTTTAAACAATGAAGGGACAACCCATTTCTCAGGCCGTCTTCAACGTGAAACTACTTTGGGAAATTTAATATTTCTGAAATGTTTCATTTCAATAGCTATTGCCATGATCTTATGTTATTACCAGCCGTTACTGCATCTCTATAATTCAGTCTGCTCAGGTAACCCTGGACCATACAACATAATTTAAAGGATCGTGGTAGGAGAGGCAATAAAGTAGTTATGAGACCCTCGGACTATCTTTAATCAGACTTTACTGGACTTTATCTTGCACTAAACGTTATTCCCTTTGTCATGTATCTGTACACTATGGATGGCCCGATTGTAATCATGTACAGGTGCACAACCTTTTATCCGAAGATCCAAATAACGAAAACCTCCGAATAGCGGCCATTTTTTTCGGTCCTTGAAGAAAGGTCCTTGAAAACGTTCACCGAGGGCGGCCCGCAGAGGTGACAGCGGAACCTCCGGTCGGTCCTCGAAGAAAGGGGAACTAAATCCCCATTCATAAAAGAGAAGGTGAGGGTATATTGTGCGGGAGGGTTAATTTCAGAGAGAGATTCAAGATGGCGGCGCTGGCTTAACAGCTGCGGCCCACCTGCAGTCCGTCTGTTTTTTTATTTCGTTTTGTTCTTTGTCATGTCTTAGTTAATTTTGTTTTATTAAGTTGTGTATGTGTGTGGGTGGGGTGGGAGAAACATGCTTTGGTCTCTTCCTTCGGGGGGATGCGACTTTTTCTTCGGTCGTATTCCCCGTCTCCGGCTGCGCTGAGGCCTAATGGCGGAGCTGGCAGCCCCGCAGCTGTAGCAGCGGCAGCAGCGGAGACCTGACTCGGCACCGAAGCTGTAGCGGCGGCGGCAGCGGCAGCAGCGGATACCCGGCTCGGCCCTGGAGCTGTGGCGGCGGCAGCGGCGGCAGCGGCGGCGGAGGAGACCCGACTCGGCACCGAAGCTGTGGCGGCGGCGGCGGCAGCGGCGGGGGCCCGGCTCGGCCCTGGAGTTGTAGCGGGGGCGGCGGCAGCAGCGGAGACCCGGCTCGGCACCGAAGCTGTGGCGGCGGCAGTGGCAGCGGCGGCGGCGGAGACCCGACTCGGCCCTGGAGTTGTGGCGGAGGCAGCAACAGCAGCGGAGTTTGAACCGTCGCCTCGGCGCAGAGGGAGAACAAAGAGGGAAGAGACAGAGACTTTAAGATTTTTGCCTTCCATCACAGTGAGGAGGTGTTTGGTGAACTCACTGTGGTGGATGTTAGATTTGTGTTGATTGTGTGTTTTTGCCATTTTTTTAAATTATATGTATGACTGCAGGGAAACAAAATTTCGTTCAGACCGAAAGGTCTGAATGACAATAAACCGAATCTAATCTAATCTAATCTAATAATTGACAATATGCTGCTGCCTGCCCGCTGAGTTAAAAAGTTCCCACGGTAGACTCACGATACACTGTGTTTCGTGAGTCTTGCGTGGGAACTTTTTAACTCAGCGGGCAGGCAGCAGCAGATTGTCGCTCGCTTCAGTTTCACCCCACCTACACCCCTCTGCTTCCCGGCCATGTGTGTGACCCCTTCTCTCCCCTCTCCAGCTCCCCGCCCATTGCACCGGCGCGGGGGCTTTGCACTGTCTTCAAGTCGGCGATTGCAGCAGGACCGTGCCAGTCACCGGAGACGTCAGGACCAACGGGACACCGACCCCCAGGCCCACTGCAAGCACGGAGATCCCAGAGACCCACAGCCAGCAGCAGCCCAGCCCCGTTCCAACTCCAGAGGAAAACTGCAAACTGGCCGGAGACGTCAGGACCACCAGAAGCCGTTCCCCGAGCTGCGCCCCCTCATCGGGACACCGACCCCCAGGCCCACTGTAAGCACGGAGATCCCAGAGACCCACAGCCAACAGCAGCCCAGCCCAGCCCCGTTCCAACTACAGAGGAACCTGGGTTGCGGATGACGGGGTGCAGCTCGGGGCGTCGTAGGGGCCCATCGGGGAGCGGGTTCCTGTTGGTCCTGACGTCTCCGGCCACCTGCCATCCTCCGGGAACCGTACCACCCTTGCAGGAGAGTGGGGTTGTTTGCAGTTGCAGAGGGAGGGGGCAAGGGCGGTACAGTTCCCAGTCTCAGCTCCAGTCCAGGGGGGTGGCCGGAGACGTCAGGAGCAACGGGACACCGACCCCCAGGCCCACTGCAAGCACGGAGATCCCAGAGACCCACAGCCAGCAGCAACTCCAGCCCAGCCCCGCTCCAACTCCAGAGGAACACGTAGGGGCAGAAGCTGATGGTGTGCAAGGTACGTCTTGTTCTTGGGGTGGCGGATGAGGGGGCGCAGCTCGGGCTGTGGGCAAACTGCCACTTGTCGCCGTAGCGGCCCATCGGGGAGCGGATTCCTCTGGAGTTGGAGGGGGAGGGGGGTATTGTGCTGTTTGATCGCCCCCTGCTATCCCAGGGACAGGGAGACACAGCGGCTTTTTAGACTGGTGGGCAATCACTTACAAAGTTCTGCCCACACAGTCAGTACACCTCTCCTACACTGCATTTCATACAAACATTTATTCTGCAAGAAAAAACTACATTGAAGACTCAAACTCGCGACCGAGTTTATTGCCGGGATCAAGGCGCAAACTCGCGACCTTGCGGATATGAGCCGAGCACTCTACCACTGAGCCAGCCATTAAAATCTACGCTAAAAAAATCCATTCCGAAGACCGACAAATTCTGAATTACGAAAAGTGTCTGGTCCCAAGGCTTTCGGATAAAAGGTTGTGCACCTGTATAGACTTTCCGCTGACTGGTTAGCACGCAAAAACAATTTCACCGTACCTCGGTACATGTGACAATGAAGTAAACTAAATTAATAAACTCAACAAAGTAGATTTAGGAAGTGTTTAGATTGCAAGGAATAGCTAGCTGAAGTAAAGAAAATATATAGGCAGGCTCAGGACAATAAAAGTGATCGGCAAGTAACAAAGTAGCTTATTGTACCCATTTGTCAGACAAATGATCGAATGGTTTTCTAAATAACAATGAACAGAAAGTGAAAAATAACTCTGGGAAAAAATACAAAAAGAAAGGCCATGGAGAAACGTTAATCACAGGTGATTTATTTCAAAAATATTAAATCCACATGTAACCATTGTGTCGCGCGTGTATAAAAAGCCTGTAGGTGCTGTGAATCATTGAAACACTTTAGGTTCTCAACAAGTGTTCCACAGTCTGTACTGTTGAGGCCTTGAACAAGGCAACTTATTTGAGAAACTCACCACTGTTCCACAAGATTTCTTTTGTATGTAGCCCTTTCGAAGATACAAAAATGACAAAAATTACAAAATTACAGAATTACAAAAATCTACTAATTCGACAGTGTTATTATGCTCTTCCCCTGATCACAACTTCATCTGAATTGTAAGGACTGATTTTTGAGACAATAGTTTCAGACTTGAACATATCACTTTCAGATTATATGTCAATGTTACCATATTACAATCATTCTTGCGTCGAGGAACCCTTAATCTGGATTGTCCGAGACTGCAAATAATGACAGCATTAGCACAAATCTTATTTCTGATTCATATTGCACAGTTTGGGTTTTGGAAGTCTATAGCTGTGATACGTCAAGAATCAAGAGTGTTTAATTGTCATATGGATCAATGAAACACTTCTTGCTGCAGCTTTCCAGGCCTTTTAATGCAATAAATATACAATACTTAATAATACAATAAGTGAATAATCAGTAATCCTAGGTAACCTCCCATAAGAGTGCAAAACCTGAAGTCTGTAGTGCAACAGAAACTGAGTCCTAAGCTGATCAGCGTTGTTGAGGTGGGGTTGTGGTTACTATTGTGCAAGGTATTACGACAGATGGCACAATGGGCTAAGTGTTCGGCTGGCAACCGGAAGGTAGCCGGTTCGAATCCCGCTTGGAGTGCATACTGTCGTTGTGTCCTTGGGCAAGACACTTCACCCACCTTTGCCTGTGTGTGAATGTGTGTGAATGTGTGTGAGTGATTGGTGGTGGTCTGAGGGGCCGTAGGCGCAGATTGGCAGCCACGCTTCCGTCAGTCTGCCCCAGGGCAGCTGTGGCTACAGAAGTAGCTTACCACCACCGAGTGTGACTGAGGAGTGAATGAATAATGCGATGTAAAGCGCCTTGAGTATTAGAAAGGCGCTATATAAATCCCATCCATCATTATTATTATTAAGAATGGTTGTTGGGAAAAAGCTGTTCTTGAACCTGCAGGCTATGGTTGTCAGCTACAACCACAACTACAATCTCAAAGTCTCCAGTCTAGGCTGGCAGCAGTAGAGTCGCTGCCTTACAGCGCCAGAGACCCGGGTTCGATCCTGACTACGGGTGTCACCTGTTTAGAGTCTGTATGTTCTCTCTGTGACCGTGTGGGTTTTCTCTGGGTGCTCCGGTTTCCTCGCAAACGTACAGGTTTGTAGGGCAATTGGCTTTGGTAAAATTGTAAATAGTCCCTTGTGTGTGTAGCATAGTGGTAGCGTGCAGGGATCACAGGTCGAGGTGGACTCGGTGGGCCGAATGGCCTGTTCCCGCACTGTAGTTCTAAACTAAACTACAATCCCCAGTGATATCAAGAGGGTCTCAGGTCCTGCTCCAAGCCTGGCCTAGACTGGAGCAGGATCTGAGAGGAGGTTTCTCAGCATTCCTCACATATCCAAGGTTGATGATGGGACACCTGGTGTAGAGTGGCATCTCTCACTCGGTAATTCCTGGTCCCACACCAGGGGTGTGTATGACCAACACTTCTGTGAGTGTGACTGAATGCCAATGGTTGTGCTCACTACCCTCCTACACGCCCGACCGTCCATCTCACCACCGTTATCTGTTTCCCTGCTGGCCTTCATTGTCCCGGGCACTCTATTGGCAGAATGTTTTATGATTGAATTGATTGAAAGACACGGCACGGAAAAGGCCCTCGGCCCATTGAGTCCATGCCAACTGCCGGTCACCCCCGTTTACAATATTTATATGTTATCCCACTTTCACATCCACCCCCGTCAGACTAGGGGCGATTTACAGAGCACAATTAACCGACAAATTCTCACATCTTTTGGGGATGTGGGAGGAAACCGGAGCACCCGGAGGAAACCCACGAGGTCTCCGGGAAAGAACGTGCAAATTCCAGCCGAGGTAGGGATCGATCCCGGGTCTCTGGCATTCTAGCAGCTGTCCACAGGGCTGCCCGTTGTACAGAAGTAGTTTAAAACTCTTCACTGGTTTATTCCTTCTGATCTCTCAACCAATAAGGGGGATTATGAAGGTATGAGGACTGAGCTGATCAAAGTTGACTGGGATAGCAGACTCAAGAATAAGACGGTACATGAGCAGTGGTGTACGTTTAAGGATCTACTGTATAACCTTCAAGAAAAATTTATTCCTATGAAGAAAAAAAGGGGTAAGGGTAAGAACAGTCAGCCATGGCTCAGTAAAACTATAAAGGATAGTATTCGGCTGAAGGCAAGGGCATATAAGGTAGCCAGAGATAGTGGGAGGGTAGAGGATTGGGAAGCATTTAAAGGTCAGCAAAAAATAACTAAGAGATTAATTAAGACGGGGAAAATAGACTATGAAAGGAATTTAGCGAACAACATAAAAACTAATAGTAAGAGTTTTTATAGCTATATAAAAAGAAAAAGGGTGGCTAAGGTGAACGTTGGCCCATTGGAGGGTGAGACTGGAGAGTTGTTGGTGGGGAACATGGAAATGGAAAAGGCATTAAACGAGTATTTTGTATCAGTCTTCACCATAGAAGACACAATAAATATTCCAACGCTGGATAAACAGGGGGTGGTAGGAATGGAGGAGCTAAATACTATTAAGATCACCAAGGAGGTGGTATTAGGGAAATTAATGAGACTGAAGGAGGATAAATCCCCTGGGCCTGATGGATTACATCCAAGGGTCTTGAGGGAGATAGCGGTGGGGATTGTGGATGCATTGGTGATAATTTTCCAAAACTCCCTGGAGGCAGGAACGGTCCCAGTGGATTGGAAAATGGCCAATGTAACACCTATATTTAAAAAAGGAAGTAAACAGAAGGCGGGTAACTATAGATGTTAGTCTAACATCGGTGGTGGGTAAAATGTTAGAGACAATTATTAAAGAAACACTAACGGGGCACTTGGATAAACATGACTTCATCGGACAGAACCAGCATGGTTTTGTGAAGGGGAAATCCTGTTTAACGAATCTGCTCGAATTCTTTGAGGAAGTAACAACCCGGGTGGATAAAGGGGAACCGGTGGATGTGGTATACTTGGACTTCCAAAAGGCTTTTGACAAGGTGCCACATAAGAGACTATTGCTAAAAATAAAAAATTATGGGATTGGGGGTAATATATTAGCATGGGTAGAGGATTGGCTAACAAATAGGAAGCAGAGAGTGGGGATAAATGGTTCATACTCGGGATGGCAACCGGTAACTAGCGGGGTTCCGCAAGGGTCGGTGCTGGGACCCCAGTTGTTCACAATTTATATAAATGATTTGGAGGAGGGAACCAAGTGTAATATATCAAAATTTGCGGACGATACAAAAATGGGAGGGAAAGTAGGGGATGAGGAGGATAGGAAGAGTCTGCAAAAGGATATAGATAAGCTAGGTGAGTGGGCAACAACTTGGCAGATGAAATTTAATACTAATAAATGTGAAGTCATTCACTTTGGGGAAAAAAATGATAGGGTAAGTTATTTTCTAAATGAGGAGGAGCTGCGTTGTAATGCAACGCAAAGGGATCTAGGGGTATTAGTACATGAATCACTAAAAGTCAGTATGCAGGTGCAGCAAGCAATCAGGAAGGCCAATGGAGTTTTGGCCTTTATTGCTAGGGGGATTGAGTATAAAAACACGGAGGTCTTGCTGCAGCTGTACACGGTATTAGTGAGACCACATTTGGAATACTGTGTACAGTTCTGGGGTCCATACTTAAGAAAGGATGTACTAGCCCTGGAGGCAGTGCAGCGAAGGTTTACAAGATTAATTCCTGCAATGAGGGGATTGACATATGAGGAAAGGTTAAGTAAGCTGGAACTCTACTCTTTGGAGTTTAGAAGAATGAGAGGCGATCTCATTGAAACATATAAGATCGTGAGGGGCCTTGATCGGGTGGATGCACCGAGGATGTTCCCAATGATCGGGGAAACTAGAACTAGGGGACATAGTTGCAGAATAAGGGGGGGCTCTTTTAAAACTGAGATGAGGAAGAACTTCTTCACCCAGAGGGTGGTTAATTTATGGAATTCACTGCCCCAGGGAGCAGTGGAAGCAGAAACGTTAAATATATTTAAGTCTAAAATAGATGGTTTTTTAGCTGCCAAGGGGATAAGGGGCTACGGGGAGAGGGCAGGGATATGGACCTAGGTATGGTTAGTATAGTAAGACCTGAGTGATCTCCTGGACAAGTGTCGATCGCCTGGATTGGGGTCGGAGAGGAATTTCCCGGATTTTTTTCCCGAATTGGACCTGGGTTTTTATCCGTTTTTTTGCCTCCCCCAGGAGATCACGCGGTTCTTGGGGTGGAGAGGGGTGATAGCGGTATAAAGGGGAGGGTAGTGTCTTGTGTTCTGTGTCTTGTGTCTACTGTTTGTGGGTAAGTGTGTCTGTTTAGTGTTCAGCCATGAGCGAATGGCGGTGCGGGCTCGACGGACCTGGTGGTCTACTCTCGCACCTACTTTCTATGTTTCTATGTTAACCCTCCACGTGCCCAATAGATCCGCACTATTGTACAACATTATTTTGATGCTGCTTCTAGGCCAGTGCTATTTTGCATTCCATTGGTACATCTAGATCCCACTAGGAAACTAGACCTCAACAAAATGTTTGTACTTATTTATCACTTTATATTGAGAATTTTATATTGAGAACTTATTTATCACTTTATATTGAGAATTAAGGGACAGAAGTTTAGGGGTAACATGAGGGGGAACTTCTTTACTCAGAGAGTGGTAGCTGTGTGGAATGAGCTTCCAGTGAAAGTGGTGGAGGCAGGTTCGATTTTATCATTTAAAAATAATTGGATAGTTATACAATACAATACAATACAATACAATACGGTTTATTTGTCACATTGCACATAAAGTGCAAGTGAAATGAATATGTTAGCAGCGGTACAATTATAAAGAACACACACAAAAACACAATAAAAATTTAACATAAACATCCACCACAGCATTGATCACTGTGGTGGAAGGCACACAATTTGGCCAGTCCTCCTCCATTTTCCCCCGTGGTCGGGACCTCAACCCTCCGCAGCCGTTGCTGCGGGCGTCCAGATGGTAAAAGGACAAGGTACAAGTCCAGGTAAGTCCAGAGTCGGCTCTTCCCCACCGGAGACCGCGGCTTTAAGTTGGTGTAGGCTGCAGGCCGGCAGTCGAAGATTTAAAGTTTAAAGTTCCCGCCGCGCCGCAGCCAGAAGCACCGCAGACCGCAAGGCCGGTGGTCGAAGCTCCCCTCCAGGGGTGATGGTAAGTCGCCACCGCGCCCGCGGTAGAAGTTGGCCGTGGGCCGGCAGTAATGGCTTCTTCTTCCCCCGGGTCCCCCACGAGGGATCCCGGGCTGTAGACGCCGCGCCAGCTGGAGCTGCTTCAGGCTGCCGGCTGCCCCGGGCCAGCGAAACGGAGCGCTCCCCTCCAGCGAGCCCCAGCGAGGGCTCGCCCGCTCCACGCCGAGAGTCCACGCTGCGCCCCGGGCGCGTCTCCGGGAAAAGCCGCGCCGATCCTTGCTGTTAGGCCACGGGGGAGGCGACCTGGAAAAGGTCGCCTCTCCATGGAGGAGGCGGCCAAAACGGTTTCCCCCTTTCCCCCCCCCCCCCCCCCCACACCACCCCCCACACAAAACACACAAAGAAACATTAAAAACATACTTTAAAACATACAAAAAAAAATAAAAAACGTGAAAAAACTAACGCGCTGCTGACAGGGCTGCCGCCATTGCAGCGCCCCCACCGACCGAAATATGTCGTTATATGGACGGGAAAAGAATGGAGGGTTATGGTCTGAGTGCAGGTAGATGGGACTAGGGGAGAATACGTGTTCGGCACGGACTAGAAGGGCCGAGATGGCCTGTTTCCGTGCTGTAATTGTTATATGGTTATATGGTTATAGTGAACCTCTGTTACACACTTCCAGTCAATAGACCCACAGACCATACTTTAAACAGCATTGCTGCATTCATTCACTATTCCCATTCCTTCTTTGAAGCAAGTTGTTTATTTGTACAACATATTTCAAAACTGTGTATGAGCTTTAGTGGAAGAGCTCTTCCACTAAAGCAACCAGACAAATCTGTTGCTCATATGCTAAATTATCTGGGGCTAATTTCACGATTTGGCAATCAAGGGGTTTTGTGACACCAAGCATGGCGCAAACTGCTGTCCTTCCTTTCCCAGTAGGATTGAGTTTGGCATCTATCTCTCACAAAACAACGAGGTGTTCCTCTTGTAGCAGTTTCTGTGGTAACTCAACACCAAATGGATTCTGTGATCTCCCTAAAGCCATGCAGTGGGAGTGAGACTTACAATACTACAGATGATGGATGTCTGAGGAGGAAAAGGTGAAGTACACAGCAGACTAAATATGTAGGAAGGAACACACTGAGGGGGAGCAGTTAAAGTACATCACTCGTTTCAAGAGAGAGTTAGATTTAGCTCTTAGAGCTAAAGGAATCAAGGGATATGGGGAAAAAGCAGGAAAGGGGTACTGATTTTGGATGATCACCCATGATCATATGGAATGGCGGTGCTAGCTCGAAGGGCCGAATGGCCTACCTGCACCTATGTTTCTACGTTTTTATGTTTCCCTTTTCCATGACTTTCAGTCTGAAGAAGGGTCTTGACTCCAAACGTCAACCATCCCTTCCCTCCAGAGATGCTGCCTGTCCCGCTCAGTTTCTCCAGTTTTCTGTGTCTATCTTTGAAGTACACAGCAGGTCAGGCAGCATCAGTGGAGGAGATATGGATAACCAAGCAAATGTATCCATACTCCTGGTTGATAGAACACAAGACTTCTAAATATACACTCACTCTTCAGGTTTGATTTGATCATTTAGTAGAAGCAAGGAACTGCATATGCTGGTTTACACACAAAAAAACACAAAGTACTGGAGTAACTCAGTGGGTCACGCAGCATGGCTGGAGAACATGGATAGATGATGTTTCGGGTCTGGCCAACTTCTTCAGACTGAAGAGGCATCCCGACCCGAAATGTCACCTATCCATGTTCTCCAGCCATGCTGCTTGACCCGCTCAGTTACTCTATACTTTGTGTTCCACCGTCAGAGTGAGGCCAAATGCAAATTGGAGGAACAGCGCTTCATCTTTCGCTTGGGCAGCTTACACCCCAGCGGTATGAATATGATTTCCCCTAACTTCAAGTAACCCTTGCTTTCCCTCTCTCTCCGTTCCTCCCCCACCCTAGTTCTCTGACTAGTTTCACAGTCATCCTGATTCATTTTACAGATTCTATGCCTCATTGTCACCTTCCCCTCAGATAAGAATGAACCATTCTACATTGATCACCGTCTGCTTTGATCTGTCATTTTCAAACCTTACCCTTCCATATCTCTAGTATCCCTCTCCCCTGATTCTCAGTCTGAAGAAGGGTCTCGAACCGAAATGTCACCCATTCCTTCTCTCCAAGAATGCTACCTGTCCCACTGAGTTACTCCAGCATTTTGTGTTCTTTTTTGATCTGATCATCGCCCACTTCCCTCTATCCCCAGCTCAGAGTTTGAATGAAACCTTTCAGTATGTATCGCAAGAGAAGGTTTATTTACAGACCCATCCAATTATCTGATAACATATCAGTACAAAGTAAACTCAGTTCCAACTTAAAGGAATCTGATATAACACCTTCTGCTGTGAGATAAGGACACAAACAATTGTTTACCTCACCACATACATGATAAACAGGACGATGTGGATGGGAGCTGCTGGAAGTAACGTGACATGGTGGATAAAATTCATCACAAACTGACAGGAAAGGGAGACCAGAAAGGAAATGCCATAAGGAAACTTGCAGCGCAGCGTAACGAGTGGAGAGAAGACTAGTTAAGGGGCTGTCCCACTTGGACGACCTAATCTGCGAGTCCAGAAGAGTGTCCTCGACCTTCAAGCTCGAGGGCACTCGCCTGAAAGCCTCGAGCTGGATCGACCGTCCGTGTAGAAACCATGAGCTGGATCGACCGAACCGTGAGCTGTATCCACCGACCGCACACACACACACACACACACACACACACACACACACACACACACACACACACACACACACACACACACACACACACACACACACACACACACACACACAAACACATCGTGAAGGCGGGGGCCAGGGAAAGCGGAGGAGTGCTGTCTGCGCGATGAAGAGGAAGGTAAATGGCTGCCACAGTGTACGATAAGTCCTTTAGAGATCTCGGGGGGGGGGGGGGGGGTGGGGGGGGGGAGAGAAGGGGGGGGAGAAGGGAGTGGAGAAGGGGGTGGAGAATGGGGGGAGGAGAAGGGAGGGGGGAGACACTTTTAAGAAGTTTAGTTAGGTCTTCCTTGGTCTTAAAACTCCAATGAGCCAATCAAAATGCCCAGTCAGCGAAGGGGATTACCTACGGCTGCCCTCCACTGCCTGTAAGTAAATAATGACCCCACTCCACTGCAGTACGAGTTAAAAAGTCCCATGCCGACCAAATTTTGCAGAAAAATTTTCAACATGCTGAAAATTTTACCGTGACCTAGCTGAGGCCACGAGTATTCGGGAACTTCCCTCGAGCATGAAGGAAAGTTCCAGCGACCTCATACGACCTCCTAGGACCACGTGTCGACCATGCTGTGAGTTTGAAGGTCGAAGACACTCTTCTAAACTCGCAGATTAGGTCGCCCAAGTGGGACAGCCCCTTTAGGAGGGCTGGTATTTGAAAAGTGATTAGATAAGGGGAGAAGGACGGAGAATGTGTACTTCTAGTCCAGGTAACTAAAATTACCTCAACCTGCATTGGTACGGTCAATAGACTCATCAGAACACTGGCTCCATAGAACATGGAACATAGAACATGGAACATGGAACATGGAACATGGAACATGGAACATGGAACATGGAACATGGAACATGGAACAGTACAGAACGTTGTGGAGGTCAAGTCAATGGATGTGTTTAAGGCAGAGATAGATAGATTCTTGATTAGTACAGGTGTCAGGGGTTATGGGGAGAAGGCAGGAGAATGGGGTTAGGAGGGAAAGATAAATCAGCCATGATTGAATGGCGGAGTAGACTTGATGGGCTGAATGGCCTAATCCTATTTGTACAGCACAGGAAATGGCACTTTGGCCCACAAGCCTGTGCCGATCATGATGTCAAGTTAAATTAATCACCTCTGCCTGCACATGATCCATATCCCTCCAATCACTGCATATCCATGTGCCTAACTAAAAGCCTCTTAAATGCCACTATTGTATCTGCTTCCACCGCCACCCTTGGCAGCGCATTCTAGCCCCCCACTACCTTATGTGTGAAAACTTGCCCCAAACATCTCCCTTAAATTTTGCCCCTTTCATCTTAAAGCTATACCCTCAACTATTTGATAGTTCCATCCTGGGAAAAAAGTTCTGACTATCTACCCAATCTATGCCTCTCATAATGTTATATACTTCTATGGTCTGCCCGCAACCTCTGCCGTTCCAGAATAAACAATCCAAGTCTGTCCAACCTCTCCCTGTAGCTAATACTCCTATCTATACATAATTCTGGTAAACCTCCTCTGCACTCTTCCCAAAGCCTCCACATTCTTGCTGTATTGAGGCAACCAGTCCTGCATGCAATACTCCAAATATGGCCAAACCAAAGTCCTATAAATCTGCATCATGGCTTCCTGACTCTTATACGCAATGCCTCGAACTATGTTACCCATTCCTTCTTTCCAGAGATGCTGCCTGTCCTGCTGAGTTAATCCAGCATTTTGTGTCTATATTCGATTTTACCCAACATCTGCCATTCCTTCCTATACCTAATCTGCAAGTACTGGAGTAAATTAGAACTGTGTGATATCAGGTTTCATTTGCCAGTGGGCTGGATCACAGTCAACTGAAGCTGTGGGATCTTAATTAGCTGAAGTTCTCCCTAATGAGTTGCGCCTGCGGCAATCTGGCAGCAGAGACACACGCCCTGCTTCACGAGAGAAGCACGTTGATGAGTCTCTATAAAACAGCCCCACATGGCTGAATGGGAACATTGGCAGATGAACCTGAAGTCTGGAAGCTGTTAATAATGGTCCTATAGTTCCCAAGTCTAGGCAGCCTCACCACTTCATCTACAGTGAGATCACTCGTAAAAGGTAGTGTGAAAGATGGCGAGCGTGAGGAATAGCGTTGAAGAAGGTGGCCTTTATTGAGCTGCAGATGCAGTAATAACATACAGACCCACACGAGGCACTGAAGTCAGTAGATAAGAGAGAATGGACGTAACTGCAATGTCACATCATCCTGCATCATGTCGACATTGCAGATAAAATGTACGTCACTGGCAGGAGGTCTGAGAATGTAGAACATGGATATGTGGTTAAAGATAATACTTCCAGAGTGCCTGTCATAGAGTCATAGAGTCTTACAGCGTGGAAACAGGCCCTTCGGCCCCACTTGCCCACGCCGGCCAACATGTCCCAGCTACACTATAGTCCCACTTGCCCATATCCCTCCAAGCCTGTCCTATGCATGTACCTGTCTAACTGTTTCTTAAATGTTGGGATAGTCCCTGCCTCAACTACCTCCTCTGGCAGCTCGTTCCATACACTCACTACCCTTTGATAAAACTTACCCCTCAGCTTCCTATTAAATCTTTCCCTGCTCACCTTAAACCTATAATGCGCTATGTGCAAGCATTTATTTTGTAATTATTTCATATTGAATTGAAACTTCAGACTGTGAAGTGAAGGGTTCAATTGAATGAAAAACAATTTTAAGCGGAAACCGGCCCTTCGGCCCACCGAGTCCGTCTCGACCGGCGATCCCCGCACACCAACATTATCCTACAAACTCTAAGGGATAATTTACAATTTTTACCGAAGCCGATTAACCTACAAACCTGTACATCGTTGGAGTGTGGGAGGAAACCAGAGCACCCGGCGACAACCCACGCGGTCAAGAGGAGAACGTACAAACCCCGTATAGACAGCACCTGGATCGAACCTGGCTCTCTGGCTCAACTCTGCTACTGTGCCATTGTGCCGCCCATTGGTACTCTCTGAACCAACCCATGCTACCGGTCATTTAGTAAATTGTTTGCAGTGTACATTTGTCCTTTTTTTTGCATCTGATGGAGACGAGGAAATTGCACAGTGTAACTAGAGTTATAGAGTTCTACAGCACTCTCCTGGGAAATGTGTCAATGTGTAGCCCAGATCTCCACGATGGCCTCAAAGCATCATAGAGTCACAGAGTCATACAGCCCAGAAACTGACCCTTCGGACACAACTTTCCCTTGCTGTCCAAGATGCTCCATCCACACTAGCCCGCATTTGGCCCAGATTATTCTAAACCTAGTGCGTAAACATGACCAAACCAGTGAGTTACATCCTGTGAAATATCGGGAGGAGACCGGAAACCCTCAGAATAGTTTGGCCAAAAAATAGTTATCCCAGTAATTGCACTTCGAAAATGAGAAAGATGAGTAGGGAGATAGGGTAGGGAGTCCGAGCCTTCTTGCTGTGAAGAGGATGTTGAAAACACACATATCAGAGAGAGCATATCAGTCTGAAGAAGGGTCTCAACCCGAAACGTCACCCATTCCTTCTCTCCAGAGATGCTGCCTGTCCCGCTGAGTTACTCCAGCTTTTAGTGTCTATTTAGATTAGATTAGATTAGAGATACAGCGCGGATACAGGCCCTTCGGCCCACCGAGTCCGCACCAATCAGCAATCCCCGCACATTAACACTATCCTACACACACTCGGACAATTTTACACTTATACCAAGCCAATTAACCTACAAACCTGTACGTCTTTGGAGTGTGGAAGTAAACCAAAGATCTCGGAGCAAACCCACGCCGGTCACGGGGAGAACGTACAAACTCCGTACAGAAAGCACCCGCAGTTGGGATCAAACCCGGGCTCTGGCGCTGTAAGCGGTGCAAGGCAGCAACTCTACTGCTGTGCCACCATGCCGCCCGCATCAAAGGGGTTTGAGGAGGATTTTTTTCACACAATGATTGAAGTGTAAAAAGTCCTGCTTGAGAAGACGTAGAGGCAGGTACTCTCTCGTGCATCCAGGCAAGCTGCTGGTTCCCTGAGGCAGCCGAGAAAATTACTTTAATTATTTCCAACCCTGGAAAATTATCCAATGTCTTTCCTTGCTATACCATTTCATTATTAATATCTCCTAGATGATACTGGAATTATATTAAAATTCATAGACTCATAGGATTGTGCAGGCCCTTCAGCCCATCAGCCCATTAAAGGATGCTCTTTTAGAAAGGTGAGGAGGAACTTCTTTAGTCAGAGGGTAGTTAATCTGTGGAACTCATTGCCACGGAGGGCTGTGGAGGCCAAGTCAGTGGATATTTTTAAGGCAGAGATAGACATTTTTTTGGATTAGAACGGGTGTCAAGGGTTATGGGGAGAAGGCAGAAAAATGGGATTAGGAAGCAGAGATCAGCCATCATTGAATGACGGAGTAGACTCGATGGGCCGAATGGCCTAATTCTACTCCTCTAACTTGAACTTGTGAACTATGTCCATGCTGACCATCGTACTTTTCAATGCCAATTCCATTTCACAACATTTGGTCCACAGCCTTCCATGCCTTGGCTAATCAAGTGCCCGTCTAGATACTTCTGGTACGTTGTCCCCAATGCCACCAACCTAGACTCTAAACTCCAACCATTTAATTTTTTTTAAATCCTCCTCAAATGCCTTCTAAACTTTCCACCTCTCACCTTATACCTATATTCTCTTTAGTCTTTGGACTTTAGACTTACAGAGTGGAAACAGGCCCTTCGGCCCACCAAGTCCGTGCCAACCAGCGCACTGGGGATATTTTACAATTTACAGAAGCCAATTAACCTACAAACCTGCTCGCGGGAAGAAACCAGAGCTCCTGGAGAAACCCCACTCAGGAGAACGTACAAACTCCGTACAGACAGTATAGACTCCGTATTCAGTATCGAACCCGGGTCCCCGGTTCTGTAAGGCAGCTACTCTACCGCTGCGCCACCATTAATTAATTTTCCCAGGTATCGCAAGTATCCTCTCGCTGGGACTTTATCAGCCTCTCAGCCAGTTAGAAAATGAGGTTCCATTGCTCTCTAGTGGTTGCCCTGTGCCACTGCATTAGCCAAATTGATTCTGATAACACATTAATTTCTCAGTAATCTGGGCAGGGGAAATGAATTTTTCTCTTATCTAGGCTCTGCAGATTGCGAGCAAAATGAAATATTGCCCTTGCTGTACTCTGTACAATCCCAAGCTGCTTCGTGTTTAGTAAGTTGATGTTGTTTGCTGTGGAGTTCTTCTCTCTGCTTGCTTAAGGCCTTATTATGTTATTGGCTATAAATTGGTGTTACACATCACAGTTTTTCGGCATACGTGCTCATTATCCAGTGGGGTTGTCTGACAGTGAACAGAGAAGGACCCCGACCTGAAACGTCGTCTGTCCATTTCCCTCCACAACTGCCGCCTGACCCGATGAGTTCCTCCAGCACTTTGTTGCTTGTTCAGTTAACAGAGGTTGCTGTGCATAAACCAAAGGGAAACGATCCAGATTTCATTAGTCAGGATTTTATAGGCAAGAGTTTTTCATGTTATAGGAACAGAATTAGGCCATTCAGCCCATCAAGACTACTCCGCCATTCAACATGGCTGATCTATCTTTCCTATTTTTGATTAGAACAGGTGTCAAGGGTTAGGGGGCGAAGGCAGGAAAATGGGATTAGGAGGCAGAGATCAGACATAATTGAATGGCGGGAGTAGACTCGATGGGCCTAATTTTACTCCTATAATGTGAACGTGAACTATGTCCATGCTATGTATATACAATACTATATACTATAAGTTCATAAGTTATAGGAGCAGAATTAGGCCATTCAGCCCATCAAGACTACTATGCCATTCAACATGCCTGATCTATCTTTCCCTCTCAAACCCATTCTCCTTCCTTCTCCCCATTAATCCTGACAGGTGTTCAAAGAAAAAATCTAGTTTACACGAGAAGTATATTATTTAAAACAAAATGTAAGGTGCCTTATTTTAAACATAGGGCTGCCTATTAGAAATCAGGCAACAGAATAGTAATGGCATAAATTCCACACTGCAGCGTTAGTAGTGGCTGGGCAAATCACTTAAGTGAAACCCATTTGTCCATTACATTAATGAAAACGTTAATTGAGTTACATCAAATGGGTTTAGCCTGCGATTAAATTAATGGACAGTGGAAATACATACATGTGTTAGAATGATGATTAATAACTTTGTACAGCTTGTTTTCTACACAAATGCTGGCTAATAAATACATATTCCAATTAACTGTCATCGATATATTGACGTGGAAATTTATGATGGTAACATTTACACTGCAGTTTTAGCATGGAGTTTACACCAAAGCTTTTGGGGCAGTGAATTAAAAGCAACAGATGAACATACTGTCAGATGGGGGATGTAATGTCCGCAGTTATTTAGCATACGAAGGGGAATTGATACCAGGGTGGCACAGTGGCATAGCTGGTAAATGTGATGCCTCACAGCCCCAGAGACTCAGGTTTGATCTCAGGTGTTGTTTAGTTTTTAGTTCAGAGATACAGAGTGGAAACAGGCCCTTCGGCCCAGCGAGTCCGCACCGACCAACAATCCCCACACATTAACACTATCCTAAACTAAGGACAATATTTACATTAATACCAAGCCAAGCAACCTACAAATCTGTACATCTTTGGAGTGTGGGAGGAAACCAAAGTTCTCCGAGAAAGCCCATGCGGTCACAGGGAGAACGTGGGAACTCCACACAGACAGCAGCGACACGGTTGCGCAGAAGTAGAGTTGCTGCCTTGCTTACAGCACCACAGCTTACAGCTTACAGCAGTGCTTACAGTGCCAAAGACTCGAGTTCGATCCTGGCTAGGGGTGCTACCTGTACGGAGTTTGAACGTTCTCCACGTGACCGTGTGGGGTTTCCCTGAGAGCTTCCTCTGGTTTTCTCCCACACCCCAAAGACATGCGGCTTTGTAGGTTCATTGGCCCTCTGTAAATTGCCCCGTGTGCAGAGTGTGGATGAGAAAGTGAGATAACATGGAACTAGTGTGAATGGCTGATTGATGGTCAGTGTGGACTTAGTGGGCCGAAGAGCCTGTTTCCATGCTGTATCTCCAAACTGAACTATTGGAAAGCAGGTGAGAACAATTTTTTGCTCTGACAGAGCAAGTGCAGGAAAATAAAGGGCCTGTCTCACGTTGCGATTTTTTCGGCGACTGCCGGCTTCATTGACTGACATATCAGGGTCGCCGAAAGATTTTGAACATTTCAAAATCCAGCGGCGACAAAAAAAATATTGCGACACTCGAGGAAAGGCCACTTGTCTAATTGTCTAATTTCCTGAGGAGATCCATTCACCCAGAAATGATCAGCAAAATAAACGCTGGATTAAAGTAACTTTTGCAGTTCTCGCTGGAATAAAGCATGTATTAACAAACCAATTGAGCAAAAAACAAACAATTCAGCAGGTAAGGCAGCATCTGTGGAGGGTATAGACTGATGACAGTTCAGGTTGGAATCTTTCTTCAGACTGTATTAACAAAGCTATTTCTAGGTTACTATTGGGTTGATATAACCACTTGTCAGTATTAATATTTACTAGATTTATAATTAAATTGGATAAGTTTGGAAGTATTAAAGGGCCGCACAGTGGCGCTGCGGCAGAGACCCGGGTTCGGTCCTGACTATGGGTGCTGTCTGTATGGAGTTGAAACGCTCTCTCTGTGAACATGTTTGTAGGTTAATTGGTTTTGGTAAAATTGTAAATTGTCCCCAGTGTGTAGGATAGCGCTTGGGTGCGGGGTGATTGCTGTTGAGAGATGGGAGGAAACTGGAGCACCCAGAGGAAGTCCATGCGGTCACAGTGAGAACGTGCCAACTCCACACAGACAGCACACGAGGTCAGGATCAAACCTGAGTCTGTGAGACAGACTCTGTGGGGGGATATACTTCCCGTGTAAGCTAGACTTTTTCTTTGAACACGTGTCAGGATTCATGGGGAGAAGGAAGGAGAATGGGTTTGAGAGGGAAAGATAGATCAGGCATGTTGAATGGCAGAGTAGTCTTGATGGGCTGAATGGCCTAATTCTGCACCTATAACTTATGGTGCTGTGAGACAGCAACTCTACCAGCTACGTTACTGTGCCACCCCTGTCAATTCTTGATCAGAACGGGTGTCAAGGGTTATGGGGAGAAACCATGATTGAATGGCAGAGTAGACTCGATGGACCGAATGGCCTAATTCTACTCCCATAACTTGTGAACTTGTGAAATGTGGTATCAGGAGAAGAATGAAGTTGAAGCTAACATCATAGCGATTACAATGTTATTTAAACAAGTTTGAGCAACCTTGTTCCTGTTCCTGTCTTGCCAGTTTATTTTGCCTTCGAGTATTTTGAAGCTAACCGGTTCTTTAGAAAATTGCTTAAAGAGCTAAGGGATGCAAAATTTAGGATTTTGCAGTTTTACTGAAGCATTAAGGATGGTTTTCACTTGAGTTTTTCTATGGATGGTTGCTATTACAAATTTAGATATTGGTTACATGATGTAAAATATTAAATATAATCTTGAAGGAAGTTTACAGATATGATGTGTGCATAGTCCAATATTTTAATGTTATAATGACTACATGTCTGCTTCTGAAATACATATAAGTACATATAATCTGAAATACATATAAGTAAAATTTAATAATAATAATAATAATAATAATAATAATAATAATAATAATAATAATAATATTTAACAGTTTGTGGGTTAATTGGCTTGGTTTAGTTTAAATTGTCCCTAGTGTGTGTAGGATACCGTTAGTGTGAGGAAATCGATGGTCAGCATTGTGTCGGTGGGCCGAAGGGCCAGTGTTTTTAAACCAAACTAAACTAAGCTTTCTATGAGGAAATAATGTGATGTTTTTATTCATGATTTATGACAGGCATTTACCCTTTTCCATGGACTCCATCTACATTTCACATGGCCTCAGCAAGGCTGGAAGCATAATCAAGGACCAATCTCATCCCGACCACTCCCTCTTCTCCTCTCTCCCATCAGGCAAAAGGTACAGAAGTTTGAAAACGCACACTTCCAGATTCAGGGACAGATCCTTCCCAGCTGTTATCAGGCAACTGAACCGTCCTCTCATCAGCTAGAGAGCGGCCCTGACCTCCCATCTACCACACTGGTGACCTTTGAACTATCTTTAATCGGAATTTATCGGACTTTATCTTGCATTATATGTTGTATCCTTTATCTGTGGGTGGCTTCATTGCATTCACGTATAGTCTTCTTTGACCGGATAGCACACGCGAAATTTTGTGCCAACAATAAACAAAACTAGATTTTCTCCATCGTGACCAATAGTCTAAGTTTAAAAGGACACTTGGAACATAACAAAACCATCAGAGGCTTAAAGACTTAATAAAAGCCAGAATAAATTGCAAAATAAAAAGATAATTAGATGTGCTCTGTCAAGCACAAGCTGTGGTGATTTATTCAATCGGATAAGCGCTATGTACAAGTAATATCTCACACAATATCTGCCTGTGAAACCTAAAGCAGTGCAAAAATATGTGAAGAAGATAAAATGCTAATCAAACACTGATGCACTGGCATTTGGCATAAATCTGCATGATGAAATAACTGTAAAGATATTTGAAAATGATCACAAATTGGACAAGTGAGTATTGTGCACAGTCTTGCGCTCTTGTGACGCACGTTTGCCCGATGAGGCAAAGCGTTGAGTTCTCCGCCATAGAAACTTCCAAAGAGTTACAACTTTTTGAGAGAAGATAGTGCTCCTCGTCTTAATCTGTGAAACCATGTCCCGCAGGTTCCAGAAAGAGGAAAACTGGAATGATCTCGTACGCAGGTTGAGTGCACGGAAAATGCAATGTAAAAGAGCTAGAGACGCAAATTTGAAGCTGGCCTCGGGTGCTGTCTGTGTGGAGCTTGCACGTTCTACCTGTGATCGCGTGGGTTTCCTCCAGGAGCTCTGGTTTCCTCCCACATCCCAACGGCATGCAGGTTTGTAGGTTAGTTGGCCTTTGTAAATTGCCCCGTGTGTAGGCAGTGGGATGACATCAAACTAATTATCCATATCGCAGTCCATAGAAACTCAAAGTTGCTGAGCCTGGTGTTGTGTAGTGTTCATGAGCCTGATGGGTGCAGGGCAGAAGCTATCCTTGAACCTGGTGGTCATGGTTTTCAAGCTCCTGTAACTTCTTCCCGATAGTAGAAATGAAATGATGTGTGACCAGGGTGGTGTGGGTCTTTGATGATACTGGCTGAAGGTCAGACAAAATAGGATGACAGAAGGTAGACACAAGGAGCTGCTGATGCTGCTTTTTACAAAATACGACACAAAGTTCTGGAGTACTTCAGTGGGTCAGGCAGCATCTCTGTCAGGAGACCCATGACATTACAGGACGGGACTCTTCTTCAGACTGATTGTAGTCAGGAAGAGATAGCTGCAAGAGAGGTGGGGTCAAGACAAAGACTGACAAATAATAGCTGCATTCCCTTTCTCTCTCCCCCACGCAAGTCGCACCAGCTTCTCGTTTTCACCCACAAACAGCTAACAATGGCCTGTTTCCTTCATCATCGTTATATTTTTGCATATCTTTCATTCATTGTTCTTCATCTCTCTATATCATCGTCTATATCTCTCGTTTCCCTTTTCCCTGACTAGTCTGAAGAAGGGTCTCGACTCGAAACGTCATCCACTCCTTCTCTCCAGAGATGCTGCCTGTCCAGCTTTTTGTGTCAATCTTCAGTTTAAACCAGCATCTGCAGTTCCTTCCTACAAATAATAGCTGGATACAGGTGAGGAGGTGGGTGGGGGGGGGTGGGGTTGATTGGCAAATGGATGGCCAAAGGCCAAAGATGGGAAGAAGGCAAAATGCTGTAAGTTAAGGAGAAAAGAGTTGTGAAATGTGAAGCCAGAGGAAGGGAGAGCGGTAGAAGGTTTGTTTGCCATTTAATCACCTAAGGGTCTTGACCCGAAATGTCATCCATTCCATCTCTCCAGAGATGTTGCCTGTCCCGTTGAGATACTCCAGCATTTTGTGTCTATCATCTGTGACAAATACTTGGGCTGAATGGCTTGTACCGAGCTGTAAATTCAATTTAGTAGAGATCCTTCATGATTTATCTTCATTAAATTTAATGCAATCAATATTCTGAAGATGATCATAAATCAGAACATTCACATAGTATCCACAAGAGCAGATTGCAAACGGCTTATTCTCCATATGCAAGGGGCGGCATGGACTAAAATGAATCCCATTCAGGTTTTTAAACCATTTTTTTTTTAGAAATAATTATCCAAAATCTACACTCTTTATTTCAAAGATGATTTAGTAACGAGAGCAGCTGGCTGTCAGAAGATGTGGGGATACCTCGTGACATCAGGTAACATTTGTGTATACGGAGGTTAAAAAGTATGATAATCATTTTCTTCGAATGGGGAAAATTAAACATGCTACCTAATGGCAAAAATAACCCTGGGAATGTCCTCAAATGAAGGAGTTCTTCATCAGTGAGTCTCACCATGGTAAGGTCACACCAGCTTCTCAAGCAGAACCCTCGAAACCTCCAAAGAATGGTACTAATTGCTGCTTTCAGTGTTGGTTTTATGAGATGTTTCGCAGCAAGTGTGGTGCAGAGAGCGTCGGGCAGAGGTGTGACCATCTGTGAAATATATTCCCACCCTCCCAGTCCAGCCCCTGCCCCAGCACAATTATCCTTCATTATTTCTCTTCGTGTGTGTAATGCCCGTCTGACGTTAATGCACTGGGGATTGGCAAGACTTTCCAGCCAGGACCAAATTAGACCTTCTTTCTAAATCCATTAAAATATGCAGCTTAATGGATGGAGAGGGGAAATGGTTTGAGAATCACTTGCTGAGCTCCCACAACGGCTGGGTTTCTAGAGGCAGGGAGCTATTCACCCAAGCTGGCCAGAAGATTTTAAACATAATTGCTGATCTGTGCTGACTTGAACCAAGGCTGTAACAGAGATGGCCCAGGTAACACCACACCCCACTTTTATTTGCTTCCTCTTTCCTCTTCTCTTCCCATGCCCTCCTCCTCCTCTCCTTCCTGACCCTGGTGCACAATGATTCTCATTATCCCATCGCCCTAACCCCCACCAGTCCCCGTACCCGTCCCCATCCCCTTTTTCTGAATCTACATTTCACTTCTTGTAGGAAGGAACTGCAGATGCTGGTTTACATCAAAGATAGACACAAAATGCTGGCGCAACAGCGAGTCAAGCAGCACCTCTGGAGAAAAGGAATAGGTGACGTTTCGGGTCGAGAGCCTTCTTCAGACCCTTCCTTCTCTCCTTATCTCTGTCTCTGTAAAGTCTACTTTTGTCAACCTTTTGTCGCCATTTCATCTCTAGCCACTCATGGTGCCCACTCCTCCACAAAATCAAAATCCCCCCCTCACTTGTATTCACCCATCACTTGCCAGTCTTTGTTCCCCCCCCCCCCCCCCCCCCAGCTTCCCACCCACCCCCCGCCCCCCCCAACCTCCCCCTCCCCACCTCTTTTCCAGCTTTCACTCCCCTCTACAATCAGTCTGAAGAAGGACCCTGATCAGAAACGTCACCTGCCCATGCCCTCCAGAGATGTCGCCTGACCTGTTGAGTTACTCCAACATTTTGTGTTCCGTGCAAGATTCCAGCATCTGCAGTTCCTTGTGTTTGCTTTGTGATCTGTTGTAATGGAGAGATTTGGAATTGAACTGAGCACCTGTGGATTGGAGAGAAGCAATAAAGATCAACCAATGTTTCTGCTTCCGATTTCTTTCCTCTGATCCCTGCTGAAAGATTCTGAATCTATGGGGGGGGGGGCACCGTGACACAGCAGTAGAGTTGCTGCCTTACAGCACCAGAGACCTGGGTTTGATCCTGACCATGAGTGTTGTCTTGTACAGAGGTTGGATGTTCTCCCTGTGACCCGCAAGGGTTTTCTCCGGGTGCTCCGGTTTCCTCCCACATTCCAAAGACGTGCAGATTTGTAGGTTAATTGGCTTCAATAAATTACTCCTCGTGTGTAGGATGCGATATTGGGATAACTGTTGGTCGGCCCGGATTCATTGAGCTAAAGGGCCTGTTTCTACGCAGTATCTTTAACGTGAACTAAACTAAACTAAAACTGCTTGCCAGTTGAAAACCGGATTGAACTCAAAATATGATGCCACCACCTCAGGGAAAAGGCTATGACACTCACTACTAATTTTCCCGTATGAATCCAGGGTCCCGGCCTGAGATGCCACCTATCCACGTCCTCCAGAGATGCTGCCTGACCCGCTGAGTTACTCCAGCACTTTGTGCCCTTATAAAGAGAAACAGTCCTCTGTCTGCAGGGGCCATCAGGAGCAAGAAGCACTGAATGTCAGAATCTACTTGGGTGGCTTACAACCTGATGGTCTGAACATTGAATTCTCCAATTTCAAGTAACCCATACCTCCTGAGTTCCTTTCCCTCCCCTCTCTGATCTTTGCCATCTTTCTTACAACCCAGGTTTCATTTGTTACCCTCCCTCACCTGGTTCCATCTGCCCTTCACCTACACCTTTATATACCTGGATCTCTTCTCCCTTTCCTAAGTATTCAGTATCAGTATTTCTTTAATATCATTTTCACTGAGTACTCGCATACACAGAGGAAACGAAAAAACGTTGCTCGATCAGTTTCCATTCAGTGTAGTTAATAAAAAAGGATAAATACATAGAGCTTTAAAAACAAATTAAAATTACCATGTCTAAAAACAGAAAGTAGGCCTAAAATTTACAATAGAATAAAAACAGACATTCCGACCGACAGTGGCTTTACAGTGGCTTTACTTTGACAGGTGCCTAACTGTCAAAGTATGGGCGGGGTTGGATGTGTTGGTGAGCGATATTTGGGGAGGGGACAAAGTCCGTTAATCAGTCTTATTGCCTGCGGGAAGAAGCTGAGGAGCATCCTGCTGGTTTTGCAGCTGATGCTCCTGTACCTCTTCCCAGATGGCAGAATGGAGAAGATGTGGTGTGATGGGTGGTAGGGGTCCTGGATGATGGAGATGGCTCTACTGATGCTCCGCTTCTTGTATATCTCCAGCAGGAAAGGGAGTGGGGCACCAATAATCCTGCTGGCGGTCTTCACTATCCTGTTGAGTTGATATTGTTCGTAAGCCTTGCAGCTCCCGAACCAGGAAGTGATGCCGTAGGTCATTATGCTTTCGATTGTGCCCCTGTAGAAGGTTCTTAGATGGGCAGTGGGGAGACCTGCTTTCCTTAGTCTCCGGAGAGGTTGGAGCCGCTGCTGGGCTCTTTTGACCACTGCTGTAGTTGGTCGTAGAGGTCAGGTCATCCGCCAGGTGGAGTCCTAGGAACTTCACACTGCTGACCCTCTCCACAGCAGCTCCATCAATGTACAGCGGAGTGTACACACCATCTCCTTAGTTTTTTTCACATTAAGAGTGAGGTTGTGGGATCTGCACCATCCTGTGAGTAGCTCCCTCTCCTCTCTCCACCTGGTAAATCTGTCCAATTATATTTTCTCTCCCTATCCACCTATCACCCACTAGCCTGTCCCATAACTCCCACCTCCCCTTCCCCCATCTAGGTTTGAATTGAATTGAAAAATACAGCGTGGAAACAATCCCTTCGGCCCATTGAGTCCATGCCGACCATTGATCCCCCCGTTCACACTAGTTCTGTGTTATCCCATTTTCTCATTTACTTCCTGTACACTAGGAGCAATTTACAGAGGCCAATTAACTTACAAACCTGCACATCTTTGGGAGGATGTGGGAGGAAACCGAAACACCTGGAGGAAACACTTGCGGTCACAGGGACAACATGCAAACTCCTCACAGAAAGCACCCGAGGTCAGGATTGAACCTGGGATTCTGGTGCTGTGTGATGGCAGTTCTACCAGCTGCACCACTGTGCTACTCCACTGAGTTCCCTCTGCCCAACTTCAACCAATTCCACTATCACCTACCAGCACATGGCTTACCCCACCTCTTCATATGTGGCTATCTTTAATCTACTGTGTCTGTCCTGAGGCAGGGGCTCAACCTGAAACGTCGACCACCCCTGACCTCCGCACATACCGCTTGGCCCACTGAATTCTTCCAGCACTTTGTTTCCTGCTCCATGTTCCAACGTCTGCAGTTTCTTACGTCTCCAAAGAAAAAACAAAATGTTAGTATGATACCTTAATTTACCTTTTAAAACTTTATTTGCACTTCCACTTGCCGCTTCATATGGGGAGAAAGATTACAGTTAATGTGCACATTTAAGCGGAGAGGGCCCCATTTGAATTGGATGCATATTGCAACTATTGGCACTTGTTCCAGACAGTTGAACATTAAATGTTATTGTCTGCATAAGGCAACATCTGTGAAATCATCACACTGTTAAATAACTCACTGTAAATCTATCATTCAATTTTTCCATTTGAAAACACACAAAGAGAAAATTAAAGTTTTGTTTAAATTTACTGCAAAATAAAACTATTAAGAAGGCTCAATTCAGTTTAGTTTAGTTTAGTATGGTTTAGTTTAGTTTGGTTTAGTTTAGTTTAGTTTAGTGATACAGCATAGAAACAGGCGCTTCGGTCTAACGAGTCCACACTGACCATCGATCACCCGTTAACACTGGTTCTATGTTATCCCACTTTCGCATCAACTCTCTTTGTTGGCATTATGGGCATTTTTTTCTTTACAGAGGCCAGTTAACCTACAAACAGCATTGCTTTGGAACGTGGAAGGAAACCGCAGTGCCCGGAGAATACCCACGCAGTCACAGGGGGAACGTGCAAACCCCGCACAGTGAGCACCCGAGGTCAGGATTGAACCTGGCACAAATAATCCTTCCTTAGGCTGTTAAGAATAAAGGGTTGGTCATATAGAACGGAGATGAGGAAAAACTTTTTCACCCAGAGAGTTGCAAATCTGAATTCTCTGCCTCGGAAGGCAGTGGAGGCCAATTCTCGGGATGCTTTCAAGAGAGCGTTAGATAGAGCTCTTAAAGATAGCAGAGTCAAGGGAGATGGAGAGAAGGCAGGAACGGGGTATTGATTGTGGATGATTAGCCATGATCACAGTGAATGGCGATGCTGGTTTGAAGGGCCGAATGGCCCACTCCTGCACCGATTGTCTATTGTCTATTGTGTCTTGTGGCTCAGTGGGTGTGCTGGGAAAAGATCGTCCACATGTTCCAACAGCAATTGGCCGGGTCAAGATGACTATTTAGTTTGCATAACGACATATATCAGTGACATTTCAAGCGAGTGATTCTTTAGCATTCGATGCCCACCAGCTTAAAAACTTGTTTAACATTCAGAAATGATTCTTAACTATTTCCAGAGTTCAGAAGCAATTAAAAAAAGGACAATAAATGATCAGAGCTGTCAACCTCTACAGAAATACATACTGCCAGGTCACATCACAGCTTGATTTGAGAACGGCTTTGCCCAAGAGAGCAAGAAATTGCAGAGTTGTGGTTTGGCCCGATCCATCACACAAACCAGACTCCCCACCATTGCCTCCATCTACACTTCATGCTGCCTCGGCAAAAACAGCCAACATAATCAAAGACATTTCCCACCCCGGTCATTCCTTCTTCTCCCTGCTCCTTTAGTTTTTAGTTTTAGAGATACTGCGCAGAAACAGGCTCTTCGGCCCACTGGGACCGTGCCGACCAACGGTCCCCACACATTAAAACTATCATACACACACTAGGAACAATTTACAATTATACCAAGCCAATTAACCTACCAACCTGTATGTCGTTGGCGTGTGGGAGGAACCAGAGCAACCACGGAGCAAATGCAGGTCACAGGGAGAATGTACAATCTCCGTACAGACAGCACCCGTAGTCAGGATTGAACCCGGATCTCTGCCGCTTTAAGGCAGCAACTCTACTGCTGCGCCATCGTGCATGGTAAATAGTAATATGCTAAATAGATTATTTTTTTGTGCCCTTTAACACGACTTTTTACTCGTGCTGCTAATCCTTATATTTATTTGTTTGGTTGTTTTATATATATATATATATATGGGGGATGGTTGGACAAAGGCCAGAGATGAAAAGAAAAAAGATGTGAGCTAAAGGATTGAAGAGTTATGGGCCTGCCCCATCTAGGCGATTTTTTAGAGAATTACAGGCAACTAGTTTGTCGCCACATGTTCGCTGGTGGTCGCCGGGAGTAGTCTCCTCGGTCACGCAAAAAGTCGTAGCGTCTTTCTGGTCACCGCTAAATTTTATTTGAAATTGGTTTGACGTCAATTGGTTTGACGCGTAGCTTGACTTCTCCTGACGTAGGTGCTGTCGTAGGTTGTCGCCAGGATGACGTAGGTTGTCGCCGTTTTTTGACAGTTGACAACTATGACGGTTGCCAGCAGTTGCCTAAACAATCACCAAGTGGGACAGGCCCTTTACAAATTGTGAAGCTAGAGGAAAGAATGTACGTGGAGGGGGTGGGGGAGGTGAGAAATGGGTGCGAGTCCAGGTTGGGAAGGGAGCTAAGAAAGGGAGAGGGTGGGGAAAGAAGAGGAGGAGGAAATAGATACCTAAAATTGGAGAATTCAGTGTTCATACCTTTGGGTTGTAAGTGGAATATGAGGAGCTGTTCCTCCAGTTTGTATGTGACCTGACTGTGACAATGGAGGAGGCCCAGGATAAAAAGATCAGTGTGGAAACAGGAAGAGGAGTTAAAATGGTTAGCAACCGGGTGAACCAGTTGGCCTGGACTGAGCGCAAGTGTTCGGCGAAACGTTTGTCGAGTCTATGATTAGTCTCACAAATGTTGAGTCTGAAGAAAGGTCCCAGCTCAAAACATCACTGATCCATGTTCTCCAGAGATGCTGCCTGACCCAATGTTATTTTGCTCAAGAATCCAGCATCTGTTGTCTCTTGTGTCTTATGTTTATTTTAAATGATACTTCATTTCCAAATCCCAAAACTGAAGGGTTTTTGCCACTAGAACCATCAATTAATCAGACTCTTTTCTACTTTTATTCAATCCAAGAATGAATCTGATTCATTTCTTCCAAAGTAACCTATTCGGGGTTAAAATTGAGGTACATATGTTATCTATATTGCTTTGTTTGGTTTTATAGTATAAATGTTTTGTGTCTATTAATTTGACAAAGAGATGAATTATTTAATATAGGTAAAAACAGAAAATGCTCAATAAATTCAACACACATCAATGATAGACACAAAATGCTGGAGTAACTCAGCAGGTAAGACAGCATCGCTGGAGAAAAAGGATGTGTGGCGTTTCGGGTTGGGATGTTTGGGACTTTGTGTCTTCCTTTGGTATAAACCAACATCTGCAGTTCCTTGTTTCTACACAACATCAGTGGAAACACCAAGGGTGTGAATATTTCAAATCTAAGACCGTTCCACAAAACTGGGAAGGACAGAAAATAAGCCTCGACTCTCAGTCTGAAGAAGGGTCTCGACCCGAAACATCACCCATTCCTTCTTTCCAGAGATGCTGCCTGCCCCGCTGAGTTACTCCAGCATTCTGTGTGAATCTTCCGTAAATTAAGTTTTAACTTGCAATGCAGGTGGGAGACAGTGAAGACAGCAAATAAGACATAGAACATAGAATGTAGAACGTAGAACATAGAACACAGGAACAGGCCCTTCGGCCAAATCTGATGCCAAGTTATACTATTCCCCTCTACCTGCACGTGATCCACACCCTTCCATTCCTGCATATCAATGGACCTATTTAAAAGCCTCATGAATGCTACTATAAGGGTGGCACGGTGCATCCATGGTAGAGTTTCTGCCTTACAGCGGCTGACACCCGGGTTCGATCCTGACTACAGGTGCTTGTCTGTACAGAGTATGTACATTCTACATTCTCCCTGTTGTACATTCTCCCCTTTATACGTTCTCCCCGTGACCGCGCGGGTTTTCTCCGAGATCTTCAGGTTACTCCCACACTCCAAAGACGTACAGGTTTGAGGGTTAATTGGCTTGGTATAAATGTAAATTGCCCCTAGTGTGTGTAGAATAGTGTTACTGTGCGAGGATCACTGGTTGGTGCGAACTCGGTGGGCCGAAGGGTCTGTTTCCACGCTGTAGCTCTAAACTAAAAAAACAATGGGATACCTCTAAAGAATGTCGCCAGGGCTGCCATATTTATTAAGACCCGTGGTTAATAGATCAATGAGACCAATGAGATAGAGAGAACTCAGATACACTGACACATGTTGCTGTTGCTGAAACCTGCATCCATAAGGAGAATTTACTACACGTAAAGACCATACAACAATTTCAAACACAATGAAGTAATGTTTTAATCACATATGAACAAGGAGGAGGACTGACTAAACTTTGTTGCCTTCCACCACAGGTGTTTGTGTTAAATTCTATTGTGTGTTCTTTTTAAGTGTATCGCGGCTGGCAAATTCATTTCACTGTACCTTTGGGTGCAAGTGACAAATCAAATTGACTTTGACTTTGACTTTCCAAGGTTAACAATTTAGTTTCTCCCTCTTGCAAGGGAGTATATATCTGTAAAATTACATGCTGATTACTATTAAGGAGATACAAGGAACTGCAGATGCTGCTTTACAAACAAAGGCATAAAGTGCTGGAGTAACAGCATCTCTGGCAGAACAATGATAGGTGATGTCACCTATCCATGGTAATCTCTGGAGAACATAGTAGGGTGAAGTTTTGGGTCAGAATTGAAGAAGGACCCCGACACAAAACATCACCTATCCATGTTCTTCAGAGATGCACCCGGACCCGCTGAGTTACTCCGGCATTTTGTGCCTATATTCATAAGTGATCTCTTCTGGAATAATGTACAGGACTGCACAAGGCATTGAACCCATACTGTTCACCGAATGGTATGACCATTCAGAGTTCTATTGTTGCAGCATGTAATGTTCTTTACTTTTATTCCTAGAACTACATTAAACTAAATTAAATACGAAGTGGCAGATATCTGATTGCTCACAAGTAATGCTCAAAGAATCCAAAGGCAATTAACTTCTGCTTATACTGTAATTGCAGCAATCAGTGAAAAGGAAAAAAATGGAACATATGATCACTGAAGGATACCTTGTGTTGGCAGGAGGAATCATTTAAGATTTATCAAGGGTTTTGTTTATTTTATTCTTTTACCAGCATTATCAAGTCTCCCTCATCAATTCTAAGCATTCTCATTGTTAAGAAAAATCTTGTGTTTTAATATTTATGTTACTGTGCAGATTTTGTTTTGGTTTGAAGACAATCTAATACAGATTAAGGATTGTTATGTAAAATTATTTTGTGACTGTTTCTACACAAGGGCGGCTTATTTGAGATTCTACTCGGGCAATGGCCATTACAGGCTTTGACACTGTATTATTGAATATCCCACATGTCCTTGAAAAGACAGTTTGTTACTACTGTGACTTGTAAAGCTGTTTCACGGACATTTTAGACACAAAAGTACAGATTGCAATCTTTTGCAGAACGTGGTACAAGGAATGGAACTACAGTGGGTTTAGCTTAGTTTAGTTTAGAGACACAGCGCGGAAACAGACCCTTCGGCCCACCGAGTCCGCACCAACCAGCAATCCCCACACATTAGCACTGTCCTACACATATTAGAGACAATTTACACTTATATTAACCTACAAACCTGTACGTCTTTGGAGTGTGGGAGGAAACCGGCGAACTCGGAGAAAACCCACGGGGAGAACGTACAAACTCCGTACAGGCAGCACCCGTAGTCGGGATCGAACCCAGGTCTATGGTGCTGCAAGCGCTGTAAGGCAGCAACTCTACCGTTGCGCCACTGTGCCGCTCGGGTTTAAAGACAGTCTGAAAATTTCATAATCGCTTTTTACCTGATATCGCTTTTATTTTACATATGTTTCAAATGGCATACAATTTCTCAGGCACAATAAGTATGAACATGTGAAATTTGAGATTTTACAAAAACAAAATACTGCTGTCCCAGGAAATCCGAAATGAAAAGAGCAAAAGTAACAATTTCTTAACAGTTCAGGTAGAGAAATGACTTTCAGGTTTGTAGGTTAATTGGCTTAGTAAAGTTATAAATTGTCCCTAATGTGAGTAGGCTAGCATTAATGTGCAGGCTAGCATTAATGTGCAGGGATCGCAGGTCGGCACGGACTCGGTGGGCCGAAGGGTCTGTTTCCTCGCTGTATCTCTAAATTAAACTAACCAGAGGGGAACAGCAACATTTTTATTTAACGACCCTTACATTAATTTGTCATCTCTTGTCATGAACGCTGGCCTAACTTGCTTGGTATTTGCAGTGCAGGTTTTATTTATGATTTCAGGAACCTGCAGATTTTATTGTATTTTCAACCTTGCATTTTTATTTAGTAAGTGCGGGCTTATGAAATATTTAAGTTATGACTTTAAAACATCTTGCCATCTTTAAACCAATTGTCAACAGACCTGCACCCCCCATCCTCCATCCATCAGCATCCCTTTAACTAAGCATCACAATTTATTAGAAAATTTGGTAAAACCAACCGGTTTTAATTACACAAGGTGTTTGTCTCCATTATACTAGTCATAATCTTTCTAGTCTTGCTTTTATATCATGTCTAAAGTCAAACAGTGCAACTAATTAACATTCGAAAGCTCTCACGGGTGGGCTGGGGGTTAAAATACCTGGTATCTTGGAGACATTGTATGGAGTGTACATCTTTGGAGTGTGGGAGGAAACCAGAGATCCCGGAGAAACAGGGGTCACACAGAGAACGTGCCAACTCCGTGCAGACAAGCACCCGTAGTCTGGATCGAACCCGGGTCTCTAGCGCAGTAATGTAGCAACTTTACAGCTGTGCCACAAAAGATACAGCATAGAGAAAGGCCCTTCGGCCCACACCGATCATCGGTCACCCGACCAAACTAGTTTTATGTTATTCCACTTATTTATCCACTCCTTATACACTGGGGCCAATTAAACCACAAACCCACACGTCTTTCGGATGTGGGAGGAAACCGGAGCACCCGGAGGAAAGCCATGCAGTCAGAGAGAACATGCAAGCTCCGCAGTCACCACCAGAGTTCAGGATCAAAGATCTTGGAGTGGAGCAAGATGGTCCACTCCTGCAAAATCCAAAGGACTGAAGTGTAGTATGCAACGGAGAGTAAATTCCGCCATTTCAGTAATCCCGACCCCACTTCAGTTATGCCTCTCGCAGTGTAATCAGCGTTGCAGGGGAACAGTTTGCGTATTTTGAAATATTTTAAATGTTTTTTAAATGTTTCTTTTTAAATGGCTTATGTCCTGTGTTTGAATTGATTTTTGTATTAAACTTGCACTCTGTAATTCATCTAATCCCATTGTTCACAACTGCTTGTATACACACATAAAGGGCAATTATATATATATCTATATTACTAAAAGTCTGTTATTGACCGGTTTTTGCCATCTGTGCTGCGATTTCCGAGAGAACGCCGCCACCTACGGCTGTAATTTTTGGCCACCTTGCTCAGAGCCCCCTTCCGCCGCATGTGTGCCGAGGATTTTTCCCGTTGATTAAAAATGACAGAGATATTCATTTAGTTTTTACAAAATTCCCCATTCTCTCTGCTGCCCCCGCTGGCGGCAGGGGGGAGGGACTATAAAACCAGGAAGTGGTGTGCCACACAGTCTCTTCATGATGGAGGAAGGCAGAGGGTCACGTTTCTCTGAGCTGTGAATAACACTGAACACATGTCTACTCAAATGTAAGTGCCCTTAGTGGTTCTAAAATGCTTGCAGAATGTGTCTATTGGTTCTAAAGCTTGCAAAAAAAGTGTCTATTGGTTCTAAATCTTGCAAAAAAGTGTCTATTGGTTCTAAGGCTTGCAAAAAATGTCTATTAGTTCTAAAGCTTGCAAAAAATGTCTATTGGTTCTAAAGCTTGCAGAAAAATGTCTATTGGTTCTAAAGCTTGCAAAAAAAATGTTTATTGGTTCTAAAGCTTGCAAAAAAATGTCTATTGGTTCTAAAGCTTGCAAAAAATGTCTATTGGTTCTAAAGCTTGCAAAAAGTGTCTCTATTGGTTCTAAAGCTCGCAAAAAGTGTCTCTATTGGTTCTAAAGCTTGCAAAAAAGTGTCTCTATTGGTTCTAAAGCTTGCAAAAAAATATCTTTTGGTTCTAAAGCTTGCAAAAAAAGTATATATTGGTTCTAAAGCTTGCAAAACAATGTCTATTGGTTCTAAAGCTTGCAAAAAAATGTCTATTAGTTCTAAAGCTTGCAAAAATATGTCTATTGGTTCTAAAGCTTTCTAAAAACGTCTATTGGTTCTAAAGCTTGCAAAAAGTGTCTCTATTGGTTCTAAAGCTTGCAAAAAATGTCTATTGGTTCTAAAGCTTGCAAAAAATGTCTATTGGTTCTAAAGCTTGCAAAAAAATGTCTATTGGTTCTAAAGCTTGCAAAAAATGTCTATTGGTTCTAAAGCTTGCAAAAAATGTCTATTGGTTCTAAAGCTTGCAAAAAAATGTCTATTAGTTCTAAAGCTTGCAAAAAAATGTCGATTGGTTCTAAAGCTTGCAAAAAAATGTCTATTAGTTCTAAAGCTTGCAAAAAAATGTCTATTGGTTCTAAAGTTTTCTAAAAATGTCTATTGGTTCTAAAGCTTGCAAAAAGTGTCTCTATTGGTTCTAACGCTTGCAAAAAATGTCTATTGGTTCTAAAGCTTGCAAAAAATGTCTATTGGTTCTAAAGCTTGCAAAACATGTCTATTGGTTCTAAAGCTTGCAAAAAAATGTCTATTGGTTCTAAAGCTTGCAAAAAATGTCTATTGGTTCTAAAGCTTGTAAAAAATGTCTATTGGTTCTAAAGCTTGCAAAAAAATGTCTATTGGTTCTAAAGCTTGCAAAAAAATGTCTATTGGTTCTAAAGCTTGCAAAAAAAATGTCTATTGGTTCTAAAGCTTGCAAAAAAATGTCTATTGGTTCTAAAGCTTGCAAAAAATGTCTATTGGTTCTAAAGCTTGCAAAAAGTGTCTCTATTGGTTCTAAAGCTCGCAAAAAGTGTCTCTATTGGTTCTAAAGCTTGCAAAAAGTGTCTCTATTGGTTCTAAAGCTTGCAAAAAAATGTATTTTGGTTCTAAAGCTTGCAAAAAAAGTGTCTATTGGTTCTAAAGCTTGCAAAACAATGTCTATTGGTTCTAAAGCTTGCAAAAAATGTCTATTGGTTCTAAAGCTTGCAAAACAATGTCTATTGGTTCTAAAGCTTGCAAAAAATGTCTATTGGTTCTAAAGCTTGCAAAAAATGACTATTGGTTCTAAAGCTTGCAAAAAATGTCTATTGGTTCTAAAGCTTGCAAAAAAAATGTCTATTGGTTCTAAAGCTTGCAAAAAAAATGTCTATTGGTTCTAAAGCTTGCAAAAAAATGTCTATTGGTTCTAAAGCTTGCAAAAAGTGTCTCTATTGGTTCTAAAGCTCGCAAAAAGTGTCTCTATTGGTTCTAAAGCTCGCAAAAAGTGTCTCTATTGGTTCTAAAGCTTGCAAAAAGTGTCTCTATTGGTTCAAACGCTTGCAAAAATTGTCTTTTGGTTCTAAAGCTTGCAAAAAAAGTGTCTATTGGTTCTAAAGCTTGCAAAACAATGTCTATTGGTTCTAAAGCTTGCAAAAAAATGTCTATTGGTTGGCTTGGCTTGGGTGTGTCTTGAAATTGAAAGGCACTACTTACTGCAAATGGTGGCTTGGTTGCTTTGGGTTGAAGTTGAAAGGCACTTCTTATTGCAAATGGTGGCTTGGTTGCTTTGACTTGAAGTTGAAAGGCACTACTTACTGCAAATGGTGGCTTGGGTGCTTTGGCTTGAAGTTGAAAGGCACTACTTACTGCAAATGGTGGCATGAGGTTGACAGGCACTACTTACTGCAAATGGTGGCTTGGGTGCATTGGCTTGAAGTTAAAAGGCACTACTGTAAATGCACTTACTTCCTGTTTGCACTGTATATTGATTTTAGATAAAACGCTACCACTTACGGCTGTGATTTTTGGCCATCTTACTCAGTCCCCCTCCGCTGAGCAGATGCAGAGAATTCTTCCATCAATGAAAAATAAAAGTGTTATTAGTTTTTTTTTAAAATGTTGAGAATCTCTCTCCTGTCAATCACTCCATGAAAGCCACACCTTTTCCGGTGGGGGGGGGGGGGAAGGGGTTATAAAACCCGGAAATGTGGGTGTGGCTCAGTCTCTGCAAGATGGAGGAGGAGAGGTCACGACTCACTGTCTTTAGTGGGTTTGCACCCTACTTCAAATGGTATGAAACTGCACTTGAATTTGGTGGCCTTGCACCCTGCTAGAAGTGGTAAGAAACTGCACTTGAATTTGGTGGCCTTATACCCTGCTTGAAATAGAATTTCAAGGATTAGCCGTGAGTCAACTACCAGCCCACCAGCCGTGAGTGAGTTGCCAGCACAACAGGCTTGATTGACTGAGACGCCAGCCCAAGAATCCATTTGGCGCACAATTTGCATACTAGCTCCCTCTGGAAACCAGTCCCTTCAGCCCACAACACCCATACTAGCGCTCCAGAAATCCGTCAACCCTCTGCAAGATTAGCTCAGTCTAAAACCCCAGATAAAATATTCGGGGGGGAGGGGTGTGTGTAATGTGCTGGAGATAAATCGCAGAGGTGCCTCCAAAGTAATTCCAATAGTTTTAATTACTGCAGTCTTTCTTACTATTGTTAGAGCACTTATACATTAAAGAAAAAAGAATTAAAGTTTGGAACTGCTGCATTTACGAAGAACCTTGCAATTATAGAGGAGCAGTACGCTCCGCTTGTAGATGACGCCGCCATGACAGAAGCTGGTTACGGGAATGTCGCTGAATATTACCCATCAGCTACTACGGCTTTTTCGCAGAGTGAACCATCTTGCTCCGCTCTAAGATCTTTGGTCAGGATGGAAGCCGGGTCTCTAGAGCTACGAGGTAGCATCTCTACCAGCTGCAGCACAGTGCCATCCTCTTTCCATCTTGAAATCTATCACTATGCTAAATATATTCCGCACACTTGAAATTTTTTGTCGGTCAATGTTCGTATTCTGCATCTCGGAACTATAGCCCTTTCTTTGAACTCCCAGATGGGGATAACATGCTTCCTGTATCTAGTCCATTGAGCCACATCAGAACTATATATATTTCCTCTTCCCATTCAGCCCCTCTCCGCATATAACAGAACCACCACCCTAGGAATCGCAAAAGATACAGCTTGGAAACAGAAGTAGTTTTCACAGGCCTGTGCAGAAGCAAGCATCTAACAAGTGTTCTACTGACCACACAAGCCAAACAGCTTGGACATCCTGCAAGTGGTAACCTAATGTGCACATGTTCTGTCTTTTATGCATTAACAAGGTGGTGGGTCGTTGGGAGACAAAGGTTGCAGACAGTAAGGAATAATGGCATTCATTTACATCATAATGTTTGAAGAAATCATATTAATCACCCCACATTAGGCAGCTAGGACTTTATGTGAGGGTGTGAGAAATACAAAGCACCACCAAAGCACCCCACCCTTACCCACTGTCCTGAACCTAAAGGTTAATTGTCTTTTGTAAATTGCCCCTAGTGTGTAAGACATAGAGCTAGTGTATGGTGATTGATGGTCAGCATGGACTCCACACTGTATCTCCAAGGTAAACTAAACCAAGGGTATAGGTGCTTTGGTATCTTACAAGGTGAGAAATCGTCCAATTTTAGAAAAAGATCATCTTTGCATCCAAACAGCATTGACATTAGTTTTTCTATAGTCTTGGGCAGCAAAGCTTCAAGTGTCATTCGTTTTATATTGATGAACTTGCATTGTTGTTAACTCCACATATAACCCATGTATATATCCACACACACACAATAACAGATTCAAGTGAAATGGAGAACACCAATTTATTCACATTATACTTCTGTATATACACAAGTTAGGTTCAGTAGTATATCTTACTGAATAATTCAATAAACTGTGTACAGGACGCAGTAGTAATAGTTTTGCAGCTTGCTTCATGGAACAGTAAATCCACCCACACAGGAAGCTCAGTGATTAGCATTTAGAAGTCTGGGCGATCCTTCTTCAGCTTACTGTAGTCCGTATTCACCGCATAGAGCTATTAACAAATAAAAAGATTATTCAAAAATACTTCTTTTAAAAATTCTAATAAACATGAAACTTGTCCACCAATTAACATTCAATACTGGAGGGGTAACCTTTTTCACAGAGAGCGTGGTGGGTGTATGGAACGAGCTGCCAGAGGAGGTAGTATCGCAACGTTAGTGAAACATTTGGACAGATACATGGAAAGGACAGGTTTAGAGGGATATGGGCCAAACGCAGACAGGTAGGACTAATGCAGATGGGACAGGTTGGTCAATATGGGCAAGTTGGGCTGAAGGGCCTGTTTCCACATATGTGACCCTATGACTGTAGTTGGAAGAAAGATTTTCCAATGCCACTATACTCAAACTCATATTATGCAAAAAAGAAATCTAAAAAGCTCTTACTAAAAATGTTTCCTTTCAGTGAAACCAATAACATGCAAGTCTCTTAGTTGGTCACTTATCCATGTTCTCCAGAGATGTCACCTGACCGACTGAGTTACTCCAGTCCTTATATGCAAATCTTACAGTTTCACACAGTGAACAAGAAAACACAAGGGAAAGATCAGCATAAATATTTGAAAATGTTCCTCCAGTTCTTTGCAGTAATATCAATTAGCAATTGCTTTTTGACATTTCACAAAATATACAACGGATAGCTATGTGAAAGAAATTTCCCCCTGAAAACAATTTACCAGCAATTTATTAAAATGCAATGGGAGAGGAAGGGAAGAGCATTTGGTGGTGGGTTGGGAGAGTTTGGCAGGGTGCGTAGAGATGGAAGAAGGAGAGGAATCCTATTTGGACATCAGTCTTTCATACGTGCCAATCAGACATGTGGACATGAGCAATTCTAGTAGCATGCCTCTTATCAAATTAAAGATAGATACAAAATGCTGGAGAAACGCAGTGGGACAGGCAGCATCTCTGGAAGGAAGGAATAGGTGGCGTTTCGGGTCAAGACAAAGAAGGGTCTCGATCCGAATCGTCACCCATTTCTTCTCTCCAGAGATGCTGCTTGGCCCAGTGAGGTACTCCAGCATTTTGTGTCTATAATTGGTTTAAACCAGCAGCTGCACTTCCTTCCTATACATATTAGTCTTTCCAACCCATTGCAGGGCTCATGGCTTTTCTGTGACCACATTCGAAATAGTCCACATCCTTTAATACTCAAGATTATTTTTCATTTATCACGTTTTGCATAAAAATTAAGAACCAACAGGAGTTCCAAACTTTATCTCCTGTTACATTTCTTAATTTCACTCATGAAAGATTAAAAACCTCCAGATTATGCCCTGTGCTCCTTGGCCTTCTCCCCCCCCCCCCCCCCCCCCCCCCCCCACCACACCCCTCATGGAAATAGCTTCTCACCACTGACGCCAGCAATTATTCTTAATATTTTAAAACGTCCACGTGCCAAATGCCAGAAAGTAACAAAACTGGTAAAACTCAATTTTCAGCACAGTCAATACTGCCTTCCCAACATTGTTCAGAGTATTCCTCATTAATTGTAGCAGAACTTCTGCTCACCAAAAATACTCCCCAAGATATAAAGATGGACATTTCAGTGGCACTGCAGATTGTTTTATTCAGCATGTCCACAACATTTTAAACTCCTCCGAACACATTTAGAATCTTCACAGATTTTGCATTTGGAAAACATTCTCATTTAACCTTTTTACGCTCCAAACGAGGTTTCGCTCATTTGCTTACATAAAAGTTAATTTGCAACTTTGGCCAGCTTCTTCTGTTAATACTTTCATGAATTAAATTGTTCAGCAATACTGTTGCTTTGTCTCTTTACGCACTCAACAACTGTGTATACTAACATTAACCATGATGAGGAAGAGGCGGAGAAGAAAGTTATTTCAAAATATTATTTCAATCATGCTCTGGTCTCCATAGATCTAAAACAATGGATGAAATATTCCCAAAGAAATGATTGTGCAATTGATTCCGGCCTTTGTTCCAATTTTATACTGTCATTTTAATATCGTTTCAGCTCAATGTTTAACATTCCAAAAATTAAGTGGTGTATACAACCACAAATTCTGGATAAAAGGACAAAAACTCAAGAGCATTCAATAATCAAATCCGTTTTGCTGCAATGAATTCCATAAAATGGTTACCTTGTATTGCCCAGTTGGTGGAATTTTGTTCCATGGTTCAGGGTTATTCTTGCGATCCCAGCTATATGGTAGAAGGGAGATTACATAGTTAGTAACAAAAAAATTACACTTTATTTCAGGACCTTAAAGTAACAACTTTTGTTGCAAATATCTGGTTAAAAACTTGCCTGTTATGTTGAAAACAAATATTTGTCTATGCATTCGAATAAAAACTCATTTTACACATCCTTTTCTAAAGCATGTAACCAGGAACTATTCAAGGACAATAATGTTGGACATGTTACACTCTTAACATCAAAACACCAAAACCTCATTCAATAAATTCCCCCGTAAAGTTAAAATTAAAAACTATTGTCGGTGCTAATATGGATCTTACACCAGAAAATCTGAATTCAGCTGTTAATGCACAAGCAATTTAACATCTATGCAATTTGATCTTGTCGTTAAAAAACAAGTTGACATGTAATTTAATGCAAAAATATAAACGTTCTAAAGAAATCGGTACTATAATTAATAGATTGCTGAGTCAGGTGCAAGTTTCACTATCACATGACAGTATTTAAGATGAATAGGTGCACAGGTTTGCTTGATTTACACACAACCACAGCCTGACATGTGCTACTGACGCAGTCACTTACCTAACGTCTGGGTTGCGGAGAGCAAGCCGCATGAGGTACATGCTTGCTCCAGCACTACCAGTTAAGATGAAGACAAATAGTGGAATTAGCTATCAGGGATTAAAGACAAAAATAGTTTAACATTCTCAAGTGGATCCAATGGAAGTTTTCAAAAAACTAAAACTAAACTTTAATTTGTTTAAAAGTTCATAAGTCTCAGAGCAGACGAAGGCCATTCAGCCCATCAAACCTACTCCAACATTCAATCATCGCTGACCTATATTTCCCTCTCAACCCCCTTCTCCTGCCTTCGCCCCATAACCACTGACACCGGTACTAATCAAGAATCTATCTATCACTACCTTAAAAATATCCACTGACTTGGCCTCCACAGCGTACTGTGGCAATGAATTCAAACAAATTCACCACCTTTGACCAAAGAAATTCCAACATCTCCTTCCTAAAGGAACGTCCTTTTATTCTGAGGCTATGACCTCTGGTCCTAGACTCTCCAATGAGTGAAAACATCCTTTCCACATCCACTCTATTCAGGCCTTTCACTAAGTTTCAATGAGATACCCCCCCCCCCCCCCACATATAATTCGAAACTGCAAAACTCATCATATGTTGACCCACTCATGTCCACAAACCTTTCTCCAGGAATCAAGCAAAAAACATGTTATTACCTGAACAATTTCCAAGTACTTTACCTATCACACAAAGTGAATATATTTAAAATAACCAAGTCATCATCTCAAGAGCACTGAAACACCCATCAACTCCAACACACTAGGTGTTGGGTAAAATGATAAAACAGATAGAAATGCAAATCTTTATAATTTTAGTTATGAATTCTCTGCACAGTGCCGACTTAAAGTTTACTGCTGTCATAAAGTGCTCTTTCCCAACAAACAGATAATATAAATCAAATTTATCTCATTACGTCCTTATGGAGCTTTCATGGAAAATAAATTAATATTCTGCAAAACTTCCTTATGTCTGAATAAGCAATTTACAAGAAGTAAAGCATGTTTGCCATTTGAAAAATAACCTTGAAAGTGCAATAATATCGAAGTCTAATTACCAAATTCCACAAAAGCAAACTTTATAATCCACATGGATTGTGCAAAAACTCATTCTTCTTTCTCCAAAATGCATTTGTTTATTCCACATCCAAAAATTTCACATCTATCCTACCAAAATAGCATTAAAATGCACTTGTGCCTAATTGATCACATGCAAAAGAACTACCTCGAAACAAATAACAAGAGATCATGCATTGAACCATGCTCTCCGAGAGGAAAGAAAAATTACACTTCAGCCCATCTTCCTAATTTGCTACAGGTGGAGTATCAAACCAATTAAAGGGAAAAAATGCTGGAGTAACTCAACGGGACAGGCAGCATCTCTGGCGAAAAGTAATGGGTGACGCTTCGGGTTGAGTTCCTACTTCAGACCCGACCCTCAACACGAAACGTCACCCATTCCTTCTCTCCTGTCCTGCTGAATTACTCCAACATTGTGTCCTTCTTCGGTTTAAACCAGTATCTTACACTATGGGAAAACAAAATGGCTCAGGTAATCATTTAGATTTAGTACCGATTGTAGCAATTTAGCAGCTTTTCAAAACTCTTGTCCAACTGAAGCTTTGCAGTTAATCAATAAATCAATACCATTACTAAAGTCAGCAATTTATGACTTCGGGAAATAGGTGACCAAAGAGAATAATGCTGACACATACGATTGTCTGCAAACCAACTGGCATTTTATTCTCAATTCATTTACAACCCATTATATCATCCAGTAATTTGTAATGAATAAAGTGGAGAATCTGTACTAAAAGCAGAAATTATGTCCAAATAATTGATTGAAAACAGAGGCTGTCATCACTGCAGTGCTCACTGTGGTGAGAAGGCACCATAAATAAAGTGTTGATTCTCATGCACGGGGAAAATCGGCAGTACTTCTATAACTCAAAACTCTACCCCCCATTGAAATCCATGTCACCTCACCACAACTCAGATTATCCATGATTTAAACTGGCAGGTCGACAATGCGGAAATTTAAAATCAACAAACCACAGGGGGAATTTAAAACAGATTTTAAAAAGTGTTTGAAAGTATGGAAAATTAACTAATGGAAAAAAAACGTTATAGATTAAAGCCACGTAAATATAAACAGTAGATGTCAGCAGACATGTTCTAATCACATGTTGATCAGCACTCTCGTGCAGCCAGCTGAAAAGGGGGACCCATTCTGAGAGTTTTGTTGGACTAAATTCACAAAGGTAAAATTATCAACTCAACGTGTTGAATTAATTAAACCATGTAAAGCATGTTACATGTAAAAATATATAAAATTGGGCATCGGTTATTTGAATAAGGCGTGCGGCACACTGTACGCCACCCCCACAATCACAATGCCCCCATCCATATACCCCCAACACCTGTCAGCCAACATCAACAACCCACCGTGCCATGAAATCTCCCCACAACCCACACCTGTCTGTCCCAGCCCCAACCATTTCTCTCCCTCAACCCATCTAAAATCCCACCATAACTCCACACTCCTGCCCTATCTCCTCTCCCCACAGCCCCACCACCTCCTCCCCAAGGCCCTCTCTGCACCCCTCCCCACTTCCTTGTCATTCATCCTCCTCCTCCCTCCAAACTCCTCCACATACACTCCCCCTCCTCTCCACCATATCCTCACCTACCACCAGCCCCCTCCCTCCACCCCACCCTGAGCATCCCAAACCTCTCTCACTCCACCCCCACATCTCCCTCCTCCACCCCACCCATTCCACCCTTGCCCATCCCGCTTCGCCCCCTCCCTCTCCCACCACACTCTCTCCACCACCCCACCCTTTCCCCTCTTTCACACCGCCCAGTCCCTCTCCCACACCTTCCTCTACCCCTCCCTCCCTCCACCCCAACCCTCTTTCTCCCCTAGCCACACTCCCACTCCCCCTCTGGAGTTGCTTTGTGCCTGCAGGAACTCTGATGGCACTTCTCTCCCTAACCCTTTCCCTCCACCCACATCCTTGTACTCTCCCTGACCCCTACCCCTGTTCTTGCACCCTCTCCCCTTGTCCTCTCTCCCCCCTACCCCCAGCTCTCTCTAAAACAGAAATTAAAAACAGAAACAGAAAAATAGGTGCAGCAGCAGGCAATTCGGCCCTTCGAGCCAGCACCGCCATTCAATATGATCATAGCTGATCATCTAAAATCAGTACCCCGTTCCTGCTTTCCCCCCATATCCCCTGATTCTTTGAGCCTTAAGAGCTAAATCTTGAAAACATCCAGTGAATTGGCCTCCACTGCCTTCTGTGGCAGAGAATTCCAGATTCACAACTCTCTTGGTGAAAACGTTTTTTCCTCTCTCCCCCTACCTCTACTCTCTCCCCCTTACCCTCCCTCCACCCCCTTTCTCCTGCCTCCTCACGCTGGGGGTGACTGCGGGCCTGCCGGGATATCAGACGGAACATGGCTCCCCACTCTCCCCGGGGTGACTCCGCGCCTCCCCCGACCCCACCACTTCCTCACTCTTTCCTTTCCCCCTGTGTCTCTCACGATGGGGTGGGTCCGCGCCTGTCTCCCCTTGTCTGTCTCCCCCCCCCCCCCCCCCCCCCCTCTGTCTCCCCCCGTGTGTGTGTCTCGCTCACGCTGGGGTGGCTCCGGGCCTGTCTCTCTCTCTGTCCCCCTGTGTTGGTGTGTGTGTGTCTCTCTCTCACGCTGGGGTGGCTCCGCGCCTGTCTCCCCTTGTCTGTCTCCCCCCGTGTGTGTGTGTGTGTGTGTGTGTGTGTGTGTGTGTGTGTGTCTCACGCTGGGGTGGCTCCAGGCCTATCTCTGTCTCTCTGTCCCCCTGTGTGTGTGTCTCTCTCTCTCACGCTGGGGTGGCTCCGGGCCTGTCTCTGTCTCTCTGTCCGTCTGTGTGTGTGTCTCACGCTGGGGTGGCTCCGGGCCTGTCTCTGTCTCTGTTCCCCCGTGTGTGTGTCTCTCACGCTGGGGTGGGTCCGGGCCTCTGTGTGTCTGTGTCTCACGCTGGGGTGGCTCCGGGCCTGTCTCTGTCTCTCTGTCCCCCTGTGTGTGTCTGTGTGTGTGTCTCACGCTGGGGTGGGTCCGGGCCTCTGTGTGTCTGTGTCTCACGCTGGGGTGGCTCCGGACCTGTCTCTGTCCCCCTGTGTGTATGTGTGTGTGTGTATGTGTCTCTCTCTCACGCTGGGGTGGCTCCGGGCCTGTCTCTGTCTCTGTCCCCCCGTGTGTGTGTGTGTGTGTCTCACGCTGGGGTGGGTCCGGACCTGTCACTGTCCCCCTGTGTGTGTGTGTGTGTGTGTCTCGCTCACGCTGGGGTGGCTCCGGGCCTGTCTCTGTCTCTGTCCCCCCGTGTGTGTGTGTGTGTGTGTGTGTGTGTATGTGTATGTGTGTGTGTGTGTGTGTGTCTCACGCTGGGGTGGCTCCGGGCCTGTTTGTACATCTGACGGAACATTCTGCCTCCGCTCCTCGCGCCGCTTTCTGCCGCAATCAAAGAGCTTATAGCGGATCTTTGGCCGCAATGTCACCTTTGGGTCCTTCCTGCCCGGCCCTAGCGGCCACGCACATCCCCAACGACACCGCCAGCCCTCACCACCACTCCTACCCCTTTATAATAAATGAGATTTTATAATTAAACGAGACTTTCTCCATATTACGATTTAAAATACATAACTTCATTCTAACCCTGAAAACCCGGCAAGGAATGTGGCTACCTATATTCTGTAAGCCCGGCCCGCGCCCCCCGGTCACGTGACGGGGGCGGCCGAAGCCGCTGCGGAGAGTCACGTGGAATAGCTCTGATCAGGTGAAGCCTGAGGGGCCGAGTGGCCTCATCCTGCACCGGTATTCAGTTTAGTTTATTGTCACGTGCACTGAGGTACAATGACCCATGCTATCCAGTCAGTGGAAAGACAATCGAGCCGTCCACAGTGTACAGATACATGATACAGGGAATAACGTTTAGTGCAAAATAGAGTCCGATCAGATAGTCCAAGAGTCTACAATGAGGTGGATAGTAGTTCAGGTCCGCTCTCTAATTGGGGTAGTGTGCAGTTTTGGTCTCCCAAATTTGAGGAAGGACATCCTTGCTATAGGGGGGTTGCACGTAAGGTCATCGGGTCAAAGGGCGTGACGCACGGAGCAGCTCAATCCATGTGGAGGACATGGCTGCCTCAGCATACACAGTTAATACACGAAACGCGTACGTTCTTACCTGTTAAAATCCGCCGTAATGGTCAATCTTTGCACTGTAAATAATTGTGGGTGCTGATTGAAAGCAGGAAGGTATAAGGTTTACAAGTGTTCAAGAAGGAACTGCAGATGCTGGAAAATCGAAGGTACACAATAATGCTGGAGAAACTCAGCGGGTGCAGCAGCATCTATGGAGCAAAGGAAATAGGTAACGTTTCGGGCCGAAACCCTTCTTCAGACTGATCTAAGGTATAAGGTTTAAACTGGTGTTATCTCATGGTGTAGCGTCCCCAGCCCCCACGTCTCCCCCTGTGGGCCGCACTGTCCGTGGAGTGAAGCCGGTCCGGGTGGAGCGGGGCCGGGTGGAGCGGGGCCGGGTGGAGCGGGGCCGGGTGGAGCGGGGCCGGGTGGTGCGGGGCCGGGTGGAGCGGGGCCGGGTGGTGCGGGGCCGGGTGGAGTGGGGCCGGGTAGTGCGGGGCCGGGTGGAGCGGGGCCGGGTGGTGCGGGGCCGGGTGGAGCGGGGCCGGGTGGGGCGGGGCCGGGTGGTGCGGGGGCGGGGTGGAGTGGGGCCGGGTAGTGCGGGGCCGGGTGGAGCGGGGCCGGGTGGAGCGGGGCCGGGTGGTGTGGGGCTTGTGGTGGTGCGGGGCCGGGTGGAGCGGGGCCGGGTGGTGTGGGGCCGGGTGGAGCGGGGCCGGGTGGAGCGGGGCCGGGTGGAGCGGGGCCGGGTGGAGCGGGGCCGGGTGGAGCGGGGCCGGGTGGAGCGGGGCCGGGTGGAGCGGGGCCGCGGCTCCGGGCAACATCAGCTGCAGCAGAGTTGGGGACGGTCGGCTCCCTCCGTCCACCCCACCCAGAGTCACTGACCATGCTGCACCGGCACCCCGACCTCCTTCTTCCCCCCCCCCCCCCCCCACCCCGGCCGTGGGGATAGATGGCACGGGGTCCGCGAGTGTGTAACCGGATGCTGGGCCAGAAGAAGGGCCTGCTGTGCTGGCAGCCATAATAAATGATTACCTGCAGTTCATCACGTGTACTCCAGTTGGCATTGCGTGGCAACAGTACGGGTCACGGGTCGTGACCTCGGCTGCGTGCAACCTCCCTATTGAGGGAGTGCAGCGTAGGTTCACAAGATTAATTCCCGGAACGGCGGGACTGTCATATGTTGATATAATGGAGCGGCTGGGCTTGTATACTCTGGAATTTAGAAGGATGAGAGGGCATCTTATTGAAACATATAAGATTATTAAGGGTTTGGACACACTAGAGGCAGAAAACATGTTCCCGATGTTGGGGGAGTCCAGAACCAGGGGCCACAGTTTAAGAATAAGAGGTAAGCCATTTAGAACGGAGATGAGGAAACACTACTTCACACAGAGAGTTATGAGTCTGTGGAATTCTCTGCCTCAGAGGGCGGTGGAGGCCGGTTCTCTGGATACTTTCAAGAGAGAGCTAAATAGGGCTCTTAAAGATGGCAAAGTCAGGGGATATGGGGAGAAGGCAGGAACAGAGTACTTAATGTGGATGATCAGCCATGATCACATTGAATGGCGGTGTTGACTCGAAGGATCGAATGGCCTTCTCTTGCACCTATTGTCTATTGTCTATTGCCTGATAACAGTTGCTTTACAATACAATGGCAGAAGGCTTCCCGACGGTCCGCAGCTGTGGACTGGGAATGCGGCCGGGGGTCTTTTTCGGTGTGCCGCAGTCTCGATGTCTACCGGATCACCGCGTAGAAGCCCGGGTCAAGCGAAGCGGTCACCGGAGCCCACGGCTGGGGCCCGGGACGGCACCACGTGAAGTGGGGCGTGGACAGCGGTAAGGCCTCTGCGGCAGCAGCGGTAAAGCCTCGCGACAAAGGAGACTCGGCGGTGGTGAAGCCTCGCTGCGGCGGAGATGCTTCTTGGGTCGACCCACGGTCGACAGTCGATGAGAGTGTGGAGGACCTCCGTGAGGGAAGTGGGGGGAGAGCAATGGAGGACCCGGCATGGGGGGGACTGCCATGTGGGAGGTGGGGGTAGAACAATGGACAATGTGGGGGGGTGGGGAGGGGGACAAAGGACAATGGGGACCTGGCGTGGGGGAACCACCGCTATGCAACAAATGGGAGAGCCGGTGTGCTTTGTAACTTTGTCAATGCAGTAGGTGGCCGCTATTTGTATACATTGTGTATGCAAGCAAAGAATCTCACTGTGCCTAGTCACATTTGACAATAAAGTACTCCTATTCCTACTTTATTTGTCACATGTACCGAGGTACAGTAGGAAATTCATTTATGTATACAATTCAGTACAAGTATCACTATACAAAAGCATCTCAGATGCAGTACAAGTGTATAACAAGATTTCTAAAATGTCTTCTGTTGCATTACTACCTCTCTTGTTATACGATAATTTATCTTATCCAATTTATTCTATCTTCTACAGTGGAGAGAAAGTAATGATGTTCTGAAAAGGAAATTATTGCTTTTCAGCCACTGCATTATTCCATGCAATAATAGTCGTAAAACAGAACAGAAACAGGCCATTCAGCCCATCGAATGTGCTAATGAAGGTCAATCCATTTACATGAATCCTATATTAATGCAATTTTTTTGTTATTCTCCCCACATTCTAACATCTCCCACCAGTTTTCACTACTCATAATAGGGACAATTTCCAGTGGCCAATTAATCTAACAATCTGCTTTTCTCTGATTTGTGGGACGAGACCAGAGCGCCCAGTAGAAACCCACCCGGTCACAAGGAGAATGTGAACACTCCATCCAGACATCACCCATGGTCCGGATCAAACCACCATTAGGTGCTTGACTGCTCTCTGGATTGCAATAGTGTTTGCAAAAGCTTCCTGAATTGGTCTGGAGCAGCTATTTAAATAAAGACATGTTTGTTGGAGATTCTGAGAATTCATGAATTTGTTCAACATTTCACACTGTTGTCAAACAGGGACCTCGATACAACATTTCAGATTCAACATTCTAGAGAATTCATATTCTAGAGATTCACCACACTCTTTCTCATTGTGAAGGTATTTTAAAGAGAAAGTCGGCATTTTTTGGAAACATCAGGGAATTGAGGGCTATGAGGCATTGGCACAGAAGAGGAAATAAGACCTGGGACAGTTCAAACATGATCACATTGAATGGTGGACCAGGTTTGAGAGGCCGAGATTGTATTCGCTATGTTCCTGTGTCTTTATTACACGCATTAAAACAGAACTTCTTTACAACTTTGATACGTTCATTAACCTGATGTTAACTTTACTGATCTCCCACAGACATGCTGAGTCTATTCCATAATTTCTACCGTGTAGGAAGGAACTGTAGATGCTGGTTTAAATCAAAGATAGGCACAAAATGCTGGAGTAACTCAGTAGGACAGGCAGCATCCCTGGAGAGAAGGAACGGGTAACATTTTGGGTCGAGACAGTCTGAAGAAGGGTCTCAACCCGAAACGTCACCCATTCCTTCTCTCCAGAGATGCTGCCTGGCCCGCTGAGTTACCTCAGCATTTATGTCTAACCACAATTTATACTTATATTTGAAAGTCTCTGATCTGTATTACTATTAGAATGTGGAAAATGAAACAACAAATTTGTTTTGACATAGTTTAGAGATACAGCCTGGACTCAGGCCCTTCGGCCCACTGAGTCCGTGCCAACCAGAGATCACCCCGTACACTAGATTCTATCCTACACACTAGCGGCAACTTACAGAAAACTACAAACCTGCACACTTTGGAGTGTGGGAGGAAACCGGAGCAGTCAGAGAAAATCCACGCGGTCGCAGGAAGAACGTATAAACACCATTCAGACAGCACCCATCGTCGGGATCGAACCCGGATCTCTGACGCCACAAGGCAGCAACTCTAGCACTGGGTGATCTTTATTCACCACATTGACAGAGGGATAAATATTGACCAGCACCAGGACATATTTTTTCTTTGTAGTGTTATCCCTTGCGTACATCTGACAGAACAGATTTAAGAACTCATCCACAGGACCATGCTTTTGGCAACATGGTGATGCCTCCGAATTACAGTGGAGTGTTAATAATAATAATAATAATAATAATGTCTTTATTTATATAGCACATTTTTAGTCAACTTGCATTGACCCCAAAGTGCTTCACACAATTACTTCCATACAGACAGGCAAAGGTGGGTGAAGTGTCTTGCCCAAGGACACAACGACAGTATGCACTCCAAGCGGGATTCGAACCAGCTACCTTCCGGTTGCCAGCCGAACACTTAGCCCATTGTGCCATCTGTCGTTAAGTTCCACTTAACCCCAGTTGAGTGGAACTTAAACTCACGACTTTTCGAGATGCGAGAGTGAAGCCATCTAAACTTCAACTGACTCAGCCCTTTCAAAAATAAATATATTCCCTAGTCCTCTTATTAACTGAAGGCGGACATGTGGATGTGGCTAGCTGTAGTTTGCAACAGTCCTGAGCGCGTACCCAGATAATACCTGGCTTATTCAGCACATAACATCTTGTGCTTTATGTGCTTGTTTTAATGAGCAGCAGATTGTTACATTAAGAACCTAATTGAGCCTCATTATGAAATCATATTGTTTGAATTATTACTGGTGAGATTTATGTGGGAAATCTCAGCTCGAAACAAACTCTACCAAAAATGCAAATTCTACAGATTCCACTTAATATTATGCCTACTTTTAAATGAACCAATATTTAGAATAATAAGACGTTCAGGTTTGTAGGTTAATTGGGCGGCACGGTGACACAGCGGTGGAGTTGCTTCCTTACAGCACCGGGGCCTGAGCTCAATCCTGCCTACAGGTGCTGTCTGTACGGAGTCTGTGCGTTATCCCTGTGAACATGTGGGTTTTCTCCGGTTGCTCCGGTTCCCACACTCCTAAGATGTATAGGTTTGGAGGGAGAGTCACAGAGTGATGCAGTGTGGAAACAGGCCCTTAGGCCCGACTCGCCCACACCGGCCAACAATGTCCCAGTTACACTAGTCCCACTTGCCTGCGCTTGGTCCATATCCCTCCAAACCTGTCCTATCCATGTAACTGTCTAATTGTTTATTAAACTATGGGATAGTCCCAGCCTCAACTACCTCCTCTGGCAGCTTGTTGCATACACCCACCATCCTTTGTGCGAAAAAGTTACCCCTCGGATTCCTATTAAATCTTTTCCCCTTCACCTTGAACCTATGTCCTCTGGACCTCGATTCCCCTGCTCTGGGCAAAAGATTGTGCATCTACCAGATCTATTCCTCTTATGATTTTGTACACCTCTATAAGATCTCCCCTCGTCCTCCTGCACTCCATGGACTAGAGACCCAGCGTACCCAACCTCTCCATATAGCTCACAGTCTCTAATCCTGTCTACATCCTCGTAAATCTGTTCTGAACCCTTTCAAGCTTGACAATATCTTTCCTATAACATGTTTCCCTGAACTGAACACAATATTCTAAATGCAGTCTCACCAACATCTTATACAACTGCAACATGACCTCCCAACTTCTATACTCAATACTCTGACTGATGAAGGCTAAAGAGCCAAAAGCCTTTTTGATCACCTTATCTACCTGCAACTCGACATTCAAGAACCATGCACCTGTAGTCCTAGATCCATCTGCTCTACAACACTACCCAGAGGCCTACCATTTACTGTGTAGGTCCTGCCCTTGTTCAATGTCCCAAAATGCAACACCTCACACTTCTCTGTATTAAATTCCATCAACCATTCCTCCGCCCACCTGGCCAATCGATCCAGATACTGCTACAATCTTTCACAACCATCTTCACTATCTGCAAAACCACAAACATTTGTATCATCAGCAAACATGTTAATCTTGCTCTGTATGTTCTCATCCAAATCATTGATTTAGATGACAACCAGTAACGGGCCCAGCACCGAACCCTGAGGCACACCACTAGTCACAGGCCTCCAGTCTGAGAAGCAACCTTCCACCATCACCCTCTGCTTCCTTCCATGGAGCCAATTTGCTATCCATTCAGCTATCTCTCCTTGGATCCCATGCGATCTAACCTTCCAGAGCAACATACCATGTGGAACGTCTTAATGAAGTCCATGTATACAACATCTATAGCTCTGCCCTCATCAACCTTTTTGGTCACGTCTTCAAAAATTCAATCAAATTTGTGAGACACGATCTCCCAGGTATAAAACCATGCCTACTATTCCTAATCAGCCCATCCAAATGCATGAATAACATATCCCTCAGAATACTCTACCGTAAATTATCAACTACAGTTGTTAAGCTCAGCGGCCTATAGTTTCCAGCATTTTCCCTGCAGCCCTTCTTGAAAAGAGGCACAACATTTGCCACCCTGTAGTCTTCTGGCACCTCTCCTGAATTTAAGGACGACTCGTAAATTTCATCCAGGGCTCCCGCAATTTCCTCTAGTTTCCCACAGTCCTTGGATATATCAGTTCATGCCCTGGAGATTTGTCTACCTTCAAACACGACAGTACCTTCAGTACTTCTTCGACAGTAACCCTGTTCTCAAGACACTTCCAGTGACTGCTCTAATTTCCTCAGTCCTACTGTCTTTCTCCTCGGTTCTGGGAGAAATACTCATTTAGAACCTTGCCCATCTCCTGTGGCTCCACACAGAGGTAACCGCTTTGATTCCTGAGCGATCCCATTCTCTCTCTAGTTACCCTTTTCCCCCTTATGTATTTATAAAATCTTTTGGGATTGTCCTTTATGCTACCCACCAGAACTATCTCCTGGCTCCGTTTTGCCCTTCTGATTTCCTTTTTTAATTTACTCCTTAGTTCTCGAAACTCCTCCAGGGATGCACTTGATCCCAGCTGCCTTTACCTGTCCCATTCATCCTTCTTAATTTTCACTGAGTTACTCCAGTATTTTGTGTCTTTCAGTGTAAGCTAGCATCAGCATCCTTCCTACACAACTACTTACCAATGCTCAATTTAGGTTTTGCCAGGATCACTGGGCTCCAGACACCATCACATCCTCTATCCCAGCCTGAGCTGGTCAATGGACATCAAGGAGGAGAGACTCCAGTGGTTGAAGTCATACCTCGCTCAAAGGAAGATGGCCATGGTGGTGGTCCTTGACCTAGAAAAGTTCTCTGCTTCATCCAATGCTTTCCGACCATCATAAGGTCAGAAGTGGGGATGGTTGCTGATGTTTGCACAATGTTCCATTATCCTTCCATTCCCTGCATGCTGGTCTGCATCTGAGTAGTATCCGAGACATCTAGGGTGCTGGGGAATGAGCGGACATTGGCAGGGAGGTAGCGCCACAGCCATAGGTGGAGGTTCTGGCAGTGGTTGGGAAAATAGGCAGGGAAATGTGAAGGGGAGTTTGCAAGCAAAGACAGAGCTAGCTGGTAGTCTCTGAACAAGATCTAGGCTTGAAGAACTGATGGTTGGAGAATGTCGGAATGTCTGAATGAGAGGCTGAATGTCCAGTCCAGTAAGCAAGCAGCCAATACTGGTAGGGACGGTGGAACTGCTTGTTCCGGGAAATAGAGTAACATTTGTGGATTGGGAAATATGAGTGGGTTAAGTGATGGATGAGTCACGGGTGAGGCCACATTTTGTGGGAGAAGAGTGGGTATTGTGGTGAGTTGACCCAAATACTATTTAGTTTAGTTTAGTTTAGTTTAGACCGAAGATAGTCACAAAAAAGTACTGAGCCGGAGTAACTCAGTAGGACAGGCAGCATCTCTGGAGAGAAGGAGTGGGTGACATTTCGGGTCAAGACCCTTCTTCATAGTTTAGTTTAGTTTAGCTTAGTTTAGCTTAGTTTAGAGATACGGTGTGGAAACCTGCCTTCGGCCCACCGAGTCCACGCCACCAATGAAGAACCGTACACTAGTTCTATTCTACACACTAGGCACAATATTACAACTTACCAAAGCTAATTAACCTACAACCCTGAATGAGGGAGGAAACCGGAGCACACGTAGAAAACCCGCGCGGTCACAGGGAGAACATACAAACACGTTACAGACAGCACCCGTCGTCAGGATTGAACCCGGGTTTCTGCCGCTGTTAGGCAGCATCTCTATCTCTGCGCCACTGCATTGCCCAGCCCCATTTAAAGAGGTCTCAGTCCAGTGCTGTGTAAACAAATCCTATTTGTCACATGAGTGCCCAACAGTGGTCACTTCTAGGACCGCATGGTCTAATTTCTTCTGGATTAAAGGGTTTCAGCTACATGGGCAGGTTGGATAAACTTGGATTGTTTTCTCTGGAACATCAGAGGTTGAGGGGAGACGATAGAAGTATATAAAATTGCAAGAGGCAAAGATAGGGTAGACAGTCATAATCTCTTCCCAGGGTGGAAATGTCCAGTACTAGAGGTGAGAGGGGGAAAGTTTAACGGAGATGTACTGAGCAAGTTTTTTACACAGCGGACAATGGGGACCTGGAACATACTGCCAGGGGTGGTGGTGGGGGCAGATATGATAGTGGAGTTTTAGAGGGTTTTAGATCAGCACATGGAAGTTCAGAGAATAGAAACGTTTGAAACTTTGTAGGCACCAGAAATGTGGCAACGCTGTGTAGGTGAAGACTGCTGTATGATTTTAGAGGGTTGTGTGCAAAAACAATGAATTTCATTGTAAATTTTCCTCGACCTAACTGAGGCCGCGAGTAGTAACCACTATGCGGGAACTCCTCTCGACCATGAATGAGACTTAAGGGCCTGTCCCACTTTCACAACCTAATTCACGACCTCTGCCGAGTTTGCCCTTGACTCATACTCGCAGCATGGTCGTCACGAGGTCATAGGAGGTCGTAGGTAGGTCGTAGCAGGCCGTGATGCTAGTCGTAGGTACTCCTGGCATCAAGTAGGTCGGGGCGTTTTTCTAGCATGATGAAAAATGTTCACGAGTAAAAAAGGTCGTGAATTAGGTCGTGAAAGTGGGACAGGCCCATTACCAGTGACCACCTACGACCACGTGTTGACCATGCTGGGAGCTTGTGGCGAGGGCAAACTCTCCTAAACTCGCAGATAAACTCGCCATAGTGGGACAAGCCCTTAAATTCCATGATCTCCTGCCATCCAAAGGATGTGTTGCATTTGAAATTATACAATTTTATGTACAACTGGCATGATAACCACATCAGACTGTGACCATGCATCAGTTCCCAGCCAATTTTTCAGAGTGCACTTATTCATTCCTGAAATTGCTACATTTGTGCTTCTCTCCAGAAAGAAGAAAGCAAACTACTTTCAGATTCTTGGCACGAGAAAAAATCCCTCAAGCTCAACTTTCTGGTCGGTGATATGCTGTCACTTTTAACTCCCTGCCAATAACAACGTGCCAAATGTACTTCACAAGCTACACCTAAAGCAACTGAAACTGGTCAAAACTTAATCCATATTTCCTCACGGCCTGAGAATAACTCAGTGAGGCTATGCGAAGAAGGAAGACGGAAAGATAATTTTTAAATCTGTATTTTTGTTAGATTGCTTTATTGGACTTTTTTCCTTGATAGTTCTCATTGAATCCTTGTCACAAATTAGGTTTAATGTTATAAATTTCTTTACTGTTTGCAATCCCATTTGTAACCTGTGCTATCTGTTTATTCACCCTATCCCCTGTGAAGGTTTTAATGATATAAAATTGCTTATCTGGTGTTGAGGGAATGTGGGACCAGCGTGAAACCAAGTGGTGCTTTTTTGTCCTGGAGATATTTTGGGATTCAAATCATGCCTCCTTGACAAGTTGCCATCTGAAAGAAATATTACATTCTGTAAATGAAAATTAAGATCATGTGGATAGCTCAAGCTTCAGAGGGGGGTCTGTAATTGGCTGCACAATGATATGCTGCATCTACAATGAAGAATGCAAACAAGCTCATTCAATCAGAACTCTGTTGAAATTGAGGAAATAATTGATCAAAATTGTTTCACAAGAACCTATTCACACTTAAGGATCAATTTGTTAACATTAATTATTCATCCTCAATCTTGATTTTGTTATTTTTGTTCTCTAAATTAGCATTAAAACAGTTTGCTTTGCAGTCCAAGAACTGCAGAATTGTTGTATCCTATTAACCATATTTCAGTAAGATAAGTTTGGTCCATGAAGTCTATGCAATGATTCAATACTTTATTGTCACATGTACTTAGGTACAGTGAAATGCTTTGTTTTGGTAAAACCTGGTGAAATCTTACAGCAGACCTCACCTAAGCAGTACACAAGAGACACCAGGTTTCTGGCACTGACAACATTTCACCAATAAGTCCTATCTTCTGCCTGCCGTCACACGTGGTGTAGGCGCTCCCCCCCCCCCCCCCCCCCCCCCCTCCTTACTGTCGAAGGTCCCCCTATGCTCACGACAATCCACCTCACTTTCAACAGTCCACCTCACTCGGTCAAGGAGCTTGCTCGGTCAAGGATAAATCCCGTTTCCTTATTAACCTTCCCACTTTCCCAATAATTCTACCATAGACCTACAGAGGGGCAACCCACAGTTTAGGGGTTTTAGTTCCCTTTACTCCACTTCGGGCACAACTGCCCGAGTTATTCTCTCCCTTGTCGGAGGGTCAATCGGCCACCACTCCACTCGAGCGGTTCCCAAGAGAGAGAATACAACAAAAGAGATTCCCCTGGGTTCTAGACCTCGGAATTATGGTGGGATATGATAAAAGGTTGAATTGACCAGAGTGTGCTGATGTGAGAAAACAGAAACCAAGACGGACTCAAAGCAAGTCTAAAATTTACAGGCTTTATTAAACAATGAGAAATCGAATCTCACCAACACTACATAATACGTGGCTAAACTTATGCTTTAAACTAAGACTATGGAAAGAAAATTATCGGGCACGTCGTAAAACTTACTTTACACAATTTTAGAGAAACCCCCTTTCCCCTTCTTCTCTCAACCTCTATCCTATTTCGGGAACTTCACCAGGTCACTGGGGTACTTACAGCTAGATTGATGTAGGGTCACGAGCCGTCCAGCAGAGCAGAAAGAGAGCGCGAGTTCTGGCTAGACTCCTGCTTTTTATACTCGAGTTTCTCCCTTGAAACCCCCCAGGTGGTCCTCTGGACAAAAGGGTCTTTCGATGATTCCCAGTTTCGATCTGGCATGAACAATAGGCTTCCGATGGTAATGGGTTTGCTGATGTCATGATCCCTCAGCCTGATCGTTATCCCATCGCATAAATGGGCTCCCATTGTCCCGATGGATGGGTCATCCACAATGGTGATTGTTTTGCTGTTGGGCTGTTTACTCCCGTCTGCTGAGGCTCGGTTCCTTCCTTTGTGTTTCCAAGATAATCTCGTTATCTCCGTCTCAGCCTTTCCTGCTCACACCTCTCGCATAGTGGTGTAATGCCCAGGCCCACAGACAGGTTCGAAACTGGTTCTTCTTTTGTGGATTGGGTTTTTTTTTTCTTTGCAGCCAGCAAGTCTGTTTTAAAAATGTCCATGTCCTTATCCGAGTTCTTCCATTATTTTGGAGGATTTGCCCCAATAACTTACATGCCCCTACGATACGTCCAGGCTTGCACAGACCATATCGATTGACAAAGTTAGTGGGCAACTCCTCCAGCCTCAAGAGCTGTAAACACTCCTGGCGAGATGGTGAAATTATGTAACCCGAAAGACCCCTTAATTACTAAACTAGGCCCTCGAAGCACATTAACTTACACTATACACCTTTTACTTTAAATCAATCCCACAAACCATACAGTACCATACAATTATCATCTGGCGGATGATCAGAACATGGGATACGATGCGGACCCATGCTGGAACTATGATCCAGGACTCCAGGTCCCACCAACGTGGAGACTTTATCTCTTCGATCACCCTGGCGATATCCAGTGTCTTTTGTTCCAGGGAAAAGAAGTGTTTGTGCGACAACTCGACCGCCACCCGCAACTCTTTTAATTTTTCTTTCACTGGGGGAATATCATACCCGAAATGGGCCACATAGTTAGATAAGTCAGTTACATTTTCTCGTACCGAGAGGTGAACCGAAGAAGGTTCCGGGATGGGCAATATTCACTGCTGTGCCACATGGACTTCTGCCCTGGGTTTAAAACAGAAGCTGCTGTGCGGTATTGGGCACCACAGCTGTGATCCGTGCTGATACCGCTGGGCACTTGTGGTGACACAGTACGTCCCACTGCCTATATACGCCACCTGTGGAGGGACATGGTCTGCCGCCATCGCCTCCATGGTGCAGTTTATAGGCTGTGCCCCAACAGTCCTGAACCCACACTGAGGCCTAGCCTCAGCGCCCATGTGCTGGGGACACAGGATTACCTGTGCTCCCCGGCTCCGACAACCCAAAAGGTCAATGCCTGTCACAGCTTGCTCCCTCACTATGACATAGGGCGGGACCTTCCCGTAGCGAATATGCACCCCCCCACGAACAACTCCCACGTTCTCCACTCGGTACAGAGGAGCTGGTCGTGCCGAGGTTCCCATCACCGGGATTCTTACGACCACTCCCATTATGGTGTGATTGGACTTTCCGCAATCCACCGGTACCGGGTAGGCCTCGGAGGCCACACAAAGCTGACAAGGACTCAAAGTGCTGTTATAAGGGTGTAGCGCTGCTAGGTGCTGGTTGTTTATCCAGGAGGGGACCCGACCTTGCCTCAGGTCTTCCAGGTTGCTCCTCCCCTCCCCCAACAACCACGCACCATACAGCCCACACACCTCATTCTGTGCAGCCTGATCGGACGCATTCCGGTCCTCTTTAATCAAAGCGTTTATCGTTTTTGCATGTGTCTCCAATTGTGCTATGATTTCTTTTAGATGTAGAGTCATTGCCATCTCTTCGTGCTGCCCCGATCCTACCACCGCATTTTCCTCCCCCAGAACCTTTCGTAACTGGCCCTTCAACTGATTGATCTGCAGGACCAGTTCTACGTTGTCCATGCTATTAATAATGGACGTCCCTGTGTTAAATGCTGTAAACCCATCGTTAACCACCCCTCGTCTTTGCCTACCGGACCTCATAGTGAAATCTCCTCCCCCGCGGTACATCTCTTCTATGTCTATGTTCCCGAAATCCAGGTTGTGGAATTTCTGGAACATGTCTTTTAACAGGGCCTGATATAATAATTCCGTCTCGCGGGGGCACCATGCGGGTAACCGCACTTCAGTCAAATTTAATACTACTGAGGCCACAGCGTAATGCACTCCCTGGTACAGCACCTTCTTGGTTGGGACAAGCGCTAACCCATTCTCCGGCCCTTTGGTGGTGGTTGGACAGTTGTGAGGGTCGATCGGTTGGGCTGTGGGTAGGGGCTTCTTCACCTGAACCAGCAGTTCGGTGGCTTTCACCTTCATCCCAGCCCTGGGGGCCACACATGCCTGCCCACTGTGGTCTCAATCTATCCCGTTCCCGGGGTCCTGCCACCACTTGACGAAGGTGATTGATGCCCCTACCGGACACACCTTAGCAGACCCCCATAGACATAAATAAAGCTCCTGGTCATAGACCCACCATTTGTCCCAACATACAGTGATCCCTCCCGGTGACCCCGTGATGGTCCAGTAGGTATCATTGCCCAGTCTTTCCCAGTCCGAGGATCGATCCCTCATGTCCGAGCTCAACTTCCTGAGCCACCACCATCTCCCCAAAGGAACGTCCCCCTTACAGGTTAAACACACCCGCCTGTCCTCAGTCACCCTAACCCGGTCGGTAGCCACCTGTATCTCGGCACAGGGTACGGATGCTTCCCCGTAGGCGAAGCTCCTGTGGCAGGATAACCTGGTCGAGTTCGACCCCAGCCACCCAGGCCATCTCCCCTCATGGGAGTATCCGGCTTCGCTATCCGCTACCAGGTTTCCTTGCCCAGTAGACACAAGAGGTGCTCTGCCCCCAGAGCACCCATATACGATGGACTCCGTGTCCCCGCGACGCGCCACGCACATCCGGAGGCACATCGTTGCCATCATCCATACGGCGGGGCTACCCATCTGGAAAACAAAGCAAAACACCTCCTTGCCTCCACAAAGCTATCCGCCTAATAATGGCATTCGAGGTTTTGTCTTTGTCTGTTGTGGTCTACTTTTCCACAGCACATCCCTTCGATGCAGCCGACGTCCCCATACTGTCCATCCCTGTATCTATACAAAACCCTATATCTAATTACCAAACGCTAACTACATCTACTCACACACAAACCAATGCTATATACAACGCCACCCGTCTCCGGGTGGCCAACTCATAACTGGTCACGCTGGGCCCACCCGTGCAGGCGAGAACTCCTCCTGTTGAGGGGCCTGACTGCCCCTCACCTCCCTTTGCACTACGGGGTTTCGAGATACCCGTACGTTCCCTGCGGAGACTGGGCTCCCTCCAGCCGCACTCTGTAGTGCTCTGTTTCGGCCACTCTCCTTCCCGGCCCTCCTGTGGCCGGCCCTAGCCCTAGGTTTAATTAGGGATGGGGACCACCTTACTGGGGGTTTAGTGACCCTGTTACTCCTACGTCTGACCGGGGGTTCCCACACCAGAGGTGATACCTCCATCTCCTCTGCTTCTGCTAGTTCTGCCTCTCTTAGGCAGTCTACGGTACCTGCCTGCGGAGGGCTAGAGTCAGCATCCTTCCCCGCTGCTTCCAGTCCTCGCCCTGGAACACAGCAGGCTACTTCAGGCTGACTACCTGTGGGCTCGCCTGGCTCCCCTACGGTTTCCACATCAACCCGGGTCTGTTCCTGATCCTGTTCTCTGACATGTACCCCTTTCTTACTTTTCCCTGCCCTTGTGGGGTCGAACAATTTACACTGGTTGATGTGGAACCATTTGACTCTACAGGGAAGCTGTATGGCATACACCATGGGACTGGCCTTGTCCACTATGTTGTATGGGCCAGCATACAAGGGTTCAAACACCCCTACCCTAGCATATCTCCTGACCATTACCTGGTCCCCCACTGCCCACTCGCAATGCCTGCGAGGCTCCAGCAGTAGCTTGTTTCTTTGGTGCTGGGCCCCCATGTTTCTGGCTGCCTGCCAGTGAACCTGCCTAAGTTGTTCAAATAGCCTCTTGGCGAACTTGTCCCGGTTCACTTCCCTGAGCTGTCCCTCTGTTAGGGCTGGGACCATAGCGTGCATGGGCGTTCTCATGACCCGGCCCGTCATAAGTTCATGGGGAGAGTACCCCGTAGTCCTGGACTGGCTGGCCCGAATCCCCATAAGGACCAGGGGTAAAACCTCTACCCACCGGTTGGGTGAGTCCCCTGTTTCCTTCCTTATCCTTTCCTTTATTGTCCGGTTCAACCGCTCTACCGGACCCGAGGACTGGGGGTGGTAGGCCACATGCCACTTGGCCTTGATTCCCAGTATTCTAAGGGTGGACTGCATGACCTGTCCCGTGAAATGGCTCCCCTGATCTGACTCCACGAACTGTGGGAGTCCCCACCTGATGAACACCTCCCTAACCAGGATTTTTGCCGTACCCATAGCGGTGGCTGCTCTGCAAGGGAAGGCCTCTACCCACTTATCTCCCTTGAATAACATGCCTTCCTTTACTGACATGTCTTTACCCCCATACGGTCCCTCTATCTTCGCCTGCCTGCAAATGGCTGCTGAGGCAGCCGTTAAAATGGGGTCTTGTGCCTGGACCGTGGTCAGGTCCGGGGCCAAAACACTCCCGCACTCCTCTTTTCTCGAGGCTGCTCCCTGGCTGCAGCTACCTGTCCTTCCTCATAGGGGTCCCATGCTTTCCCACTCCTGGCTCCTTCTCTGGCCAAGCGATCCGCCCCCTGATTTCCGTCGCCCCGTGGCCTATAGGGCACCCCACTAGATAGAGGGGATGTATGGGGATTGTCCGTGTGGACAATGGTACTGGAAGCACCTGTGTCCAGCAGGTAACTCCCGACCACATCCTGGACCTCCATCTTGACCCAGGGTCTCCCACATGGGCCATACTCTAACGGGCATAGGAATGTGGGCTGTTTCGCTGGCAGTCATAAAGGTGCCGGGGGTGCGGATACGGGCGCGCCCTGGCCTGTTGCCATGGCTACCTGTCCGGACCCTCCCGCCTTTGACTGCAAATAGGTCAATAGATCTCTTACAGTTATTGTTACCGGCACTGCCGCTCCCTCCTCCGGGGCTGGGTCGGCTGTTACTGGGGTCCTATCCCCCACTGCCCTACTTGGGTTTCTGCACTCCCTCTTGTAGTGCCCGGGCTTCCCATACCCGTAGCACACCAGCCTCATCTCGGAAGAGGTCCGGCTGCCTTCCTGTTTCCACTTCCTCCTCTTGGGGGGTGCCGGTACTATTTATGCACCTTGCCCTTAGAGGGCTTCTCCTCACTTCTCTCTCCATTGCGGTATGCAAGGTGAGCTTCCTGATCACCTCCGCCTCGTTAAGGTTTGGGTCCGCTGGGTCGAACCAGTGCTCAGCCTTTGCCCTAACTCGCGGGAGGCAATTCGCCACCAGAGTCTTCAGCCAGTGAGCTGTTCTCTCATCTAAATTCTCCCTATCTAAAGGCATCCCACACGCTCCCTCATACACTGCCCACAGCCTGTCTGCGAACATGTCCGGGGACTCAGCTACCTGCTGCTTCGTCTCCCCCACCCTGGCGAAAGGACTACCCTGATTCAACCCCATGGCCTCCAGAACCACAGTCTGTGCCGCTACCCATGTTTCAGGTCTTCCCCCTTCCCTGGAGGTCACTGCCTTGCATAGGTATGAATCCAGGGTCATCAATAGTAGCTTTACCCGTTCTACCTCATCACAATCATTTATGTCAGCTGCCTGCTGCACCTCCATAAAATGCAATGACGGGTCTCCCGCCCTGGTTAACCAGGGAATGTGAGCCACCATCCCCCTCAGCACGTGTGCCCCATGGGGAATGATGATATCACTCTCTATGGGCCCCCTATCTGCCTGCCCTACCGGGGGACCATATTTCCTTTGCCGTACCGGGCACATCTGCCCTACCCGGGGCTGTTGCCCCTTTACCCCCGGCTCTCCCACCATGATCGGTAACCCCACCACCTCGTGGTGTGCTACACATGGCGCAGACGCCACTAACTGAGGGTGCTCTCCCGCCCCTCCTTGGGCCTGTCCCTCCCCGGACAACCCGAACCCCACCTGCCGACCCGGACCTATTCCCGGCACCTCAGGAGGCGGTCTATTCCCCTTTGCCCCTGGGGAATCATCTGCTGAGGGAAGCCCTCTGCCCCCGGGGGACCCCCCTGGTCCTACCAGGTGAACCCGTCCCCTAGTCTTGGACAGAGTCTCCTCCAGCTGCGCTATCCTTGCCTGGCAAGGCCTGTGATCACAATCCACTAGCTCGCTACGGGCCACCCTGTATGCTGCTTGGATATCTTGGAACTTTCCCTCCAGCTCCCTGTACTTCTGTGTACTCTGAGCCAGGAGTTCCTGGGCGTTCTGTTCCCTCTCCTTTGCCTCTACCACGTGGCATTGGAGGAATTCCTGGGCATTTCTGTGGGACTCCCTAGCCTGCAAGATACACTGCCTGGCTTCACTGAGTTCCTCATATAGCTCTTCCCCATCTCTAGCGCTTTCCTCAGCGCTGGCCCTAGCTCAGTTGCTCTTCCAGACTATCTACCTGTCTCTCCATTTTGGCTACCTGCTGTGATAGGCACGCTAGCCAAACTGCCTTTTCCTGCCCTTTATTATAATCTTTGCTTTCCGTCCATTGAGCTGCAGCTGCTGCAGGCTACTGTGCTCTCAAAAGTGCTATCACCCATTGTTTGGTGAGATTGATCTTTTTGAACAGATACGAGGAGATTCTCTCCTCCATCTTGCTACGTTCTCTCACCCCCTCTGGCAAATCGCATATCCCAAACCACCGAGGTCCTGCCATGGTCGCCATTCTGTAGGGATTTCGGTTCCCTTTACTCCTCTTCGGGCCCCACTGCCCGAGTTATTCTCTCCCTTGTCGGAGGGTCAATCGGCCACCACTCCACTCGAGCGGTTCCCAAGAGAGAGAATACAACAAAAGGGATTCCCCTGGGTTCTAGACCTCGGAATTATGGTGGGATATGATAAAAGGTTGACTTGACCAGAGCGTGCTGATGAGAGAAAACAGAAACCAAGACGGACTCAAAGCAAGTCTAAAATTTACAGGCTTTATTAAACAATGAGAAATCGAATCTCACCAACACTACATAATTCGTGGCTAAACCTATGCTTTAAACTAAGACTATGGAAAGAAAATTATCGGGCACGTCGTAAAACTTACTTTACACAATTTTAGAGACACCCCCTTTCCCCTTCTTCTCTCAACCTCTATCCTATTTCAGGAACTTCACCAGGTCACTGGGGATACTTACAGCTAGATTGATGCAGGGTCATGAGCCGTCCAGCAGAGCAGAAAGAGAGCGCGAGTTCTGGCTTGACTCCTGCTTTTTATACCCGAGTTTCTCCCTTGAAACCCCCCAGGTGGTCCTCTGGACAAAAGGGTCTTTCGATGATTCCCAGTTTCGATCTGGCAAGAACAATAGGCTTCCGATGGTAATGGGTTTGCTGATGTCATGATCCCTCAGCCTGATCGTTATCCCATCGCATAGATGGGCTCCCATTGTCCCGATGGATGGGTCATCTACGATGGTGATCGTTTTGCTGTTGGGCTGTTTACTCCCGTCTGCTGAGGCTCGGTTCCTTCATTTGTGTTTCCAAGATGATCTCGTTATCTCCATCTCAGCCTTTCCTGCTCACACTTTTCGCATAGTGGTATAATGCCCAGGCCCACAGACAGATTCGAAACTGGTTCTTCCTTTGTGGATTGGGGTTTTTTTTCTTTGCAGCCAGCAAGTCTGTTTTAAAAATGGCTATGTCCTTATCCGAGTTCTTCCATAATTTTGGAGGATTTGCCCCAATAACTTACAACAGTGGTTAATCATCCCACTAAACTGCACCGCTTAGGGTGTGGGAGAGAAACAGAGCATCTGGAGGAAGTTCATATGGTAACAGGGAGATTGTGCAAACTCCACATAGACAGCATCAGAAATTATGATTGAACCTGGGTCACTGGAGCTGTGAGGTAGTGACTCCAGCAGCTCAGCCACTGTGCCACCCTATTCTTATTGCACTAGTACATCATTGCTGCTGGTTTTGAAGTCTCTACCAGATACATATCTGTAATATTGACATCTTACAAATCCTTGTACAGAAATCATTCATGATTCTCTGCCGGCTAGGCTTAAAATAAACAACATAAAAAGTTAAGGTTGATTTAAGAATCAGTGGAAGAGGTTGTGAGTAAGAGTGTTGTAAAGTTTCAATGTATGTCAAAGATTATGAGTGTTATTTCATTTTAGGTCTTTTATTTTGTTTGCAATTCATTGGAGAATATTGTTTGCCGGAAAAAATGACGAGACCTTGGTAATAATTTCAAATTTTTGAAGAGGTATTTATCAAATCAATTAGAAGAGTATCAATATTTTCTGGGCTTTTTTTCCCGGCTTATACTATTGTAATGATATTTTAGTATATTGGAATGTGTTAGGTGGCTAAGAGAATAGAGGGGGTGCCAAAGCACCTGAGCTAGAAAATTATCCTTAGCAATCTAGTCAAGTTAATATCGAATACACAAGTACTGAGATGCACAGATACAATGAAAATAATATTTGCAGCAGCATCGCAATATAGCTCAGACAACACACGGAAATATGAATAACATCTAAATTACACAATGCAGTGAAAATAAAAGATTATGCAGAAAATAAGACATTTGTGCAATAAATACAAAATTAGAAATCAAGCTCATGATAATGCAAGATGTGATCCGTAGTGTTCTGACGCTGAGGTAAAATTAGAGACGTAAAGGAAATACAAGGAACTGCAGGTGCTGGTTTACAAAAAAAGACGCAAAGTGCAAGAGTAACAGGGGATCAGACAGCATCTCTAGAGAACATGGATCGATGATGTTACTAGGTCTAAGGAAGTGTCCTGACCTGAAACATCCCCTATCCATGTTCTCCAGAGATGCTGCCTGACCTGCTTAGTTACTCCAGCACTTTGTGGGTTTTTTTAAGGTTGTAAGAGCCTGTTCACGAACCTGATCTGGGAAAGTAGCTGTTCCTGAACCTGGTGGTGTGGGACTTTAGGCTTCTGTACCTCCTGATCCTCGGTGGAACAGGGTCACCCTGGTTTGAGTAGGGTGGCATGGCAGCACGGTGGTAGAGTTCCTGACTTACAGCTTCAGAGATCTGGGTTGGATCCTGACTACGGGTGCTATCAGGAGTTTGTATGTTCTCCCTGTGACTGCGTGGGTTTTCTCCGGGTGCTCAGGTTTCATTGAAACATAGAAAATAGGTGCAGGAGTAGGCCGTTTGGCCCTTCGAGCCATCACCGCCATTCAATCTGATCATGGATGATCATCCAAAATCAGTACCCCATTCCAGTTTCCCCCCATATCCATTGATTTTGTTAGCCCTAAGAGCGAAATCCAACTCTCTCTTGAAAACATCCAGTGAATTGGCCTCCATTGCCTTCTGTGGCAGAGAATTCCACAGATTCTCAACTTCCCTCCCACACTTCCCTCCCACACTCTGAAGACGTACACATTTGTAGGATAATTTTTCTTCAGTAACATTGTAAAAATGTCCCTACTGTATAGGATAGTGCTAGTGTACGGGGTGATCACCAGTTTCCAAACAAGACACAAAGTGCTGAGTAACTCAGGGGGGGGGGGGGGGGTCAGGCAGAATCTCTGGAGAACATGGATAGGTGACATTTTGGGCTAGGACCCTTCTTCGGGCTAATTGTGGGGCGGTGCGGTGGGATGTGGAAGAAAGGAAGGGCAGGACAAAGCGTGGCAGGTAATAGGTTGATACAGGTGAGGGTGGGGGGGGGTTGATAGGCAGATGATTGGGGCAAAAGCTAGAGATTAAAAGACAGAAGGTATGAGACAAAAATAATTGAAAAGTTATGAATTGAGAAGCTAGAGGAAGGAATGGAGGTGGAGTGGGAGGGGAGAAATAGTCATGTTTCCTTTAATTGTTCCATCAGTCTCATCAAGTGTAACCAAGAACTCACCATGCGGGGAGTCAATGTAGAAATCGGAACTCTGTCAATTAACCATAAATGCATGTGCACGTCAATACTGCTAAGAGTAAACATAAGATAGACACAAAATGCTGGAGTAACTCAGGTCAGGCAGAATCTCTGGAGAAAAGGAATAGGTGACATTCCGGGTCAAAACCTTTCTTAAGACCTTCTTGAGTCCGAGGATGGGTTCCGACCCGAACCGGCACCTACAGTATTCCTTTTCTCCAGATATGCTGCCTAGCTTGCTGAGTTTCTCCAGTATTTTGGGTCCATCTTCCATATGAAGCAGCATCTGCAGTTCCTTCCTACACTACTAAATGTAAAACATTTAGTAAAGAGCAAAAGCAAAGGAATTTGATTTGATCGTCACAAAATAAAGTTTATATTGCTATAAAGCACATTTTTAAACCTTCATGAAGAGTTTAATTTAAAACAAGATTTCAGTTTATGAATTAATTTCATATGGAAGATGTGTGTGTGTTTTTTTATGATCTAGTGTGGCATATTGGCAAAAGAAAAAAATGAATGAACTTCATGCATAATTTGCATGAAATTAGCCTTAAAAAGGCAACGGAGGAAGTTGGCAGTCCAAGGGGAGATAATAGTCCCATCTGCTGAGTTTAGAAGCCAACATGCAAACAGATGGAACATAAAACACATCTGTCTGAATGTGCTTTAATGTGCAAAGTTTGATCTTCTGAGAATTTCAGCGTTGGACTTAAAAGAGCTCATTATAGTAATTAAAATATTCTGTGGCTCTAAGAAGTAAAGGTTTCATGAGTGAGAAATGTAGAATGCGTAAAAAGGAAAAAATTAGTTTAAATTATTCTTCCATTTGGTTAATAAGCTTCAAGCAACTTTAGGTTACTTTTCAGCTTAAACTTTTGAAGCATCTTAAGAATGTTTGAGTAGTAAATTGCTTTTATTTCTTTATTAAACTTAAGAGGCATATGTAATTAAAACCTATATGTAGTATTCTAGTAATGCTGCAGTATAAATTTCAATTAAAACTTTCCTCTCCCTTTGAACATTCTAAAAATTGGAACTAATAAAAGTAAATAACAGAAAGGATGACACAAATCAGTCAAACAGCATTCTTCAGAAGCAGGGTCTCGACCTGAAATATCACCTTTTCTCCAGAGATGCTGTCTGACCTGCTGAGTTACTCCAATGTTTTGTGTCTATCTTCAGTTTAAACCAGCATCTGCAGGTCCTTCCTACACATTATTTAGAAGAAAATAGATAATTTGTGTAGTGGCCTTCCTCAGAACATAAATAACATTATTATCATCTTTTGTAAACTCAACTTTTTTGGCTAAGTAATTTTCCTACAAAATAATAGACAACAAAAATATTATGGATCATAATTTTCATAAAATATATTCAACAAGATGATCAAAGATGTCATCCAATGATGATACCTTGAAGCCAGTCCATCGCAAGTCCATCCAGTCCAACTTCACAGTGCATCTGAAAGGCTGCTCACAATCACAATCACAATAATACTTTATTAGCCAAGTATGATTTGCAACATACGAGGAATTTCATTTGTCAAGTCAGTCATACAAATAAAAAGCAACGGAACACACAAAACACATTTTAACATAAACATCCACCACAGAGACTCCTCCACATTCCTCACTGTGATGGAAGGTGAAAAAAAATTCAATCTCTTCCCTTTGCTCTCCCACGGTCAGGGGCCTCGAGCCCTCCGTTGACGGGATGATCTTGGCTACCGTAGCCGGCGGTGGGCCCTCCGCTTCGAGCCGATCTGCTCCTGCATCTGGGGGGATGTCAGTTCCCCCGCGCCGGACGATCAAACCTTGCGTCGGGGCTAGTCGACATTGAAGCTCCCGACATCCACGGCCTCTCCTGAGACTGCGAGCTCCCATTATAAAGACCACAGACCGTGGTTGGAGCAATCCAAGGCTAGGGATCGACTCCGATTTAAGTCTAAGCCCCGCGGTGGGGCCCAAGATCAGTCCGAGGAGGCCTCCAGCTCCATCGATGGTAGGCCGCAGAGCCACCGGAGAATGCGATCCGAAAATTAATCGCATCTCCGGCAAGGTAAGAAACTGAAAAAAAAAGTTTCCCCCGACCCCTCCCCCCACATGCTGAAAAAGGGGAATACCCGAGTGCCCATTTGCCCATGTTGGCTCAGATCCCACTAAACCTATCAACATTCCTGTCTAAATATCTTTTGAGTATTGTATGTACCCACCTCTACTGCTTCCTCTGGCAGCTCCTTCAATATGGCAACTATTGAAGACAGTGCAATCCATCTCGGAAATGTAATTGGCCACAAATGGAGGTCCTTTTTCACACATGTGGGCCACACCATTCTAGTAAGTGAGTAACTTTCTGCCGTTTCTTAGCTTTTTCTTCCTTCGCTGATGAAATGTGCTCCCAGATGCGACAGAATTGTGACCCTGACTGTGAGGCAGAGGTCAGATGACTTATGAAGCTGATGCTCTAGGCCTCCTGTCTACTTCTCCATGTCCTATTACTTTGATCATGATGCTACTGCATTGACGAATTGGGCCGGTTTATTTTTCTGGAGCAGTCTCATGATGAGCGTGAACTTGCTGAGAAACTCGTGAAGCCACAGAATCAGCTCGGAGGTCTCACCTAACTCCAGGATATTAAGAAACCAGGTCGTGCCAAATGGGGGAAGTGGCTCAGATGCAATGGTCTGCTCTTTGGAGTTGGAGAGGAGTTTGGGCATCTTCTGAAATGTTCTTTGTCTAAAGAAGTCCAAATCCAGTTTAGAACCACACCAATTTACCATCTGCAGTAATGACTGTAAAGCAAGGACAATTGAAGCAATTCCAAGTGACAAATTGAATCAACATTCACAAATAATGAAGCTAGGGAAGTGAGAATGTATTGATGCTCTGTTCCTAAAAAGCCAACACCAATATTTAGTTCCATTGAATATTCTTTTACATTCACTCATCAACTTAAACATCAATTAATTTATAAAACTGTCATCTACACTTTTACAAATTTCAATAGTCAATAGTGATTTATTTGTCACATATGCAACTGCTCTGCAAAATTCATTTTGCACATATTACATATGCTGGCGCTGACATTTAATATTTTTGGCAGAAGATTAGAGTTGCATATTGTACCAAACAGAACTATTTTGGACTTTAAAAAAATTCCTACCACGATAGGCTGAAAGGTATACATGCGGCACGGTGGTGCAGCTGGTAGAGCTGCTGCCTAACAGTGCCAGAGACCCGAGTCGATCCTAACCTAGGGTGCTGTGTACGTGGAGTTTGCACGTTCCCCCTCTGACTGCGTAGGTTTCCTCCGGGTGCTCCTGTTTCCTCCCACATAAAAAGTTGTGCGGGTTGGTAGGTTAATTTAACGGTATATTGCCCCTAGTGTGTAGGAAGTGGATGAGCAAGTGGAATAACACATAGAGCTAGTGTGAATGGGCGATCAATGATTGCTGTGGGCCGAAGGGCCAGTTTCCATACTGTATTTCTGAACTAAACTAAACAAAACTTAATGTAATTCTTGAGCATAATTATTGATGTGTGTGAAAAAATAAATAGATGCAGGTGAGATGCAAGCATCCTAAATGAGAAGGCCTTTGAAGACCCTACAGGTTTTTCAATTAGGATTGAATGGTATACGATGCTGATTGTTCTGAGCTCACTACACATCACTTCTTTGACATCTCCCCCCAAAGCATCTGTGCATTGGTTTCCCCTTGACAGCTTCTATTTAAGTTCTCATCACAGCCACTAATAGGAAATGTCTCTTTTAATACATTGAGGGAAGGGGAAAGTCATTAGGTATTTATTGAACAAAAGCCGTTTGTTGCCTTTACAGGGGGACTGTGGATGGATTATTCCTGCAAAGCTGGAGGCTGCCAACCTTTGTTGTCAGTCACTTGTTGGATTAACTTGCCAGGATCAATTCCTCTTCAGCTAAAGTCAAACACAAGACAATGAGAACAGCAGATGACACCAAAAGTAATGGTAGCTCTGCGGTCTTAGATCCGGCAATCTTCTCTTCAAATTAATTTCAGAGGAATAAATACTTCCTCGCCTGTCAAATTTTACATTTCCTTCAACAATACAGTTCTAGTTACAATAAACTATAAACTTTTGACTTCATAACTCAGGTAATAAATTGTTAAGAAGCATTATGGGGTATTATGGAACATATAACTACAGCCTTCAGCCCATTGAACATGATGCTACAATAATATCCTTCCATTCCCTGCATATCCATGTGCCTAACCAAAAGTCTCTTAAATGCCACAATCGTATCTGCCTTCACCACCACCCCTGTCCGCGCATTCCAGGCACCCACATGTAAAAAAAACCTTGTCCTGCTTGTCTTTAATCTTTGCGCCCCGCATTTTAAATCTATGTCCTGTAGTCTTTGACAATGGCACCCGGGGAAAAAAGGTCTAGATTGTCTATCCTATCTATTTCTCTCATTATTTTTATATACCTCTATCAGGTCTCCCCTCAACCAGTGACATTCCAGGGAAAACTATCCAAGCCTATCCAACCTCTCCTTGTAGCTTATACAGTGCATTCAGACCCCTTCACTTTTTCCACATTTTGTTACGTTACAGCCTTGTTCTAAAATAGATAAATTCATTTTTTTAATCATCAATCTACACCCAATACCCCATAATAAAAAAGCAAAAACAGGTGTTTAGAAATGTTTGCAAAGTAATTAAAAATGAATAACTGAAATATCACATTTACATAAGTATTCAGACTCTTTACTTTGTTGAGGCACCTTTGGCAGCGATTGCAGCTTCACGTCTTCTTGGGTATGATGCTACAAGCTTGGCACCTGTATTTGAGTAATTTCTCCCATTCTTCACTGCAGATCCTCTCAAGCTGTGTCAGGTTGGATGGGGAGCGTTGACGCTCAACTATTTTCAGGTCCCTCCAGAGATGTCCGATCGGATTCAAGTCCAGGCTCTGGCTGGGCCACTCTCGGACATTCACAGACTTGCCACAATACAATACAATACAATACAATATAATACAATACAATACCGTTTGTTTGTCATTTGAACCTCACATGAAGTTCAAACGAAATTTGGTTTCTGCAGTCAAACAACAAGAAAAGAACCAAGACACACACCAACACAATTTACACAAACATCCATCACTGTGAATCTCCTCCTCACTGTGATGGAAGGCAAAGTCCTGTCTCTCCCCTGCTCTCCATTCTTCTCCCGATGCCAAAGTCAAAGTCAAAGTCAAAGCCCCCGGCGGGCGCTAGCAAGTCCCGCGGCCATTTAAAGGCGCGCCGGGCGATGTAAGGCCCTGCTCCGGGTCTTGATGTTGGAGCCCCCGGCGGGCGCTAGCAAGTCCTGCGGCTGTTTAAGCCGTGCCGGGCGATGTAAGGCCCCGCTCCAGGTCACTTTCAACCCCGCAATTCGGGCGGGAGAGTTGCTATTGCTGGTGCTCCGTAAAGCAGTCTCCCACCGGGGACCAGCGAGCTCCTGATGTCACCATCCACCGTAGTCGGGTTGCAGCAGCGTGCCACCACAGCCCTCCACGCTCCGAAGCCGGCCAGCTCCACGATGGTAGGTCCGCAACTCCGCCGACACCGTGACTTGAGCCCCCAGGTCGTTCCGGTTGGAGGCCGCTCCACGGTGCTAGGCCCCAACGACAACGGAGACCCGATAGGGAAAAGGTCGGGTCCCCGTACAGGGAAGAGATTTAAAAGTTTGCTCTGACATACACTGTCACTGTGGGACCTTATATAGACAGGTGTGTGCCTTTCGAAATCATGTCCAATCAATTTAATTTACCACTGCTTTCCCTTCTTCATTCTGGAGTATTGTATGTAAATTGATGATAAAAAAAAAGAATTAAGTTCATTTTAAAATAAGGCTGTAACGTACCAAAATGTGGAAAAAGTGAAGGGGTCTGAATACTTTCTGAATGCACTGTACCCTCTAACCCTGGCAGCATTCAGTACATTTATAAACTGAAACTGCAACAGATGATTCAATGAAATTCATGACTCTGAATCATGGAAGTAAAAGATCATTGCAGTTAGAAGGCACGGTGGGGCAGGGGTAGAGTTGCTGCCATACAGCGCCGGAGAATCTGGTTCGATCCTGACCACAGGTGGTGTCTGTACGGAATTGGTACGTTTTACCTGTGACTGCGTGGGCTTTCTCCGGGTACTCCGGTTTCCACCCACATTCCTCCCCATGTACTTGTCTAAATGTCCTTTAAATGATGTTCTAATACCAGCATCAACTTCCTCTTCTGGCAGCTCGTTCCATATACCCACATCAGATGCTGTGATCCTCTTTACTTCTTTCCCATAGGGTTGTGATGAGTCAAACTTTAAAAAGTCTGAAGGAAGCAATGTTATTTTGAGAGAAATAATTATCTCAAATGCACCAATTCAATATGAGAGGCAGAGATAGGGTAGACCAGGGGTGGGGAACCTTTTCATGTTGGAATGTCGCATTAAGTTAGCTGCAATCTAATAAGGCCGCATCCAAGAAACTTCAATTAGATATACTTCAAAATGTACATTATTTTGTTAAAATAGCCCTCATGACTTACTAATGTTTTAACTGTGGCCACCAGTCGGGGAGGATTATTTCGGTGAATCTTCTTTTACTCTTTGGTATTTTAAATACGTTCATTTTAAGATTAAACTAAAAATAATAAAAGACGAACAAAAACATACTAATAAAAATAACAGGCAGACAAAAATTCTGGAGAAACTCAGCGGGTGAGGCAGCATCTATGGAACGAAGGAAATAGGTGACGTTTCAGGTTGAGACCCTTCTTCAGACCTGAGGAAGGGTCTCGACCCGTAACGTCGCCTATTTCCTTCACTCCATAGATGCTGCCTCACCCGCTAAGTTTCTCCAGCATTTTTGTCTACCTTCGATTTTCCAGCATCTGCAGTTCCTTATTAAATAAAAATAAAAGGATTTGTTCTACAAAATTTGGATTCATTCAAAAGGCCGCACTTAATGGCCTAGAAGGCCGCAGGTTCCCCACCCCTGGGGTAGACAGTCAGAACCTTCTTCTCAGGAACCAAATGTCAAAGACCAGGGGGCATAACCTTAATGTGAGAGGGACAAAGTTTAAAGGAGATGAGCAGAGCAAGTTATTTTACACAGAGGGTTGGTGCCTGGAACATGCTGCCAGGGGATGTGGTGGAGGCAGAAACAATAGTGGTGTTTATGAGGCTTTAAATAGTCACATGGATCTGCAGTCTCTGGAGGGATATGGATCACGTGCAGGCAGATGAGATTAGTTTATAGGCACAAAAAGCTGGAGTAACTCAGCGGGTCAGGCAACATCTCTGGAGAAAAGCTATAGATGATGTTTTGGGTCGAGACCCTTCTTCAGACTGAGAGTCAGGGGAGAGGGAAACGAGAAGTATGAAAAGGTACAAAGAACAAATAAATGAAAGATATGAAAAGAACAAATCTTATCTTCGTATCATGTTTGGCACAGACATTGTGGGCCGATGGACCTCTTCCTCTGCTGTGTACCTTTTTTATAGACACAAAAAGCTGGAGTAACTCAACGGGACAGACAGGAGCATCTCTGGAGAGATGGAACGGGTGGCGTTTCAGTGTCGACACCCTACTTCAAACGAAGGGTCTGGAGCTGAAATGTCACCCATTGCTTCACTCCAGAGATGCTGCTGTCTGTCCCGTTGAGTTACTCCAGCTTTTTGTGTCTATCTTCGATTTAAATCAGCATCTGTAGTTCCTTCCTACACACTGTATGTTCTAATAAATAGAAGACAGAGAGTTCCTCAAGGGGAACACTGTGTTCAGGGCAGGTATTCAGCATTAAACGTCTAACTCCACATGGAATGCTGACATATGCGATCTTTATTATTAATGAAGATTGGCGAGTCCTAGACTCGCCACGATGGAACACTGACAGTGGCCTTTCGAAAGACCAGACAGGAGAGGATCAAAAAGGTGGCCCACACTCAGGGGCAATGGGGGTGAACAGTTACTGCTTGCTTTGCCAGCTGTGCCCGTATACCATGAACTAATAAATAAAATGTATTTGATTCAGGCTGTTTTAATGTATTTGATTCACATTGATTCGTGGTTTTGGAACAAAACCCAGATGTGTGAAACGAGGAACTGCAGATGCGGGTTTACAAAAGAAGACACAAAGCGCTGGAGTAGCTCAGTGGGTCAGGCAACATCTCTGAAGAACACGGATAGGTGAAGTTTCAGATCGGGACTATATAACAGGGTGACCAAACTGAACACAATCCTCCAAGTGTGTCTGAAGAAGGGTCCCGACCCAAAATGTCACATATCCTTGTTCTCCGGAGATGCTGCCGGATCCGCTGAGTTACTCCCGCACTTCGTGTCTTCCTATAGACTTGTGTTGATATTTATTTATTTTATAACAGCACAATTCTACAGTGGTTTGGGGGGCAGGGGGCCGAGAGCAAGGAGGGGCCCAGCGGGGGAGGGGGTGGGGGGAACGCCGGGAGCTAGGAGGGACCCGGCAGTAGGGGAGGGGCACCAGGAGCAAGGAGGGACCCAACAGGGGGCCACCAGGAGCAAGGTGGGCCCCAGCGGTGGAGTCCGCCACGGTGGAGTCCTGTGGGAGTCCGCCACAAGAAAATAAGTCTGCACTAAGAACTTTTGAGACTTTGTCGGTGGCAGAAACATGGCGACTCTTTTTGTACTGCCTGGGCAAAGTCTGCTGTATAATCTTATTGGATTGTAAGCAAAAACAAAAGAATGTCTCTGTACCCAGGTACATGCAACAGTACAGTATCATTGCATCAACGGAGACTCCTGTTCACACAATGGATACGTCAAAATTCCCAGGTGATATCACCTCTGTAAAGGTTGGTGAAGGGTCATTTCATGAACAGATTTGATTAATTTCACAGTATTTATCAAGTGCATGTTCAATCATTGCAAGGGTAGGTTGATGCGATGTTGCTTGAATATCCCGTGTTCATAGTGGGTGAAGTGCAGGAGTACAGTCTATGATTTTCTATCAATTTATTTTAATAGTCTGCAGAGCATGGTTAAGTGCATTCTTAATTTGCCTCATTGAGCTCCCATTGAGTTTAGCTCCCAGATGAGACCACAGAATTAGCCCTTAAAATCAACAGGAACAAGAACATCATATATATTTAGAATTCCGATTAGGATAATGTTCTCTAACTTATTCTTCAATCAACATCATTAAAATAGATTATTTTATCATTATCACATTGCTATTTGTGCAAGGTTGCTGCTTCCAAATTACAAAGACTGTAGCTTGAGCACATGAGGACAGTACTGGGAAATAAGCATCCTTGAAAGGGTAATGGCTGGAATTAAAAAGCTGCATCCAAACAAAAGATAAACACTTGCAACTTTTCAAAGTTGTACTTAAAATATAGCTCCAAATACTGTACCGCATGGGTCAAAATAAGTGTTGGCAAACTCAAGGTGAGGAAGCAGATATTCATGGACCAAGTCAATACTCACGATTGTGCATCAATATCAGTGATAGCGGGTGAAGTGAAGTGAAGGTACTTCAGTAAGAGTCAAGAGTGTTTTATTGTCATATGTCCCAGATAGAACAATGAAATTCTCACTTGCAGCAGCACAACAGAATATGCGAACATAGTATCAATATAATAAACGAGAGAAAAAAAAAGTTTTGTGTGTCTTTATATATACACACACACACACATATACTCACAAATACACACAAATATTTATATATGCACATACACGTACACAACAACAAAAAGCAATAATAGTGCAATAACAATAATAGTCAATGTAGTTCAGAGCTTATATGTAGGTATGTTACAATACTTAACTTCAGCGGCGCTGCAATTCTGCCACTGTTCGTGTGCGCGATTTTGGCGCCTTTGAGGAGGGGGGCGGGGTTAAAATGCGGGTTTCTCCTACCTTGTCCTGGATTATATTTCGTTGGAGTGCAAGCTTTTGCTGAAGAATCATTCCGACGGGAGTTCTCTGTTTTTTTTGTTTAATTGCCCGACAGGTTCAGCGCTGGAGTAATTTTAAAATCAGCTTCTAAAGCCGTCAACGCCGACAACTGGGACGGATTTCACGTACGGGACAGGTAAATGGAAGCCGATTATTTTATGTATAAAAGTGCTCCTTAAGATGCCTTTAATTCACATTTTACGTTGCGAAACGGTGATTTTTCCCCATACGAACCGGCAGTATTTTTCCTGCCGATATGGAGTTTAAATTCACGGCAACCGCAACGTTCCAAATCATCGTGTTCCAGAAAAACCCACTCGCAAGATGATTTAAAATGGCCATTAATTTACAGGTATTAAACATTAAATTCCTTCCATTTGGCCTATAAATCCATGACAATGAGATTTAAAAATTATGTTGTATTGTGAATTCTTGTGTGAATGTAATTTGGACACTTAGGCTATTTAAAAATGTTCATCTATTCTTAAGAAATTGATAGATGTTTAGATCTAGTAATTGAATATTGTAATTAGCTACAATTAGGTAACTAACTAATTATATGCTTTAATTTCAAGTCATCTAAGTAAGATTGTTTCATATTTGTTTCAGAATGCTTCAATCTATAATAACTGAACATTTCTTTCACTTCTCTTAATTTTTAAGAAAATTATGGGCTTTTGACTGTCCTCGATCACAGCTTTTGTGTTAAATCAATGGAAAAGCAATAGGGAACAAGATGCTAATTTCCGAGTATGAAAATGGCCATAACTTTTTTAATACTGAAGACATGAAAGAGAATTAGGTGTCAAATTAAACTTATTTTTATGCTTTATCTGATGGGATAAATTGCAGACTTGATTTTTTAAATCTCAAAATGTTGTAACATTGCTACTATATGTTGTGGTGTTTAATAGCTGAGTGGCTGTAGGGAAGAAGCTGTTCCTGAACCTGGTCGTTACAGTTTTCAGGCTCCTGTACCTTCTTCACAATGGCAGGGCTGAAATGAGTGTGTGACCAGGGTGGTGTGGTCTATGATGATGCAGCCTGCCTTTTTGAAGCAGCGATTCCGGTAAGTCCCTTCGATGGTGGGGAGGTCAGAGCCGGTGATGGACTGGGCAGTGGTCATAACTTTTTGCAGTCTTCTTCGCTCCTGGGCATTAAAGTTGCCGAACCAGGCCTCCGCTTCTGTGCCGACCAGCAATCACCCGTTCTATCCTACACACTAAGGGCAATTTACAGAGGTCAATTAATCTACAAATCTGCACCTTTTTGGAATGTGGGAGGAAACCAGAGCACCCAGAGAAAACACACATGGTCACAGGGAAAATGTACAAACTCCGTCAGACAGAACCTGGAGTCAAGATCGAACCCGGGTCTCTGGCGCTGTAAGGCAGCAACACTACCGTTCTTCCACTGTGCTGCCCTGGTATCTGATCTGTAATCAAAAGCTTGTCATAATCACATCTTCAAAAGGCTTCATGTCATAATGTATTGCAAGATATGATGCACTGTCAGGCACTGACATTGCGGGAGGCTACTTGGCTGTCATTAGCTCTGGATTTTCTAAAGCAGAGATGTCAATGGGGTGACAATTTAATGCTGTTGTTTTTTATTCTGCAGTAAGAATACTAGAGTTACAGCTCATTTGTAGAGCAGCATAGTGGCGCAGGTAATAAAGCCACTGCCTCACAGACCCAGACTTGATGCTGACTTTGGATGCTGTCTGTGTGGAGTTTGCACATTCTCCCTGTGACCACATGACTTTCCTCCGGATGCTCCGGTTTCTTCCCACATCCCAAAGACATGTGGGTTTGTAGGTTAGTTGGCTTGTGTAAATTGGCCCCAATGTGGACGAGACCATGGGATAACATTGAACCAGTGTGAACGAGTGATCGATGGTCGACGTGGACTAAAAGGGCTGAGGAGGCTGTTTCCATGCTGTATCTCTAAACTAAACTAAAAGTAAGTACAGCCCATCTGATCCGTAAAGCATTGCGTGTTTGCAATATCTAGCCAGTGCATCTGTTAAATGGGAAATAAACATCATGTTAGCAGATGGAAGCAATTATGTTGATGAAGTTCTGATTGTCAGCGTGATGGCCCAGATCTGTAACTAACTCCATGCTGATCCCAAACCCAAGCAGCCAATCTTAGTGGTTCCTGCAGATGTGAATCAGAAAATAATAGTCATACAGCATGGAAACAGGTCCTTCAGCCCAATTTGCCTATGCAGACCAACGTGCCCCATCCACAATAATCCCACCTGCCCACACCCTCTAAACCTAAGATAGACACAAAAACTTGAAGTAACTCAACGGGTCGGGCAGCATCTCTGCAGAAAAGGAATAGGTGACATTTTGGGTCAAAACCCTTCTTCAGACCAAGAGATATAGACAGCAATAACGAGTTTACTTTTTTCTCCAGGGGCTCGTTCCATCCACCCACCACCTTTTGTGTAAAAAAGTTATCCCTCACCTTAAACAATGTCTAATCCCAGGAGAACATCATGGTTGCTGAACATGGTATATCTTGAGCAACTGCATCATAATGACATAATCAGGTCTCACATTTTCCTTAAAACCAAACAGCATTATTAACTTTAACTTTACTGACCAAGATAGCATTCTGCAATCTTTTTATTCCCACTAAACACATTAAGGGAATGTATGTTGACAGATCATTAAATACAACAGGGTAGCTTTAATGAGATGGTTACAAATGCATTTGGGATGCTTTCCCTTATTAGCCAAGATATGGAATATAAGAGTTGGAAGATAATGCTAGTATAGGCAATTACTCCAATGCTGCCTACAGCTCTTGCCATTATAATGCCATAAAGATGAGTTGCATTAGAAAGTGAGCAGAAGAGATTTACAGGACTGGAAATTTATAGTTCTGTGGACAGACTCTCCTGAGACTTTACACTTTCGAGATAGAACGTGGAAACAGGCCCTTTGGCCTCATCGAGTCAGCGCCGACCAGCCTGTACACCAACACTATCCCGCGCATAAGGGACAATTTACAATTTACAGAAGCCAATTAACCTACAAACTTGTACATCTTTGGAATGTAGGAGGAACCCAGAGCACCCAGAGAAAACTTATGTAATCACAGGAAGTACGTATAAACTCCGTACAGACAGCAGCCATAGTCAGGATTTAACCCGGGTCTCTGGTGCTGTAAGGCAGCAACTCTACCACTGCACCACAGCACCGCTCTAAAGAGACTGGGTTTAGAATTTTTTTCCGAACAAAAGAGGCTGATGTGAGATATAACTAATATGTATAAAATTGTGAGGAACCAAGAGAGTATTTGGGTCATTAATCTACTCCCCTTAGCATGAGAATATACGAAAGTGGTCCAGGATTCAGCCAGTCAGTGTCTCGTTACTCTAAGTAACTAATTTGCTTTCTTATTCTTCATCCAATGTGGGTAACCTCATCTCTTCCAGCATCATACCCTTGCTGCCAACTTCTTACTCACTCCCTTAAACTGCCTAAATACTTTTTGCAGCTCCAGTTCTTCACAAGTTGTTTGTATGAAGGGATAACATGTATAACATGCTCAAGTTCGCAGATGATGCGGGGCTGGTTGGCATGGAGGATGCAGAACAACTCCAAGCAGCATCTGCACAAAGATGTGAAAATGGAACACAGTGTGAAAAAATGAGGTCATCCACTTTTTTAAAAGTTTGTTTTTAATGTCGAGACAAAGAAAAGGTATTGATTAATACAATGTGGAGGGTGAATTCATGCTTTGTATTAGAGATGACACCAAGACTGGCAGTGCAGTAGTCAGTGAAGAAAATTGCAGAAATTATTCATAAGGATATAACTGAGATTAGAGGGCATGAGTTATAACTAGGGGCCAGGGCTTTCCCCCCTGCAGCATAGGAGACTGAGGTGAGATCTTATGGAGGTGTATAAAATCACGAGTGGCATAGATATTTTTTTCCCCCATGATAGGTGAGTCTAGAACTAGGGGCGAGATTTAAGGTGAGAGGGTCTAAGGGGCAACTTTTTCACATAAAAGGTGGTGGGTATGTGGAACAAGCTGCCAAAGGTGGGTATGATGATAACATTTAAAAGACATTAAGACAACTATATTAAAAACACATATATGGAAGGTTTAGAGGGAAATAGGCCAAACGCAGCCAAACTGGACTAGATCAGATAGACAACTTGGTCGACATGGCCGAAGAGTATATTTCCTTGCTGTATGAATCTAGGGGAGGAAGGAACTGCAGATGCTGGTTTAAACCAAAGATAGACACAAAATGGTGGAGTAACTCAGCAGGCCAGGCAGAATCTCTGGAGAAAAGGAATGGGTGACGTTTCTGGTCGGGACCTTTCATCAGTCTGAAGAAGGGTCTCGACCATAAACGTCACCCATTCTTCATTCAACCAACATCAACTGCTTCATTAATGACATTGTTTACCATCATAAGGTTAGAAACGCTGATGTTTGCTAGTGATTGCAAATTCAGTTTCAGTTTCATTTCCATTTACAGCTCATGCAGAATGCAGCAAAGACTTTGTCAATATTCAGGCGTGCACTGATATGTGGCAAATTGCACATCGCAGAAATCGACAATCGACAATAGGTGCAGGAGTAGGCCATTCGGCCCTTCGAGCCAGCACCGCCATTCAATGTAATCATGGCTGATCATCCCCAATCAGTACTCCGTTCCTGCCCCTGACTCCGCTATCTTTAAGAGCCCTATCCAGCTCTCTTGAAAGCATCCAGAGAACCTGCCTCCACCGCCCTCTGAAGCAGAGAATTCCACAGACTCACAACTCTGTGAGAAAAAGTGTTTCCTTGTCTCTGTTCTAAATGGTTTACCCCTTATTCTTAAACTGTGGACCCTGATCCTGGACTCCCCGAACATCGGGAACATGTTTCCTGCTTTCAGCGTGTCCAAACCCTTAACAATCTTATATATTTCGATAAGATACCCTCTCATCCTTCTAAACTCCAGAGTATACAAGCCCTGGCAAGCAAAGACCATCATCACCAAACAAGCTGTTTTTGACATGCAGTGGCATTACCAACATGGAACACTCACCATCAACATTCAAGGAATCACCATCAATCAGTAACTCAGCTGGACCAGCCCCATTAATTTAGACACAAGGAACTGCACATGCCGGTTTGCAAAAATGACACAAAATGCTGGAGTAAACCAGCAGGTCAGGCAGCATCTTTGGAGGACATGGGTAGATAATAATTTTGGTCGAGACCCTTCTTGAGACCCATAAATATTGTGGGTACGAGAGCAGGTCAGAAGCTGGATGGCTTGTAATTCAGCATCTGATATCCCAAAAGATCTCCCCCATTTACAAGGCAAAAATCAGGCATAGTCTTCACTGGCTTGGATATGTGTAGCTCTAACAACATTCAAGGATCTCAATGCCACTCTGTATAAAATAGCTCTCTTGATTGGTATCCTTTCCCTCACATTAAACCTTCACTCCTTCCACCGTCAGTGAACAGTGAGTGCTGTATGTACAACCTGCAATCAGCTGGTCCACTTCGAGCGCGCCTCTCAAACCAGACAATATGTCCACCTTTGGTATCACCAAGGATAATATGGGTTTCAGGTGCATGAAAATACCCAGATCCTGAAAAATTGACTTAAGGAAATTGAACTCCCTTTGCGAGTTGAGACTGAAATCATCGCAGAAGGGGCTGAGAAAGTAACATAAACACAGCATAGCCTGTTTGTACGTTGTGCATTTTATATGTACTGATGCAAGTTCACTTGAAGGCTAGATGATATTACTTGAGTCAATTTCATCAAGCTTACATAGCATTTTACAGGAAAAAAGTAACCGTGCATCAGGAAATGCATGCTTGTATAATGTGCAAATAGAAAATGCATCTTTTATGTTTCGAACCTCAAGTAACCAGCAATAAATTCAAAATATTTTTAGGAATTTCATTTCTGACAAACATGCTGAAGATAAACACAAGTACTGGTGTAACTCAACGGGTCAGGCAGCATTTCTGGAGAAAAGGAACAGGTGGCGTTTCAGGTCAGAACCCTTCTTCAGACTGCCATTTAATTCTATCTTGTAGATTTCACATGAAAGGTTACTGCCCAACTTGAAGGACAGAAAATATTTGAGGGAAAGCTGCACAAATGAAGAATTTTCCACTGTTCACTTTCTTCTATCAGAATTTCAACGCTGCAAAGCAAATTGAGTGGATAACATTATGCAGATTAATTGGCTTCAACCAATTTTGAAAGAAACATAACAAACCTGGAGTCTTTTAAAATGCACTGCACCAGAAATGATAAGGGCATTAAATAATTCACAATATGAAATAACTACAGTGGAATTTTTAGTTGGCTGACTAATTACATAAAAACAAAAATTTATTTTATTTCATTGCGACATCACTTAAAACCAGTAAAAGTGGTGGATTTAGTTCCCATCCAGAGTTACACTTATTTGTGGATTCCCTTCGCATTACCTCCCAGACTACAGCTTCAAGACACTAGTGACCTTCCCATACCTCATTCAATTACCAACATTATGCAGAAGCACATAGCGATTGTCCAAAACCTTTTCAACTACTGATGCGTCACAGCTGCGCCCAATTTTGCACTTCATAGTAATGCATATTCATTTTCCAAGATCTAGTAATTAACAAGAACAAGAGCCATTTGATTATTTTGCATCTCTATAATCAGCGCACAGTGAGACCACATGCATCAATTTAACAGCTGCCCTGGCTAATGCCAGTTAATCTTAGAGATCGCAACATGATTTTAGAAGGAACTAAACGACCCGTGGACCCGTTGGGTCCCCATTGTGATGCCAGTCAAAATGGCGATCTGAAAATGGAGGCGGACCCAGCAACCCTCCCTCAACTGCGCACACACGGCTGACGGGGCCAACAAGTGGTAGCGCAACAGGCCCAGGGGGTAGAAAATTAAAGTTTTTAATGGGAATTACTTTGTCAAATCGAACAAAACTTGCTACTGCACACCCCAGGTGAATGGTGAGTCTAAAATTGTTGCGCCATCGTGTACTGTTACAATACAATACTGTTTATTTGTCATTTGAACCTCACATGAAGTTCAAACGAAATTTGGTTTCTGCAGTCATACAAGAGAAAAGAACCACGACACACACCAACACGATTTACACAAACACCCATCACAGTGAATCTCCTCCTCACTGTGATGGAAGGCAAAGTCTTGTCTCTCCCCTGCTCTCCATTCTTCTCCCGAAGTCAGTCAAAGCCCCCGGCGGGCGCTAGCAAGTCCCGCGGCTGTCTAAGCTGTTTTAGCTGTATTTCTGGAACATACCTACAAACAAATATATATACACAAGATGAAAGTTTTAGTTATATACTAGACTAAGTGGGACCCGTTGGGTCCCAGCTTCACATGGGAGGGCTGGTCCCCTAATGCAATATTCCACCTCTCCACCAATGCCAATATTCCTGGCCAGTGCGAAGTGAGGGGGGGGATAGGGGGGAGGAGGCTTTCTGGAGTGTTAGCATGGGTGTTGTGGGCTGAAGGGGCTGGTTTCCAGAGGGCTAGTATGGACTGTGGGCCAAATGGATTCTTGGGCTGGCAGCTCAGTCATTCAGGCCTGGCGGGCTGGCAGCTCAGAAACAGCTAGAAATTCTGCTGAAAACAGGTTACAGACTCTGTGAGAGAAGGGGAGAGGGTGGACAATCAATTTTAGACATTTTCATCTTTTTTTACAGATCACAGCAATGAAGGAGGAAAGTCTATCCTTGCGTGGATCTCTGGAGCACTAGTATAGGTGTTGTGGGCTGAAGGGACTGGTTTCAGAGGGCTAATATGGACATTGTGGACTGAATGGATTATTGGACTTGCAGCTAAGTGAGTCATGGCAGTGGGCTGGCAGTTCACTAAGTCATGGCTGGTGGACTGGCACTTCAGTCACTTACAGTTGGTGGGCTGGCAGTTCACTTTCTCATGGCTGGTAGGCTGGCAGTCCAGTCATTCACGGCTGTTGTGGTGGCAGTTCACTCAGTCACCCCCCCACATTCACACTCTCCACCTCACACACACCATCGACCTCACACACACACCCTCCACCACACTCACACAGACACCCTCACACAGACACCACACACACACACACAACAGTAAACTTTCTTGAGCAGGACTTTTGAACTAAACACACTCGGATTTAATAAATAAAACATTTCAAGTACAGGCAGGGCAGCAGGCCAAACAACTCTTTTCATTGTCACCAAGGGCTAACAAATCATTTATTCAAGTACATTGCACTCACAGTTGAGTTGAGTTGATTCACAGCAGAATGAGAGTCATGGCCTCTCCTCACCATCTTGCAGAGACTGAGCCACGTTCAACATCTGGGCTTTTATAGCCCCGCCCCCACCCCAGAAGGGGCGTGACCTTCATGGCGGTGATTGACAGGCGACAGGATCTCAAGATTTTTTAAACACTAATAACTTTTATTTTTCATTGGTGGGAAAATCCTCATTCAATCAGTCAAGTTATATTCGTCACTTGCACGTGTGCAAATGAAATGAATTTGCCAGCAGAGATACAATAAAAAAGAACACACAATACACAATAAAAAAAATGTACACAAACATCCACCACAGCATTCATCACTGTGGTGGAAGGCACAAAATTTGGCCAGTCCTCCTCCATTTTCCCCCGTGGTCGGGACCTCAACCCTCCACAGTCACCGCTGCGGGCGTCCAGATGTACAGACAGGGTAAGTCCAGGTAAGTCCTGAATAAGTCCTGAATCGTTGCCTCTCCACCGGAGACCGCGGCTTCAAGATGGTGTAGGCCGCAGGCCGGCGGTCGAAGATTTAAAGTCCGCGCCGGGCCGCAGCCAGAAGCACCGCAGACTGCAGGGCAGGCGGTCATAGCTCCTCTCCAGGGATTCCTGGCGAGGGATCTGATCAGCTGAGGACTGTAAGATGGCCAAAAATTACAGCCATACGTGGTAGCGTTTTTTTTTCTAAAATCAATACACAGCACAAACAGGAAGTGGTCAAGATGACGCTTTTAATTATATAGATATATTGTTCCTATCACATCTACGATAGCTAAATTATGATGGGCTCATTGTTTAGCTAATTCAGTTGCTACTTTGTATTCATGTGTATCATGGTTCCCAAACTACTCCTGGAAGTTTTGGTCTATTGAGCATGACTGATGGTGGTTTGGGAGAAACAATTCACACACGCAATATTATAGTCATCTATAAAACCAAACAGCATTGTCCGAGCTCTGATGATCTCCTTGCTCTATGGCAAGTTCCAATTCATTTTAGTCCAAATACTGAGAGCCAGGGGAGTATCTGGGGCAATGTAATATGGAAGGAGTCCTCATTTGCATGTGATGTATTGCATAAAGATTTCTAATCTGTGAAAGTTACTGGTCATCTTGTAGGCTTGAACTTGATCGATTTTTAAACGCCACAATGATATCAAGGGACAGAGAAAGTATAGCAATAAAGCACAAGTCGTTACAGATCTTTAAACTATCTTGTTCCCATCTGGACATCTGGCAGCCTAGGTTCTTATCCCAGTCTCGCATCCTTATAGCTGAGACTTACATTGAGGTGTGGGTGTGGCAGAAATAAATTTAAAATGCTTATTGTTCAAAGTCATGAATGAGCCTAAAATTAAGATTTATGTTTTGTAAAAGCAGTGACATTTGTTGTTTTTAGTGCAGTTGTTACTATACACATTTCCTTTTGGTATTACATTTGAGACCGTCCAGTTGAGATTGCATAAGGTCTAACTACTTGCATGTTAACAAAGTTATTTACTGAAATCCAGTTCAATAGATTTTAAGCCGTGAACTGAAAGTGTCACTTCACTTATTGCAAAGTCTATCACTGCTTCTGGGAATTAGTTTTGGCCTTGAGAACATTTCTCAAGGAACAGAAACTTCAGACGTTACAGGTGCAACCTTAAACTGCACTCAGTCTGAAAGCAAAATAAATTATAAATAAGGTAAGAAACCAACATGATTCTAAGTTGTAAAATTTTAATTATTTGCATTTTAATTGTAGATCAGAACATAGAAATTAGGTGCAGGAGTAGGCCATTCGGCCCTTCGAGCCTGCACTGCCATTCAATATGATCATGGCTGATCATTGATCATGGCTGATCATTGATCATGGCTGATCATCAGAGATAGATTATAAATAACTCAGTCGTAAATATATTCTGAATTCAAAGTATAAATTTGGGATGTAGCTTGCACCGACAAATGTGGGTAAACTGAAATGCAAGGATCTATAGAGTTTGAATTCCAGATAGATTAACAGCCAGATGTTATATGTGAATGTGGTCAGAGTATTAGACAGATGCAGTACACTACAAGAAGGTTAGACTGTAATGATTATCACACTCAATATTGTGACAAAGTGTATAATCATCAGCCTAGTTCATCAGAATTTAATGAGCTATTTCTTTACACAATAGAATCGGGATCTATGGGTCCCAGTGAAGTGCTGACTGGTCCTTGTGTAAGAGATGAAAGAACATTCTCTACTACAGAAGTCTCTTATCTAAATCAGTTTATTTGTTAGACTGAGACCCCAAAACACAAAATGCCAATATATTTTGATTTTAAACATGCTGCATCACTAAAACTGCCAGAAAACATTGGATTCAATACAGCTCATGCCAAATTAAAATATAAAATTAATGCAATTTTAACCGCAGCTACTTACATCAGTGACTTAAAAATACCATAAACCAAAAGTGCTTCAATCATTTGTTTCTAGGAATTAAAAAAACAGCAGAATATAATTCCACTTCAGTAGGTACTTGGTGAATCATAAATTAGTTACATCTTCTGACACAAGGCAAAAATGCTGTTAAAAGAAAATATTGATTCAGTGTATCCCTTATTTCAAAGTCGGAATGCTACCTGAGAGTGATTTTGAGTCAGTTGCTGCTACAATTCTTTTTCATGAAAAGCTTTCACTTTATTTATCTGCAGTTCCCAGAATTAATTTGGATACATTGGATTAGTGCTGCTGTTCACATGGAGGATGAAGCCAAAGTGGACACCACAGCATGAAACAAATCCATATTCAACATTGGGCAGCAATTTAGTTTCCATACTAAAAGCTACATTGCAAGTATTCTGTAAGCATAACCTAACAATAAGAAACCAAGTTACTTGTGTATTTTCAATGATACAAACAATTAAACTCATGTCTGAGAAGGGTCCCAACCCATATTCTCCAGGGATAGTGCCTGACCCATTGAGTTACCTCAGCACTTTGTCTTTTTTTTGTAAACCAGCATCTGCAGTTCCTTCTTTCCACAATGTACACAGTAGATTGCAACAGATGCACTAATTTTAAGTTTTTATTTTGAAAATAGATATTAAATTGCTTTTGTAATACTTCCGTAAGTCAAGTGGGAAGTGGGCAAAGAAAAGATGGCTCACTAACATGGGATGACCTGAATTAAATATAATAACAGACTAATTTCCTAACATGTACTGTACTTCCATTCACCAACACAGTAGCTAAAACTGAAGATCATTTTGCATATAGTGCATTTAAGAATACATGATAAACATGTTCATATATGATAGATCTGCTCATCTATGCTCATATTTAGAGTCACATAGCAATTTACAACTACTTGTACATCAGAGGAGAGATAAGTTATCTAAATAACATGAACACTTTGAGAAATGTATATCAATTCTTTTTTCAATTGGGTGATTGTATTTTAATCTAACAGTTCTTAATTGTGTTACCCCTTATTAGATTTTGGCAAATCTTTTTTTAAGATTGAAGCTGTTAAAATACTTGGGCGTTACATTGAAATAAACATTTAAAGACTGTTAAAAAAAAGGCATTTAAATAATTAGTTTGAACTATAATTTTTCATATATACATTGTGCAGAATCATTATTTCTTATGGAAGTATATAAATGTAATTTTAAAACCCAAGAGCCGTTTCTGACTTATTTTCAAAGGACTATTAAAAAAAACTAATCTCAGTAAAATGATTGTATGTGGACTATATACACAATTGCAGAATATGCTGGGAAACCTTAGCAAATACAATAATATCCATGAAGAGAGAAACTGAGTTAATATTTCAGGATGACCTTTCACCAAGTTATTGCCCTGAAATTGTACCTCTCTCTCTCTCTCTCTCTCTGCAGATACTCTGTGACCTGTTGGCCATTTTGAGGCCATTTCCAGAATTCCAGCATCTGTAGTTTTATTTTTACACTTCAAAATTTAACAATGTCAGTTTAGAAATTTGTTTTTTTCTCAGTTATGAATCAGACAAAATTTGTAGAATAACTAGTTCTAAAGTTCTGATGATAGCACTAACGGAGCCTCACACCACGTTTTGTATTGCATGAAGTGCAACATCATGAAATAAACAGACACATGGAGCTTGTCAGTAAATGCTTATTTTAAAAAGTAAAACGAGCTAAATATTTAAACCAATTTACAACTGGAGCATGTAACTTTGAAAAATGTCAATGAACATAATTCAGGCAGCATTTTTGGCGATCAAAATCTTCGAGTGAATAATTTCTTCAGTATCTATTGATTTTTTTTGGTTGTTTTTCCATATTTTGCATCTAAACCAAGACCTAAATAGAGAAGAGAAAATAAAAATTAGAATGCAGTCTCATAAAACACGAACTGCCCTTGCTACTGTCTTTGTGCATTGTTGGTTTAATAAGAGGCATTTCCCTTCATTTAAAAATAATTTACTTGTCAAATGAATATCTAAGCATATAATCAAAGTTAACATAGAACAGTACAACACAAGAATTTTGGCCCACAAGCTCCATGCCGAACATGACCTTGCGTTAAAGTAATCTTCTCTGCCTCCTCATGGTCCATATCCCTCCATTCCTTGCATATATTGTATCTGCCTCCACTACATCCCTAGCAGCACATTCCAGGCATCCAGCATGCTGTGTATATATCCAAGGTCGTTGCGGGAAACAAAGAGGAAATTGCAGGAGCCCTAGTTGAAATTTACGAGTTGTCCATAAATTCAGGAGAGGTGCATGAAGACTGGACGGTGGCAAATGTTGTGCTTCTTTCCAAGAAGGGCTGCAGGGAAAATGCTGGGAACTATAGGCCGGTGAGCTTAACATCTGTAATTGGGAAGTTACTGGAGTGTTTTCTGAGGGATAGGTTATACATGCATTCGGATGGGCAAGGGCCGATTAAGGATAGTCAGCATGGTTTTGTACATGGGAGGTCGTGCCTCACAAATCTGATAGATTTTTTTTGAAGACATGACCAAAAAGGTTCAGGAGGGCAGAGCTGTAGATGTTGTATTCATGGACTTCAGTAAGGCATTTGGTAGGCTGCTCTGGAAGGTTAGATCGCATGGGATCCATGGAGAGATAGCTGAATGGATAGCAAATTGGCTCCATGGAAGAAAGCAGAGGGTGATGGTGGAAGGTTGCTTCTCAGACTGGAGGCCTGTGACTCAGGGTTCGGTGCTGGGCCCGTTACTGTTTGTAATCTATATCAATGATTTGGATGAGAACATACAGGGCAAGATTAGTAAGTTTGCTGATGGTACAAACATTAGTGGTTTTGCTAATAGTGAAGATGGTTGTGAAAGATTGCAGCAGCATCTGGGTCAATTGGCCAGGTGGGCAGAGGAATGGTTGATGGAATTTAATACAGAAAGGTGTGAGGCGTTGCATATTGGGGCGTCAAACAAGTAAATGGTAAGCCTCTGGGTAGTGTTGTAGAGCATAGGGATCTAGGAGTACAGGTACATGGTTCTTTGAAGGTCAAGTGGCAGGTAGATAAGGTGATCAAAAAGGCTTTTGGCACTTTGGCCTTCATCAGTCAGAGTATTGTATAGATGTTGAGAGGTCATGTTGCAGTTGTATAAGACGTTGGTGAGACCGCATTTGGAATATTGTGTTAAGTTCTGGGCACCATGTTATAGGAAAAATATTGTCAAGCTTGAAAGGGTTCAGAAAAGATTTTAAAGGATGTTGCCAGGACTAGAAGGTGTGAGCTATAGGGAGAGGTTGAGTAGGCTGGGTCTCTATTCCATGGAGTGCAGGATGATGAGGGGAGATCTTATCGAGGTATACAAAATCATGAGAGGAATGGATCGGGTAGATGCACAGAGTCTTTTGCCCAGAGCAGGGGAATCGAGGACAAGAGGACATGGGTTCAAGATGAAGGGGAAAAGATTTAATAGGAATCAGAGGGGTAACATTTTCACACAAAGGGTGGTGGGTGTATGCAACAAGCTGCCAGAGGAGGTCGTTGAGGCTGGGACTATCCCATCGGTTAAGAAACAATTAGACAGGTACATGAATAGGACAGGTTTGGAGGGATATGGACCAAGGCAAGCAAGTGGGACTAGTGTAGCTGGGACATTGCTGGCTGCTGTGGGCGAGTTGGGCCGAAGGGCCTGTTTCCACACCGTATCACTCTATGACTTTAAACCTCCCCAACATCTCCTTTAAACTTTGAGCCTCCCATTTTAAACCTATGCCCGCCTGTCTTTGACATTTACACCCTGGAAAAAAAGGTTCTTACTGCCTACCATATCTACGCGTCACGTGATTTTATATACTTCTATCAGGTCTCTGCTTAGCCTCTGACACTCCAGAGAAAACAATCTGAGTGTGTACATCCTTTCCTTATAGCTAATACCCTGTAATCCAGACAGCATTTTCAGCAGACCTCTTCTTCACCCTTAAACAAATGAGCATGCAAAAACTTCCAAACTGAAATTCACAAAGACAACACATGGTTATGGACTTGGACCCACAACTAGAACCCATTGTAATAAATGAATAAAAATTATACATCATGTTGAATCAATGTTTCAGCTATATATATACTAGTTAAATCCATGTTTAAACCATGTCTAAAAAAGATGAGCAAATACATTTTCAAATCTCCAAGATATGCATATCCCTCAACAAATGAATTTGTTTGGAATCAAAAACTTTTGTTGTGTACATTCCATTACAATGGCTAAACCACAGCATTGGTATTGCTGCCAGAGCCAAATATTTTAACCCTCCACTTGGAGCATCTCCTTAGTAAAACCAGCCAGGGAAAGGGAGGTGGGTTTTGCAGACTTCTAGCAAAAGTTTGTGTCACTTACCTAAGACTACTAAGAATACTTACCTAAGAATACAAAAACCGTTCCCGCCCATTGCAATGAGGTAATGGGATTACCAAAAATAAGCACTGAACCAAGGATGGTAAAGAACTTTCTGGTTGTAGTAATGATTGAACAAGTCAGGGGTCCAAAGTAAACAACAGTCATGAAGATGAAACTCTGGAAGGGAATAAAATGGAATAAAGTTGTTTTTTTCTGTTCCCAAATCATACAGCATTTCTGTAAACAATACTACTGGAGTTTTAATTCATTGGTACCAATAGTCCCCTACCCTGGCCAATGCTGAATAATAAAGGCTGATATCAGGTACATTTTGTAGAATAACACATCATGAAGGGGATATCATTTTAAAAAGATAATTTATATTCTCATAACTTCACACCAGTATCGTACACACATATTGTCGACAACCACATCAGTACATTATTAATTTTTGAAATTATGTACGTCTTGGTGAACACTGCTGTAATGAACACCTAATCACCATTAATTTGATCACTGTTTCTGAAATTTGTGTTTTACCGAGAATATTCAACACCAGACTTTCACCAACAGTCTCGGTCTAGAATGAAGAAGGGTTGAGACACGGTTCACTACACTTGACATCATGGAGTTCTGATAAGGTTGAAGTCGTTGAATATCAACTGGGAATATAAAACACTGTTCACCAGATAGTTCTGGTTGCTGAAAGCTAATCACCTTCTCCCCTCCCCCCCACTCCTCCAATGACTTTGCCACAGGTGTTCCTCAGAGGATTTCATTTAAATCTTTTTATTTGAATTTCACAGCAATTTGCATACATACAATGATAACAGACAGTGACAGTCAAGGCATAATTGTGCAGCAGTATGTAAGCGATCCTCAAAGCCCTTACCCTTACCCACCTTCAACCTACCCGAATCAGGTCGGAACCAAACGGGGACAAACAACACTCACATACGCACACATCCACACAAATACGGTAAGATAAACGAAACAAAAAGTACTAAAGAAAAAAAAAAAAGAAAAAAGGGACCACTAATAACAGTAAATAAGTAAGTAATTAAATAAATAAGTGTGGGGAGTGGGGTTAAGGGGAGAGCAGCTGCAGTAGAGCAGAACAATGGTGGAGAGCACTCAGTCCTCTTTCGAGTCCGGGGACAAGTTGAGAGAGTTAACAAGTTCCAAGAAAGGGTTCCATGTATCTAGGAATGTCTTGGTAGAGCCTTTGAGAGAGAACCTAAATTTTGTTCCTCAGAGGATTTGACATAACTATCTTCATTATCCAACAATGTCAGAAATGGGAGATCTTTGTTCATAAACTGCAGCTTCAGAGCCTAGAGATATAACATGGCAACAGGCCCACTAACTCCATGCTGACCACCTGTTTACACTATGTTAGACTACTTTTCATTCACTCCCTACATACTAGGGGTTCAATGGCTGTATAACGTCACATATGCAATTAAACATTACGTTGTGAAATTGATTTTGCATATAATGCCTGCGCCGCCATGTTTGGAGCCATTTTATCAAGTTCAAAGTCCAGATTCCCAAGTGCTCGTTCTACCCACGAGGCTCCCGATCTCTTCCGTCGCCCACAACCGGCATGGACTTGGCATTTTACGGAGGCCAAATAACCTACAAAGCTGCATTTCTTTAAGATATGGTAGGAAATTGGAGCACCAGATGGAAACCCATGCAGCTATAGGGAGAAAGTGTAAACTCCACAGAGACAGCACCCGAGGTCAGGATCAATCCCGGGTCTCTAGTGCCGAGAGGCAGCAGCTCCACCTTTGCCACTATTCTAACAATTTGGACCACTGACAATTTGGAATTTTGCAGAAAATTGTGCCAGATGGTAAAAAATTTAGATTGAACCCAAGCCTGGCATAAAGATTATCTAACATAAACGACAACAACTCCTTGACATCCTCTTCTTGAGTCAGAAGAGTCACAATTAACCAGAATCTGCCAGCTGCAAAAATAATGGTTAAAGCATGTCAGTAAGCAAATCATCTTCACTCCACATTTTCCTTTCTCTGTGTCAGTGCACACTTTAGGAATGCGATGGACAAGTGTAACCTGTGTGGATGAATGCAGTTCTACCATTCAAGCAACTCATCAACATCCATATAAGAACAGCTTTGCTTGAGTCCGCCATTCACTTAATCCAATAATGACACAGGACGGTACAGTGTAGCACACCAACTAAAGTTCTTTGACATAATTTATGAAACATATGACCACTATCACATGACAAAGGCAGAGAGCAACTGAAATTTTAAAAATCACATGCAAATTCCCCTCTGTAGGACTTTGTTTCCCCATTAGAAATACATCATAACGCAACATTCGGGAACTCTTACCTACCAACAGTTCTCAAAATAGATTACAATAGCTAGAGAAGATGGTTCACCACCAGCTTCTCAGGAGTCATCAGGCCAAAGAATAAATGCCAAATTCCATAAGCTCATTCAAATGTTTTTTTTACAACCACAAGCCACTTGTAGTATGAAAACAAGTTCAGAAAGTAATTTAATTTTGGACACCTTTGGTATAATGTAACTGATACTGACCTGGCCCAGAGCACTAGTTAAACTAAACAGAAGTATCTTGTAGAGAATACTGGGATGGCGTTCAGTGAAATTCAGAAATTCCCATATTTCTCCAGTGAAAAGTACTCCTGAAAGATTAAAACAAAATGTTAAAGAAACAATTATCGAATTGTAACGTCAAGTAGAATATGAAAGAATAAATTTTAAAATAATACTACATAAGCTCATAGACTTGCTGCCTAACATCGCCAGAGGTCCGGGTTCGATCCTGACTGGTGCTGCCATACGGAGTTGTACGTTCTCCCTATGACAGCGTGGGTTTTCTCTGGGTGCTCCGTTTCCTCCCACATTTCCAAGACATGCAGGTTTGTTGGTTAATTGGCTTTTGTAAATTGTCCCTAGTGTGCAGGATAGAACTAGTGTACAAGGGAACGTTGATCGGCGCGGACTCAGTCTGCCAAAGGAGGACCCATTTCCAAGCTGTATCTCTAAACTAAACAAGGATATTGGAGAAACAACGAACAGCAGATGATGGGTTACAAAAAGACATCAATTGCCAGATTACTGCTAGAGCTGTTCAGTGAGGCAGATGGCATCCCCTGGAAACGTGACCTGGAACTTGCTGAGGTGTGGGCGTAGGGGTACAATTTCCAACCTTGTCTCTGGCCGTTGTCCAATTATATGCCATTCAACAGCCCTCCCGCTCACCCATATCCACCTATTGCTATTGCATGCCAAGCCTTGTCCTGTCCCTACTCTATTCCAGCTTTCTTTCCCCACCTCACAATCAACCTGAAGAAGGGTCCCAACCTGAAACGTCACCTATCCATGTACTCCAGAGATGCTGCCTGACCCAATAAATTACTCGAGCACTTGTCATTTTTTGACAAGTATATCCTGTAGGTCACCTAAATAGATTTCCAATAAGGGAAATTAAAATCCATGGGGGTCCTTACAAAGCCAATTTAATTGAATGGGAATTTCCATTTAACATTTATAACAAATTAACGTAGGATGAAAATACTCAATTAGAAAATAATACGCTTGTTTGAAAACTGATAGTTTTGACAAAAATAATAATTTCCATGTTCAGATTTCTAATACCCTGCTTCAACCTGCAGGTCAAAACATAGGATGTTTGATGAGCCTCTCCTTTTTTCTCACAAGTGCTAAATTATTTTAATACTTCAAATGTTTACATTTAATAAAACTGAAGTACCAAATAATGTAAAATATCTCAAGCCTTCACAGTTACAAATTTAATGTAGATAGAAAATATACTTTTCTTTATAATTTATTTGATAGCATGCTAACTGTGTGCCATAAATACCAGCACAAGCTGTTTATTTCCCCCTCACGAATCAGGATAGCTATAAAATCTACATGTGTTTAATAAATTGATTGATGAATTGATTGAGATACAGTGTGGAATCAGGTAATAGTTCAGCAAAGCCAAGCTTCCCCAGATCCTTTGCTGATTTTTCACTCTGTGCGGGTGAACATTGTTCAGTTAAGAGATACAGCATAGAAACATGTCCTTCAGCCCACCGAGTCGATGCCCACCATCAATCACCCTTTCACACTTATTTTATATTATCCTACATTCGCATCACTCCCTACACTCCGGGCAATTGAGAGAGGCCAATTAACCTTCAAACTCACACGTCTTTGGGATGTGGGAGGAGATCGGAGCACCCGGAGGAAGCAGACACCTGGAAAGACTCTGCTTCGGAAGATAATAAAATCATTGGCGAAGAGTATGCTCCTAAGGAGCGATTATTTACAGACCCTACTGCACTTCATGTGGGAAATGAAATATTTTCAACAACTTATGTTAATACAAATATATTTAGCTAAATTATTTCAGAGCAACTATTTTATCTTCAACATCCCTGCTGGAATGGTCTACTTTCCTTCCAATACAAAAGATTGCTAAAGATATTTTGAATTGTCAATATCATTCACTAACATATAAATTAAATTATACAACAAACTGCAGCAATGTTTCACATGATGACATTATGTTTTGAACTCCCTTCTCTGAAAGAATATTTTAAAATGTTTTGAGCATGACTATCAATAAACTGAATACTGCTGGAAGTTTGAGGTCACTGCGCTGTTGAATCTGGGAGAACACCTCCACTCCTGCCCATTCTGCCATTTGGCATATTTGAAAGGCTAAAGATAAAGCACTCCCATGCCATGTTAAATGGGGCTGCTGTCCCATAATCATCGCATGTTTGAGAACTGGTTAAGCACAAACTGGTTTTGCACTCAAAATGATCATCTGTGAGAGCAAAAACCTGCAGTGAAGGGATTCGGCTACAAAGTAATGCCAGAATGCTCGCAATAATGTTTTAACTGGTTTAATACAAATCGTAAATCTTCTTCCAGTTAACAAATGCTTATTTTTCTACTCTGCTCAAATAGTGCTTTTCACAATCTTAAAAGATCCCTTTTCGTTATAGCCAAGAAATTTACTATTTTAAATGCAGAAATTGCAATGCAGGAATTTCAGCAGCCAATCTGCACACAAGTTATATTATTATAGCAAGATATATTTAAATCATACATGTTGATGTTGATTGAGAGTTTAAAAAAACAGTAGGATATTTTAAATAGTATCTTTTTAAAATAACACATGTAATCTTATGTCTATCCAAGAAAGCACACATTGCCTCAATATAACATTTCATCTGAAGGGCAGCACCTCCCATTGTGCAGCACTGCTTCTGCACCGGATTGCCAACCTACACTTCATGTTCAACTCCCCAGATTGGAACAAAAATCCAAAAAATGAAATCATACAAGAATGAGCCACAGCTCATGCAACAAATTAAGATTTAAAAAAAAGTTCACTATGTACCACACAGAATTAGAGTTCAAATTTGAAGCTCGGTTCGAAAAAACCTTCAGAATTCAGAACCCTTGATTCAGCACCCTCTTCTGGATTAGAGGAGCACATATCTATCCATCAAGACAGGTTACTGAAAACTATCGAACTACATTTTGCAAAAAAAATTAAATAACATCAAACTGGTTCTTTTAATCTGTAACCGTACCAATTGCAACTGAATTATGGCATAATTCTACAAGCTATAAAATGTATAACAGGTGTATTTCTCCATTACTAAATGGACATCTTTTCCCCCAAAGCTGGAAACAAAGTCCTTATCTAATCTGAGGGCACCCAAGTCAGAATAAAAATACCACTCTGGAAACTGATCTCACTCCATTCAATAGAGATGCAGAGTACAGTGTAATACAGCTTCAGCACAATGTTTGAATACTGTGTGCGCCTCTGACCTGCTCTCTCATTACATTAAACATTCACTCTCAAGGAAGAACCTTGTGCACATACGGCAAAGCTCAGACATAGAACAAACCTGAAAACCAGTCGCAAGAGTGCAATGGCAAACTATATCACAGGTGTTGTAGCTTTCTATTACAAACTAAAATCATACTCTGAAAGAGATATTGCCAATTTTAAGTGCCTTAATACATGAATTGAAGTGGTAGCACTGAAAACTTGCATCCTTAAGTTTTTTTCACATATCCAGTAGCAGGTAATATATAGCAACACAAAATTTAAGATAAGGCATTACTGGTTGGTCAGGTGTGTGGAGAGAATGACCTTCACAGAAGGCCTTTAAAATGATTCCATAACATTGTCGATTTTACCTATTTATACATGGAATGTCAAAAATAAAAATGTGCGGAAATTTCAAGAAATAAATATTTATCAGATGAATGCAAAGCACAGATAATTCTCAAGGCTTGTATTTGAGCTGCTAACATTTATTGAGCTAGCTTACAATTATAGAAATTAATGTAACCAAAGCACTGGGACATTTGAAAATAGCTACCATGAACAATTCTGAAAATAAGTTAAATGCATTGAAGTCAATAGAGGCTTTAACTCTTTCATTTAGTTCATTCAACCAGGGTGAGAATCTGTGTGGGACACCTGTGACAAATGTTAAGTAGATTAAACCGTTCACAGAATAGCAGGTTCATAGAAACATAGAAAATAGGTGCAGGAGTAGGCCATTCAGCCCTTCGAGCCTGCACCGCCATTCAATATGATCATGGCTGATCAGTTGCTGATTCAAGGCATTACAATTGTTAAAAATAATTTAAAAATTTAATTATTGCCTAAGGGACCATCTGGGGCATCCATTCCATTTGTCAGCTTACTCATCCTCACATGCTCTCGATTTACAATTTCTATGCTCCATATATTTCCATGTTACTTGGTTGAATGATACACTTCAATAAGGTCTTAAGAAAAATAATATTTTTACCTATTCCCAGCAACAAACTGGACCAAACATTAATATTTAGCATCATCTGGTTTGAACCAGTCTGGAAATTAGCTCTCATATGTTCTTGTGCTACTCCAGTCAATCCGTCCAAAGTTAAGGAGGCCAACTAGAAAAAAGAATGGAACATCCATTGAATAAATAAATGAAATATACAAATAAAAATATACAAATAAGCAAATTACAGGAAGTGATACTTAATATTGCGAAATTCTAATTGGAAAATATATACATACCACCAGCTCGATTAATGGTATTATCAGCAGAATACTTGAGGAAGAATACCCAACTAGAATGGTTGAATAGACACAAGAGACAAATGGCAACTTTGGGCCACACAAAATATTACTCCTGAGGGTAGGATTTTACATACGGACAGCAAGATTTTAAATGAAACTGGCAGACAGGTTTGTAGGTTAAGTGGCCTCTGCAAATTGCCCTTAGTATGTAGGAAGTGGGAAAGTAGGATAACATTGAACAAGTGGGAATGTGTGATCAATGGTCAGCATGGATTTGGTGGGCTGAAGGGCCTGTTTCCAAACTGTATCTCTAAACTAATATGTACCCAGTTCTTTAGGAATTCTACAGAAGCAATTGAGATCAGCAGAATTGCAGTTGTATTCTGAGCTGTGGCGATTAATGGCTAATTAACATGCTATTAATTTTAATTGAATATTTTTATCCGTATAGATGCAAGACATCACAGCTGATTTTTATTTTGTATAGGCCTTTGAAATTTGAACATGCTTGCCGAATATCACATCAGAAAGGCTCTAAAAATGAATTTGGAGCAGTGATTTTTGAAAGCTAGTCCTATCTAAAATGGACTATGAATAAAGAAATAAGAATTATTTTTGGATTTTCATTGTTCCAAAAATAATGAGTAGAAATAACTGACAGTTAAAGAATGGGAAGAGGAAAAACATGTGAAATTAGTAAATTAGATTTTAAATATTAACTTTTATTAAAAATATATTTTAAACATATTTTAATTCCATATTATCCTTCCCAAACTCTTTCCTTTGTCATTATTAACTTAAGGCTCGCTTATTCAGCAGGGAAGTATTTGCTAACAATGAAAGTTAATGCATAATATAAACAAGCATTCTTTTTTTAAATGCAATAGAAAAAGGCATATACTTACTAATAGTATTTCCCCAAATCCAAATATATGGTCATTTGCACTGTCCGTCCCTTTTTTGGGTTTATACATAAATAAAGCCACTCCCAGAACTATGAGCAACACACAAAGATACTTGGCCAAGGGGTACCTTTTCCTTCCAATAATGACTCCTAAAAGCATCACTGTAATATAAATTAAAATAAGTAAAGGTTTAAAAGAAAATCCACCCTCGAGTATTTAAAACTTGCAGCATTCGCAATTAAAAAATAAAACTTGCTATAATCAACAGGTCAGCTAGCATCAATGGAGAGGAAAACAGTTAATAGGATTAGGATGAAAAGTTTTCAAGTCTCAAAACAGAGTTTCTGTAACCAAATATGGCGTCAACACATTTACTTTAATCTTTAATCAGCATATAGAAAATGTGCATTTAGAGAACAGGAGCATAATGTTGGGTTAATATTATTTGACAGGGCAATTTTGAAAACTACCTACATCTTCATCCTACTGGGTGCAAAATTTGTCATTGGATTTTGCTTTAAACCCACAAGTAGCATTGTCAATTTGGGTATTCTGTTAAAATCATGAACGTATGCACACTGCTCACTTCTCAAGGGCAATTAAACAAAGAGAATAAATGCTGATCCAGCCTGCCTTCAAGAATTAAATGGAACTGGCAGGTTCATGTCCACATGGACAAAAGAAACTCAGTTTTGTTGTCTATTAGCCACTTAAACCCTTCTCCATGTCTCTTCCATTTCCACAGTTACTTCAATGATCTCCAGCCATCCCCATTCTCTATAAACCCAGAAAATGTTATATTATCATAGCATTCCACTACCTCTGAGCCCACACACTCCAGGTCATCTGTCCCTGAAAATCCAGTCTATGAAATATTCCTCTCTCTTTGTCTCAATATGGCAGTTGTGTCTTCCTGGATCCCATCTCCCTTCAAAATCGCTCTGCATTCCATTCTAAGACGCTCCTCTCAGAATGGGATGCATTCATTTACTTCACTAAAATACTACATCATCTGTAAAGTGGATTTTTTAAAATATACATACATAAGACTTTGTTAATGCTGGTAGAACTAGCATTCATCATCATCCCCTCAAATGCCCTTGAGGAAGGATGTGAAGAATGCAGAGAAGATTCACTAGAATGCTGCCTGGTTTGGAGGATTTTAGTTATTCCGTCATGTTCCTCCTCAGCTTCCAACGGTCTTGAGGTTTATTCAACTTCTCCATCTAATACTCTCTAAACCAGACAACATCCTGAAAAAACGTCTTTTGTACCCTATCCAATGCCTTCACATACTTCCTGTAGAGCTGCAACAGGAACTGCACACAATACTCTAAACGTAGCTTAATTAAAGTTGTATACAGCTGCAATGCGACTTCCTGACACTTATACTCAGCATTCTGACATTCTGTCGTGCTGCTGCAAGTAAAAATTTAATTGTACTATCTGGAACATATGACAATAAAATACTCTTGACTCTTGATAAAGGCAAGTTTCAGAGGCATATAGATAAACACAAAAAATAGGAAAGCTAGGCAAATGGAATTAAAATAGACGAACAAAAATGGCAACATGTACAGTGCTCTCCATAATGTTTGGGACAAAGACCCATCATTTATTTATTTGCCTTTGTACTCCACAATTTGAGATTTGTAATAGAAAAAAAATCATATGTGGTTAAAATGCATTGTCAGATTTTAATAAAGGCCATTTTTACACATTTTGGTTTCACCATGTAGAAATTTCAGGGCACCATAATGTTTGGGATACAGCAATGTAGGTATGTTGCAAAGCCTACCTGAAGCGTCGCTGAAAATCTGTCGCTGCGGGTGTGCGCGATTTTGGCGCCGTTTAGAGGGGGCGGGTTTAAAACGCGATTTTCTCTAGGCTGTTCAAATCGAAGATGTTCAGCCTAGTTAATTATTAACGAAAAATCGCTGAAAGACCCCGTCGCAAAAGCTATTATTAGTTTTAAAGGCCTCGTAAAATAGTTATAGTAGTTTAAAAATCAATCTCTAAACCCGCGACCACCAGCAACCGCAGGGTCTCATAAAGCAAATAACTGAAGGTATGCTGTATATTTTTACATTAAAAAGGGCTTCTAAAGATCCCTTTATACAAAGTTTAATATTGCGAGTAGCTCATTTTGGGCCCATTATATCCCGCAGTATTTTTCCTGGCATTTGGGGCACAAATCTACCGCAATGTGAACGTTCTAAACCAGCGCGTTCCACAGGGACCCACTGGAAAGCTGATTTAAATGGGCATTTATTTACAGCAATTGAACACTGAATTCCTTCCATTTGGTCTATAAATTAATGTAAATGTGATTTAAAAATCATGTTTTATTGTGAATTATTTGTGAATATTATTTGGACATTTATGCTATTTAAAAATGTTAATCATTTATTAAGAAATGGATAGATGTTTAGATCTAGTAATTGAAGTCTGAAATTAGCTACAATTAGGTAACTAACTGATTATATGCTTTAATTTCAGGTCATCCAAGTAAGATTATTTTATATTTGTTTCAGAATGCTTCAATCTATGATAACTGAAAATTTCATTCAGTTCTCTTAATTTTTAAGAAAGTTATGGGCTTTTGACTGCACACGATCACAGCTTTTTTGTTATGTCCATAGAAATTCAATAGGGAACAAGATGCTCATTTCCCAGTATGAAAATGACCATAGCTTTTTAAATACTTGAGATATGAAAGTGAATTAGGTGTCAAATTAAACTTATTTTTATGCTTTATCTGATGGGATAAATTGCAGACTTGATTTTTTAAATCTCAAAATTTTGTAACATTGCTACAGCAATGTCATGTAAATGAAAGTAGTCATGTTTAGTATTTTGTTGCATATCCTTTGCATGCAATGACTGCTTGGAGTCTGTGATTCATAGACATCACCAGTTGCTGGGTGTCTTCTCAGGTGATGCTCTGGCAGGCCTGTATTGCAGACATCTTTAGCTTATGGTTGGTTTGGAGGCTAGTCCCCTTCAGTTTTCTCTTCAGCATATAAAAGGCATGCTCAAATGGGTTCAAATCGGGTAATTGACTAGGCGACTCAGGAATTGACCATTTTATTAGCTTTGAAAAACTCCTTTGTTGCTTTAGCAGCATGTTTGGGATCATTGTCTTGCTGTAGAATGAACCGCAGGCCAATGAGCTATAATAATATAATACATTTTATTTATGGGCGCCTTTCAAGAGTCTCAAGGACACCTTACAAAAATTTAGCAGGTAGAGGAAAAACATGTAAGGGGAATGAAATAAATAGTAGAGACATGACTAGTACACAAAGTAAAGACAGAATTCAATACAAAACACAATATGAGGCAATTAATGCACAGATGAAAAGGGAGGGGGACGTGGGGCTAAGGATAGGCAGAGGTGAAGAGATGGGTCTTGAGGCGGGACTGGAAGATGGCTGAGGGACACTGGAATTGCGGATCAGTTGGGGGAGGGAGTTCCAGAGCCTGGGAGCTGCCCTGGAGAAGGCTCTGTCCCCAAAACTGCGGAGGTTGGACTTGTGGATGGAGAGGAGACCGGCTGATGTGGATCTGAGGGACCGTGAGGGTTGGTAGCGGGAGAGGAGGTCAGTGAGATATGGGGGGGCCAGATGGTGGAGGGCTTTGTAGGTGAGGATCAGGATTTTGTAGGTGATCCGGTGGGAGATGGCAAGCCAGTGAAGTTGTGTGAGGACTGGAGTGATGTGATGCCAGGATTTGGTGTGGGTGATGAGTCGGGCGGCTGCGTTCTGGACCAGTTGGAGTCGGTTGATGTAGGTGGAGCTGATGCCAAGGAGAAGTGAGTTGCAATAGTCCAGTCGGGAGGAAATGAAGGCATGGATGAGTCTTTCAGCAGCGGGAGGTGTGAGAGAGGGTCTGAGTTTGGCGATGTTGCGGAGATGAAAGAAGGAGGTTTTAATGACATGGCGGATGTGAGGCTCAAGGGAGAGGGTGGAATCAAAGATCACGACAAGGTTGCGGGCCTTGGGAGATGGGGAGACAGTGGTGCCGTCGATGGTGAGAGTGGAGTTATTGATTTTGCTGAGTGTGGCTTTGGAGCCTATGAGGAGGAATTCTGTCTTATCGCTGTTGAGTTTGAGGAAGTTATGTTGCATCCAGGTTTTTATAGCTGACAAACAGGAGTTGATATGGGAGAGGGGGGGGATTTGGTGCCGAGGTAGATCTGGGTGTCATCGGCGTAACAGTGGAAGTCCAGGTTGAAGTGGCGGAGTATCTGACCAAGGGGGAGGATGTAGATGATGAAGAGGAGGGGGCCGAGTACGGAGCCTTGGGGAACGCCTTGAGTGACTGTGGCTGTAGCAGAGGTGTGGTTGTGGAGAGAGATGAAGTGGGATCTGTTGGAAAGGTAGGAACGGAGCCAGCTGAGTGCAGAGCCTTCAATGCCGAGATCTTTGAGTCTGGTGAGCAGGATGTTGTGGTTCACTGTATCGAAGGCTGCGCTCAGGTCGAGGAGGATGAGGATGTTGAGGGAACCAGTGTCAGCAGAGGTGAGGAGGTCGTTGAGGACTTTGAGGAGAGCAGTTTGTGCTATGGAGGGGGCGAAAGCCAGATTGGAGGGGTTCAAGTAGGTTATACGCAAGGAGGTGGAAATGAAGTTGCGATGCAACGATACGCTCCAGGGTTTTTGAAAGAAAGGGGAGGTTTGAGATTGGGCGGTAGTTAATGAGAGAGGAGGGATCAAGACCAGGTGTGACAGCAGCAGTTTTGAAAGCGGAGGGGACAATTCTTTGGGACAATGAGGAGTTGAAGAGATTAGTGAGGTAGGGGCAGAGAACGGGGAGGCAGGACTTCAGCAGGGGAGTGGGGAGAGGGTCGAAGGAGCAGGTAGTGGGTTTGGAAGAGCTGATGAGTTTGGAGATTTCAATGGGGCGACCAGGTCAAACTGGGAGAGGAAGCAGTGTGGAGGAGGGGTAAGGAGGTCAGTGGAGATGTTGAAAGGAGGGGCCTTGGTAGGTGGTGGAGTAGATGCTGGGGATTCGGGTACAGGGGATAAAGATTGATAGATGGTGCTGATTTTATCAGCGAAAAAAGCTACGAGGCATTTGTTTGAACTTGAGCAGATGGGATGTGTCTATACACTTCAGAATTCATTATGCTACTACCATCAGCAGTTGTATCATAAATGAAGATCAGTGAGCCAGTGCCTTCAGCAGCTATACATGCCCAGGCCACAACACACCCACCACAGTGTTTCACAGATGAGGTGGTATGCTTTGGATCTTGGGCAGTTCCTTCTCTCCTCCATACTTTGCTCTTGCCATCACTCTGATATAAGTTAATCTTCGTCTCAGCTGTCCACAAGACCTTTTTAGAACTGTGCTTGCTCTTTTAAGTATTTCTTGGCAAACTAACCTGGCCATCCTATTTTTGCGGCTAACCAGTGGTTTGCATCTTGCAGTGTAGTCTCTATTTCTGTTCATGAAGTTTTCTGTGGACAGTGGTCTTTGACAAATCCACACCCGACTCCTGAAGAGTGTTTCTGATCTGTCAGACAGGTGTTTGGGGATTTTTCTTTATTATAGAGAATTCTTCTGTCATATGTTGTAGAGGTTGTAGATTAGTAAGCTCACCAGCGCTCTTTCTTCTTAATGATGTTCTGAACAGTTGATTTTGGTAAGCCTAAGGTTTGGCTGATGTCTCTAACAGTTTTATTCTTGTTTTCAGTCTCATAATGGTTTATTTGACTTTCATTGGCACAACTTTGGACCTCGTGTTGATAAACAGCAATAAAAGTTTCCAAAGGTGATGGAAAGACTGGAGGAAAGACTAGGTGCCGAAAGCTCTCTTATACCTGCATTAAGGAGGCAATTAAACACTCCCTAGCAATTACAAACACATGTGAATGATGGGTTTTTGTCCCAAACATTAAAGAGCCAAAGGGTCTGTTTCTGTTCTGAACAACGATGACTCAACTAAACAACTATGACTCAATGGCCACATTGAACAGCTGCAGTATTTAGGATGAAGATATTTGCACACTGCTAATGGTTAGTGTTCGGGTAATCTGACCCAGTGATAAAGAAGGAATGGCAAAACTGTTTTTCAAGATGTATGTGTGACTTGGAGGAAACTTGCAGTTGTTCTATTCCCATGCACCCACTCCCATTATAAGATTATTTGGTTTGGTTAATCATGTTGAAAACCGCTTGGCAATGTTGCACGGTACAAATATTGCCATACAGCTAAATACCATGTACATCATGCAAATTGTCATCAAAAGAGGACTTAATCAGTTCAGGTTCTTGCATTCGCTTCATTTTAACTTACCTGGAATGGGCTTGCATGATTTTCCTAGAACCTAAAATAGAAAAAAATACCCATTAGTTGATAACAAAATGTAAAAAAAAATGTTTTGGGTGCATTTAAAAATTAAATAAATTATGAAGCATACATTAAACATGAATTATCACAATTTGCACTTTAGAAAATGTCTTATTTGGCAGAATGTTTCCAATTCAAGTAATATGTTAAAAACAAAAATCAGAGGAATAGGCACAGAACAAGATTGTCAATGTTCAGTCATTGCAACTGAAGCGAATCCAGGGCTGAATAGAGTAACAATAGACAACAGGAATCGGCCATTCGAGCCATTCACTGTGATCATCCACAATCAGTACTCCGTTCATGCCTTCTCCCCATATTCCTTGACTCCGCTATCTTTAAGAGCCCAATCTAAATATCTCTTGAAAGCATCCAGAGAATCAGCCTCCACTGCCTTCTGAGGCAGAGAATTCCACAGATTCACAACCCTCCATCCAACATATTCTGGTGGACAATTTGTCCATTTTCTCAGCTGTGGGACTCCGTATGGGGATGTGTTGTGAAAGGTGGATTCTGACGTATTCTCCAGCATTATATTGGGTCAGAAGACAGGAAGAATTCCTCCACATTCAGGATCAGCTGAGAGGCCAAGATTAGGAGGCAAATGAAACAGTAAGGAGCACTTTAAAAAAATGCTTTTAAATAAAAGTTATTTGCATTTTAGTTAGTCTTATTGAAAATTACTTAAGTACGGGGAATATCGCTGAATCTCAGACACTTAAAACCTATTGAAATCAATTACGATTTTTATAACTGGCAAACCACCATCAGCTTTGTAGGATGTCAAGATGTTAACAAGGAGAATGTGCAAATTGAACACAGGCAGCACCAAAGATCAGGGCTGAACTCAGGTTACTGGAACTATGACGGCAGCACTACCTGATGCTCCACTGAGGCATCTTTAAAAAAAGGAAGAGCAATGAGATTTTCCAATTGTTGGTGTTACATTATTGTATACAGCAAGTCAAAGAAAGGGGAAAAAAGGAATTGCATCAAACAACAATCTTGCACTGCTTATCCAATTTATTGCTGAAGGTTATTTGCTCCAAATGCCAAGTAACTCCATGTTCTCTACACCTCTCCTTATAAAAGTGTTTGCATTGAACTTGCGACTAGAATGCACACATTTGAACAATAAATTACAAAAGATCAACAATTTCACTTTAAAGCACAATAGCATTTCTGGAATCATACACTTTTGAACCAATGGCTCGCGAACCCATAAATAGTAATCCATTTTAGTAGAATTGGTTAATGGATTACTTAGAATACATTTTACCCCCTGGTAAACCAGATACTTTGTTCTTCATAGCAAATTTATAAGAAAAGAAATGCAACCAATCACTGTCAGAATATTGGAAAAAATATTATTCAGAGAAATGCAAACTTTAAAAGGTGTGTGGAGAGTGGTGGGGGCATGGAAATTCAAATCAATTATTAGAATTTTTTATACTTAAGATACCTGATGTTGTGAGTGTCAATTTGCTCGCTAAATTTACATCCACAAACTTCAAATACGGTAAATTCTGAATGTACAAAGGGCTGTGCTTTGTTAGATAAAATTTCATACATTGAATATTTCTAATCGATGAATCACTATATATCCTTCATCCTAGAAAACAGCTCTTGGGAAAATATTTCAGGAATTTCTTTTCAAGTATGGGTGATATAGCGGTAGAGTTGCTACCTTACAGCGCCAGAGACCGAGTTTGATCCCGACTACGGGTGCTGCTTGTATGGAGTTTGCATGTTCTCCCCGTGACCTGCAAGGATTTTCTCCAAGTGCTCCGGTTTCCTCCCACACTCCAAAGACGTACAGGTTGAAGGTTAATTGGCTTGGTAAAATTGTAAATTATCCCTAATGTGTGTAGGATAGTGTTAAGGGGCTGTCCCACTGTATGAGCTAATTCAAGAGTTCTCCCGAGTTTCCCCTGATTCGATTTCGGAGAATTACGGTAATAGCCGGTCGTGGGTACTCGGGGCTCTCGTGGACATTTTTCAACATGTTGAAAATCTTCACGAGTCTTCCCAAGCTTACCGCATTTCCTGGGTACCTGCTGTTAGCGTTACGAGCTGCTAAGGGACGTCCCGAGCTACGACGTACCTGCTACGTACATTCTACGTGCTTACCACGAGTTTGATTTTTTTTTAAACTCAGGAGTTCTTGAATTAGCTTGTACAGTGGGACAGCCCCCTTAGTGTACGGGGATCGCTGGTCGATGCAGACTTGGTGGGCCGATGGGCCTGTTTCTACGCTGTATCTCTAAACTAAAAAACTAAATATATCTATGGGGTTCAAGGTTATATTTTCTTTCAAATTGCACATAACATCCAATACCAACCTGTGTTGGATAGTTGACATACTGGAGCGCAGAGTTACTGGAGACCATGGCCCCTAAATAAGACATTGAACAAACTGCATACAGCCAGTGTGGCGTCCGTTCAATTGATGGCTTTTCAAATAATTGTATTACTAGAACAAGATACACAAATATTTTATTAAAACAATTCAAAGAGTACAGTCTTTCAAAATATTAAATTCTGTCAATTGTGCAATCATTGGGCAAACATATTTATATATCTAGAAATTATTTATGGCTAGAAGACACTTGATAGTCATAAAACTTATATATAACAAATATATCATTTTAAACGTCTACCAAAAATAGTTCAGATTCACTAGAGTATATCTATAAATAGGCCTGAAATAGCTATTTATTGTTTCTCTGATGATTTCGATAACATTCAAACTTTGTGAATCAGACCTAGCATTAAAACCAATCTATTTGCCACTATGAGATTCTTATTTGTCAGGAACAATTGAAAAGAAACCAACCTCAGGGTTATAATAATATTAAGATGTAGAAAAAAAGAACTGTAGATGCTGGTTTATACCAAAAATAGACACAAAGTGCTAGAGGGTCAGGCAGCATCTCAGATAAAAAGGATCGGTGACGTTTCAGGTTCTGGACCCAATGTACTTCCAGAACATTTGATTTAAATTGTAATTGTTCCCTGATTGCCATCAAGCAATATCCCATTCCTATGCCTTGTTGCACATGTCAAAAATACAATTTCAGTCTTTGATCTAAAACAGTTGTAACTCTTTTATTTTCTTATCGCTCAGTTAATGACTACAGGTAAAGGATGTTGCCCATTATCCACTACAGAACATCTAGTGAACTCATGTAATTTTTTGATGCAACTTGAAATTACTTACTTAGTTGGCAAAAATAGCATTAATAACACACTGGACAAATACAAGCGATTTTGCATATACGAATGATTCTTCTTGGTCTCCATATTTGCTTCTTGTTCTGGAACAAAGAAGGTTGGTTAAGTACGCAAAGTTAACCAATTCCACATGAAAACAGAAAACGCTTGTAATACGCAGAATTTTTCTTCAGCAGATTCTCCAAAGATTCTCTCTGATGTACTATTTCCAGTATTTTGTTTGTTCTAACAGATTAGTACCATCCACCTTATTTGCTTTCACTAACATACTTGATATCAAATTGATTGGGGAAGTATGTAAAGTGAACCAATTTGTCATGTGCATCGCAAGCACATTCACTGTGGGTTCAATACATAAGACTTTCTAGCTCTAACCGAACAAATCAAATTCATTTATATTCCTTGCATCTTAAACTAATCAAACCCGAGAAAAATAAATCAGAATTAGTTTTAGTTTAGAGATACAGCATGGAAACAGGCCCACAGCCCACATCAATAATTGATTACCCATTCACACTAGTTCTATGTCATCCCATTTTCTCATCCACTCCTTGCACACACTAGGGGGAATTTACTTACATAAATAATTTATGGCTACAGGAAAGAATTGATTGTCGTAAAGCTTACATTTAGCAAATGTATCTATAATCATATAATTAATCCTAATAATCTTATAATTATATTATATTACTCACCAACTGAAGACATCCCTTTCATCAAATTTCCACACAATTTGAAACCGAGGCAATAGCGATTAAGCCCATATTCCCCTTCTTGGCTTGTAACCTTTCTTGTAAAGACATTAACTGCTCATTCAGCTGTCCTTTAAATGTGTTTAAAAGTTTCTGATCTCCAACTAATTCAAGTAAAAATGTTTTCCTCAACTTTCCTCAAATATCGAATCCTCCAAAAATTTCTCCAAATCTGTGGTTCCCACATTCAACCTGCCAGATGCTTCCACACAGCCAGCAAAAGGCCTCCAGTATAACAATGACTGAGCAACTACCACAATTCCCTGTCCAAGTTGGACTCGCACCCAAAATGCACATCAACAGAGCATAGATTGACTACTGCCTTAAAGGCTAAATCTCAGAAACCTGGAATTACTCAGTACCAAGTTTATTTTGTTGTGACCCACACATTGTGTTGGAGGAGGAAGATTTTATCTGTTGTTGGAATAACAACTGTCAATAAACAATTAACAGAAACAGAGTTGAAGAAAGGCTGCAGTTAAACCAGAGAAAATTGACCAGACAGGCAAAATTCTGGTGGGTCTCTTAATTTATTATCATGGCATCAATTCACCACCAACTCATTACCAAAGGCAACAAGATACTGAATAAACATATCAATGGCTTGGGCATGTTGGTTGATTAAGTTCAAAAGTTCTCAGATGCCACTGTGTGTTTTGATGAAGGAGTTAGGTGTACTTCTAACTATAAATCTGTTCCCTCCCCTCTACCTGGCAGCAGGTTCTAAATCTACTCTCATCCCATCATGTCCAACAAAACACATGTTGAATTATGTTATCAAGACCTTTGTCTTAAAGCTAGTGACATCTCCGTAGCGGCCTGCGGCCTAACCAGTTTTGGGACAAATTGAGGATGACGATGAGAGATGGTACACCACAGACATTCGCAGAACAAGTCTTCCATAATTTTGATTAGAAGCCGTTCAGTACTGCTGCGAGAATGACAACCTGTTTGCAAAGTTTTTAAATAGGAATGTGAAAAGGATGGGGCCCAGATATGCGGGCAATTACGTCACGTGTTAAACAAAAAAAAAAAACTGATTACCATGGTTGTCTAGGACGTAGGATTGTGAGATCAAATGGTGGAACTCAAGACAAGATGAGGTTGAAGCAGAGTTGAGGAAAGGAGGAGTAAAACCAGAGTGTTGCAAGTTCAGAGCTAAGCTAATGAAGGGTAAAAGTAATCAGAAATATACAGCAAAAAAACCTTTTGCAAGATTTCTCAGGCTCCTCCCATTACCCCGATGACAAAACCACCCTTTTCAAGGCAAAAGATGAGTTAGGCATTTACTAAGGATTGTTTTACATTTTTGGATAATGACTCAGCCCGTCTGCATGTAGAAGGATCAGTAACATATGTGGGTACGAGTGATAAGTGGTTTTCTACCATATTCAGCATACAACAACCAAAGTCTTAACACATCACATGGTGGGGCAGGAGTTGTAAAAGCATGAGGGAATGATGGCTAGGTTGGTAGTGTTGGTAAAGTTGGCACTTTAGGAAAATAAGAAATAAGCCAATAGCATGAAGCTTAGGACATTTTGTTACATCAATGGGGAAGAATTGGAGAGATATGAGCTAACTTTTCAAGAATGGTTGCTATCAAGTCTTTCGAGGAGTTATTTACATTTCAGGATGATCGCGGAAGAAGAAAACCGTTTGACTTAGAAACAAAGAACTGCAGATGCTGATTTATACCAAACATGGACACAAAATGCTGGATCAGGCAGCCTCTCTGGGAAAAAAAAAAAAGTGGGTCAGGCGCATCTCTGGAGAAAAAGGATGGGTGACGTTTCGGGTCGGGACCCTTCTTCAGGCTGAGAATGAGTTAGCAGAGTAGTGCTTGATAGTGTTTTGTGTGATCCATGTCTGACAGTAAACAGCTAATCTAGTTGGCCCACCCGTTTAATCATCCAAGTTGTGTCCCACAAATACAAGGATAAAGAGAGTGCAATTAAGGATCAAGTGTTTAACTGTCATACGCATCAGCTACAGAACATTAAAATGCTTGAAATTGGTCGATTTGCAATAATTTTAGTGGGGACTAAACCATCAAATAATATTCATGCAAATAAATACGAATTATGGAGATACCACAGCAAATGCAGGGCCAAAGCCCAAATGCAACTTTGAACATACAGATTAAGTAACGTGGAAGAAGGACTTATTCCAGGACAGGAGTTTGCATATTATCCAGAGATTTACATTTTCAAAAGAGCTTTTCAATGCTTCCTCACATCAGGCAGAATTTCATCAAAATGTTTTAATATAATCAATTGAACAATGGTGTATATTTGCAAATATTGTTTTCGAGTGGTTTTGTTCAAATCAAGAGCATTTTATTGTCAAATGTCCTGAAATGAACAATTACATTTTTATTTGTAGCAGCACAATAGATATGTAATCATAGCACTATCCGTACATGTTTTTTTCCCCCACCAGGTCTCCTTCCCTAAAGTGAATTTAAAAAAAAATTTGTAATAAAATCTCTGCCATTGATTGGCCTCCACAGCATTCTGTGACAAAGAGTTGCACAGATTCACTACCATTTGACTAAATAAATTCTTCCTCATCTCCTTCCTAAAGAATGTTCTTTAATTCTGAGGCTATGACCTTTACTCCTAGACTCTCCACTGGTAGGAACATCCTACTCCACATCCACACTATCTAAGCCTTTTAACTATTTGGTACGTATCAATCAGGTCCCCCCTCATTCTTCTAAACTCCAGCGAGTACAGGCCCAGTGCCATCAAACACTCATCATATTAACCCACTCATTCCTGGGATCATTCGTGTAAACCTCCTCTGGATCCTCTCCAGGGCCAGCAAATCCTTCCTCATTACGTTACCCAAAATTGCTCACAATACATCAAATGCAGCTTGACCAGCGCCTTATAGAGCCTCAGCATTCCATCCCTGTGTTTGTATAGGGTGATTTCACTAAAGGTCACGGAGAGTAGATCGCACCCAACGTGAACCGAAATTGAACTTGAGTCATGCTTCACTTCCGGTACATGTTAGTGAATGGGAAAACACGCACTTTCACACCGTTAAATACATCGAAACTGGGCCCGTTTTTGAGCTGCAATTAACTGTACCAGTCGGGGTGACCGTGAGGAACAGCTACCTAATTTACAGTCCAAAAAAAGATAGAAACTAAGGTAAATTCAAGAGGAGCTGAAGGTGTAAATACAGCCGAAGTGCTAGCGGACATTTGCCGTGGAGATTTAAAGATCGAAAATATCGGGAATTATCGCGTTGCTCGCTGCATTTCATCAAAAGTAAGGCGTTATTGACTTTTTATCTTTATTCATTTGTTATATGAAAAGTATTTAAAAGTTAAAAATCCGTCAGTAAAATTGCAAAATCGCCCATGGTTCTCAGGTGGGTTTTAACATGCAAAATGAAAACGCTTCTGAGCTCCATTTACCATTTAAATAATCGTAAACTATCAATGCGTTTTGAAATAAATTTTACTGAGATGCAAGCTAAGGAATGGGAACGCCATGCACGTGCAACAAGAAGAGAGTATTAAAGCAGATTTGGTTGCAGCTCAAGCATCTATAGCTCTGCAGTTGATGGCGTTCTTGTGCACATTGTCTATCCTGCTCACAGTGGGTGCCCAAGCAGGATTGTTGACATCATTCCATGCTGCAGGCTTGTCTGTTATTAGATGATAAATAAATAATAAGTAGTTTGGGTGATTGTGCAGGCTTTAAACAGAAATATTGAGAAATATATTTTGGCTAAATAATAAAATGTCCTGCTTTTGTCCAACTACAGCTGACAATTATCCATTTATCAATTTATTTAAAACGCATTGATAGTTTACGATTATTTAAATGGTAAATGGAGCTTCAGAAGCGTTTTCATTTTGCATGTTAAAACCCACCTGGAGAAACCATGGGCGATTTTGCAATTTTACTGACAGATTTTTAACTTTTAATACTTTTCATATAACAAATGAATAAAGATAAAAAGTCAATAATGCCTTACTTTTGATGAAATGCAGCGAGCAAACGCGATAAATTCCCGATATTTTCGATCTTTAAATCTCCACAGCAAATGTCCGCTAGCACTTCCGCTGTTTTGACACCTTCAGCTCCCTCTTGAATTTACCTTAGTTTCTATCTTTTTTTGGACTGTAATTTAGGTAGCTGTTCCTCACGGTCACCCCGACGTTGTACAGTTAATTGCAGCTCAAAAACGGGCCGTTTCTATGTTTTTAACAGGCGTGAAAGTGCGTGTTTTCCCTTCACTAACATGTACCGGAAGTTGAAGCATGTACTCCATTAAATTTTCGGTCACGTGGGTGCGGATCTATGCTCCAGTGACCTTTCGTGAAATCACCCTATTCCAGTCCACTTGAAATAAATGCTAGCATTGCTTTTGCCTTCTTTACTATCTATTTGACTTGCAGATTAACATTTGTCCCTTTGTACCTTCGATTCTGGATTATCTCCTCATTTAGAAAATAAACTACGCCTTTATACCTACTACCAAAATGCATGACTCCACACTTCGCTACTCTATTTCCATCGGCTCCTTCTCTGCCCACTCTCCCAACCCTCTCCCGTCCAAGTCCTTCTGCAGAGTCCTTACCTTCTCTGCACTACCTTCCCCTCCACCTATTTTCGTATCATCCGCAAACCTGGCCACAAAGCCTTCAATCCTCTCATCCAAATCATTAATATACAAGGTGAAGAATAGCGGCAACAGCACCAAACCCTGCGGAACTCCACTAGTCCACAATAAACTCACTTGAACTAGTCACTGGCAGCCAACCAGAAAATGCCCCCTTTATTGCCACTCTTTGTCTTCTGCCATGCAGCCAACCTGCTATCCATGCTAGTGTATCTGCCCATTGATACCATGGGCTCTCATCTTCCTTAGCAGCCTCACGTGCAACACCATATCAACGGCTTTGTGAAAATCTAGTTAAACAACATCCACTGACTCTCCTTTGTATGACCTATTTACTTTGCAAAACAAAGAATTTCACTTTACCTAGCTACACGTGACAATAAAGCATTGTTGAAAGATTTGAATTATATTTACGCTGTAATGCCACGACAATGCTGTAATTGCTACATGATGCAACATAGGATTACATGGAAAGATACATTCCTCTATTGGGCCTTTGCAGAGAGAAGCAGTTTTGGACCCCATATCTGACAAAGGATGTGCTGCCATTGGAGAGGGTCGGGATGTTTACAAGAATGATCCCAGGAATAACTGAGTTAGCATATGATGAGCGTTTGGTGGCACTGGGCCTGTACTCGCTGGAGTTTAGAAGGACGAGGGGAGACCTCATTGAAACGTACCAAATTGTGAAAGGCCTGATAGTGTGGATATAGAGAGGATGTTTCCACGTGGAAGAGTCTAGGACGAGAGGCCATTGCGCCAGAATAAAAGGACGTACCGTTAGAAAGGAAATGAAGAGGAATTTCTTTATTCAGAGGGTGGTGAATCTGTGGAATACATTGCCACAGGCAGCTGTGGATGCCAAGTCAATGGTAAGACAGAGATCGACAGATTCTTGATCAGGGGTTATGGGGAGAAAGCAGGGCAATGACGTTGAGAGGGAAAGATAGATCAGCAATAATTGAATGGCAAAGTAGACTCGATAGGCCAAATGGGCTAATTCTGCTCCTATCACTTACGAGTTAGATCCCAATGTCACGATAGCCCTGTGATTACTACATAGTGCAACATAGGATTTCACGGGAAGATACATTCCCCCATTGGGCCTGTAGAGAGGGGAGCATCCCCGCACGACAGCAGCTCTGCACAACGGACAACCCCACCATCCGTATGAGGAAACCTCCCTCTCTAAGGATGAACTGCAGGTGCTGGTTGACACCGAAGATGGACACAGAAAGCTGGAGTAACTCAGCGTGACAGGCAGCATCTTAGTACGGGTGTCAGATGTTACAGGGAGAAGGCAGGGGTTAGGAGGGAGCATAGATCAGCCATGATTGAGTGGCGGAGTAGGCTTGATGGGCCGAACGGCCTAATTCGACTCCTATAACTTATGAGAGAAGGAATGGGTGACGTTTCAGGTCAAGACCCTTCTTCAGACGGAGAGTCTGCCTCTCCCGCTGAGATACTCCAGCATCTTCAGTGTGTTTATTGTCACATGCACGGAGGCACAGTGAAAAGTTGCTGTTGTTGTGAGCAAACCAGCCAGCGGTGTAAACCTCCCTCCCTCCCCGTCCCTGCCGGCGCCACTCACATGGACTCCTGCAGAATGCCGTAGTAGAAGTAGCAGACGAAGACGGCGAGGAAGCAGAAGATGAGGCGCATGCGGTCGCTGGGAACGGTGTCCATGGAGCCGGCGGCGCTGGGCTTCCCCGACAATGGCGGCGGCAGCAGCAGCGACACGGAGCCCGGGCCCGGCGGTGGCGGTGGCGGCAGCACCGGCCGCTCCCGCTCCCGCTCCCCGGCAACCGGCAGCAGCGGCCTCATCAGCCGCCAGGACCCAGCCCCGCCGCCTGCCTGTCTGCCCGCTGCATCCGACCCGCCCACTCACCTCCCCCCTCTTCCCCTTCGCCTTCCACTATCAACAAACAAACGTTTTGCGGAAAGGGTGGGCGGGAGGCACTGCTAGGAGGATCTTAAACCTGAGACAGAGGAGATATAAATAAACCGGCGCCGCTCAGGACTTCAAAGTGCAGGGCGTGGGGTCCTCGGGTGGCGGTTGAGGTGCGTTCGCGCTGCGGCGTGCGCGTGCCCGCCCGGGGTTGTCGTGGTGCGCGTGCCCGCCCGGGGTTGTCGTGGTGCGCGGTGATAGGCAGGCGCGCGCGGAGTGGCCACGTACTCCCAGCGACGAGTGTGCCCCTGGGGGTCACGTGGAGCGGGGGAGGGGAGGAGGGGAGGAGGCAGAGTCACGTGGTGCCGGGAGGCGGCGTGCGCGCGAACGCCTGGGGAAATCACGTGGCACGGGGAGGTGGCGCCACGTGGTGCGGGGGGAGGCGCCGGAGAGACGTGGTGAGGGCAGGCGGTGTTACGTGACGGGGGGGGAGGGGGAGGCGATGAGGTGGTGACGGAAGGCCGGCAGTGTCACGTGGTGGCGGGCGGGCCGGGGGGTGGGGGGGTGGTGGGTGGAATGGGACATCACGTGGCAGGGGAGGCGGCCCTGTTATTGTCATGTGTACATTGAGTGGAGCTATAAGATCTTTGCTTCTGTTTGCTTCCCAGAAAACCTGTGCTAGCACGTAGATGTAATCACAAAGAAGCTATGCCAGTGCCTCTAGTTTCTTAGAGGTTTGGCATATCATTGAGTACTCTCTCAAAACATTTGCGCATGTTCTACAGAATAGACAATAGACAATAGACAATAGGTGCAGGAGTAGGCCATTCGGCCCCTCGAGCCAGCACCGCCATTCAATATGATCATGGCTGATCAGCCCCATCAGTACCCCATTCCTGCCTTCTCCCCATATCCCCTGACTCGGCTATTTTTAAGAGCCCTATTTAGCTCTCTCTTGAAAGAGAGTTGTGAGCCTGTGGAACTCTCTGCCTCAGAGGGCGGTGGAGGCCGGTTCCCTGGATACTTTCAAGAGAGAGCCAGATTGGGAGTCAGGGGATATGGGGAGAAGGCAGGAGCGGGGAACCGACCGGGGACGATCAGCCATGATCACACTGAATGGCTGTGCTGACTCGAAGCGTCGAATGGCCCACTCCTGCACCTATTGTCCATTGTCTATAAGAAGGGTCTCGTCTTGAAACGTCACCCATTACTTCTCTACACAGATGCTGCCTGTCCCATTGAGTTACTCCAGCATTTTGTGTCTACCTGAGAAGGCAAGATGGGTAGAGAGCACCAGAGGTGATGGAGAGAGTGAAACGGAGAGAAATGTTTGTGCTGTATTTCTGCTGACTCTTGAAAGTAACGTTAGTTGTTTCTCCTTGTGTCTCCAGGAAGCTGTGCTTTCAGGAGGCCAGGTGTAGCTGAGAGTGGGTGCAGAGAGTGGTGGAGTGAAACAAAGAGGTGGACCAGTCTCTCAGGTTCAGTGAGGTGAAAGGAATAGACAAGCAGAGGGGGCCAGGTATAGAAAGTGTCTCGGTGTGTGGGGAGCTGGTTCTAAGAAATTAGTTGGCAGGGAACTTTTATCAAACTGCTCGAGCTGAGAGAAGAGAGGTTTTACTGGAAAATCTTCTCCTGAAACTGTAGAAAGTGTGTAGGGTAATTCTGCTTGTTTTACACAATTCACTCAACAACACTTTCTTATTTAAATAAGATTGGTACACAATACGTGGGATCGTGTTGTATGGGGCAGGCATTTCGGCCTACCGAGTCAATAGACACTAGACAATAGGTACAGGAGTAGGCCATTCGGCCCCTCGAGCCAGCACCGCCACCCACCGTGATCATGGCTGACCATCCACAACCAGCACCCCGCTCCTGCCCTCTCCCCATATCCCCCGACTCGACTATCTTTAAGAGCCCTATCTAGCTCTCTTTTGAAAGCATCCATTCAAATGGCCTCCACCGCCCTCCGAGGCAGAGAATTCCAAAGACTCACAACTCTCTGTGAGAAAAAGTGTCTCCCCGTCTCCACACCAAATGGCTTACCCCCTACTCCTGACTGCTTACATCATGGCCTGGAGTGGCATTTCCAATACACTAAAATACAAGAGCCTGCAGAGAATGGTGGACTTAGCCTTGTGCATCACCTAAATAGCCCTCCCCACCTCTGAAAGCACCTACTTGTGCTGCCTTGAGAAGGTGCTGATCAACAATCACCCTATACAGGGTCTGAAGAAGGGTTTCCGCCCGAAACGTTGCCTATTTCCTTCGCTCCTTAGATGCTGCTGCACCCGCTGAGTTTCTCCAGCACTTTTGTCTACCTTCGATTTTTCCAGCATCTGCAGTTCCTTCTTAAACACCCATACAGTCTAGTTCTATACTGGCACTAGGGGTGATTTACAGAAGCCAATTAACCTATAAACCTGCCGTCTTTGGATCGTGGAAACCGGAGCACCCAGAGAAAACCCACCCGGTCACAGGTGGAACGTGCAAACTCCATACAGACAGCACCCGAAGTCAGGATCGCACCAGGGTCTCTTACGCAGTAAGGCATCAACTCTACCCCTGTGCCACTGTGGCACCAATCTCCTGGCCACATCCCCAGAACAGATATTTGTGTCCCAAGTAATTGGTCACAAGCATATTATAGGCAAATGAGTGGCACAGCTGGTAGAGATACTGCATCACAGCAACAAAGACCCCTTTCGAACCTGACCCGTGTGCTGTCTGTATGGAGTTTGCACGATCTCCCTGTGACCACATGGGTTTTCCTCCGGGTACTCCGGTTTCCTCCCACATTTCAAAGACGTTCGGGTTTGTATTTGAATTGGCCTCTGCAAATTGGCCCTGGTGTGTAGGGAGTGGATAAGAAAGCGGGATTACATAGAACTCATGTGAACAGGTGATTGATAATCGACATGGACATGGTGTGCTGAAAGGCCTGTTTCCATGCTATGAAATGACTGTTGCTATGAAATGACTGTTGGACTAATCACTGCAAATCAACTCTATCATCTACATCAACCCTTGCACCCAATAATGACAATAGAAAGTAGACCAAAAAGCTGGAGAAACTCAGCGGGGTGCAGCAGCATCTATGGAGCGAAGGAAATAGGCAACGTTTTGGGCCGAACCCTTCTTCAGACTGATCGGGTGGTGGGGGGGCGGGGACAAGAAAGGAAAAGGAGGAGGAGCCCGAAGGCTGGGAGATGGGAGGGAGACAGCAGGGGGACTGTGGAAGGGGAAGAGACAGCAAGGACTAACAAAATTGGGAGAATTCAATGTTCATGCCCCCAGGATGCAGACTCCCCAAGCGGAATATGAGGTGCTGTTCCTCCAATTTCCGGTGTTGCTCGCTGTGGCCATGGAGGAGACGGAGTGGGAGGGGGGAGTTGAAATGCTGAGCCACCGGGAGGTCAGCTTGGTTATTGCGGACCGAGCGGAGGTGTTCGGCGAAACGATCGCCCAACCTCCGCTTGGTCTCACCGATATAGATCTGCTGACATCTAGAGCAGCGGATGCCATAGATGAGTTGAAGGAGATGCAGGTAAACCTCTTGTCGCACCTGGAACGACTGCTTGGGTCCTTGAACGGAGTCGAGGGGGGAGGTAAAGGACAATAGAAATATGGAGGAAGGAACTGCAGATGCTGGTTTTTACCGAAGAAACCATTTTACCGAAGAAACCATCTCGACAACTCCCTCCCCTTTCTTGATCTCATCGTCTCCCCATCACAGGAGATAGACTATCGACTGATGTCTATTACAAACCCAATGACTCTCACAACTATCTTGACCACTTCCTCAAACCCTGCTTCCTGCAAAGATTCGTCCCCGACTCCCAGTTCCTCTATCTACGCTGCAACTGCAACATCCGAGATGTCCTCATTTTTTAGGGAACGGTGGTTCCCCTCTTCCATCATAGATGAGGCCCTCACACGTGTCTCCTCGATATTCCGCAGCTCCGCCCTTGCTCCCCTGCCCCGTAGTCGCACACAACACATAATCCTCCGACATTTTACCACCTCCAACAGGATCCCACCACTAGTCAATCTTCCCGTCTACATCTCTGTCCGCCTTCTGCAGAGACTGTTTCCTCTGAAGAAGGGTTTCGGCCCTGAAACGTTGCCTATCTCCTTCGCTCCATAGATGCTGCGTACCCGCTGAGTTTCTCCAGCATTTTTGTGTACCTTCGATTTTCCAGCATCTGCAGTTCCTTCTTAAACACTGTTTCCTCTGCAAGTCCCTGGTTAACTCATCCCTTCCACCCAAACCACCTCCTCCCCAGGTACCTTCCCCTGCAACCGCAGGAGATGCAACATCTGTTCCCATACCTCCTCCCTCGACTCTGTCAGGGACTCCTAACTCCTTTCAGGTTAGGCAGGTTTCATTTGCACCTCCTGCAACCTCATCAACTGCATCCGTTGCTCAAGATGTGGACTCTTAACGTCGGCGAGACCAAATGAAAGACTGGGCGATCGTTTCGCTGAACACCTTCGCTCAGTCCGCCTAGACCTACCTGATCTCCCGGTTGCCAAACACTTTAATTCCCCTTCCCATACACACTGACCTTTTGGTCCTATGCCTCCTCCATTGTCAGAGTGAGGCTAAATGCATCTCGTATTTCACTTGGGCAGCTTACAAGCCAATGGTATTAATATTGATTTCTCTTACTTCAAGTAGCCCCTGCATTTCCTCTCCATCCCTCCCCCACCCAAGTCGCACTAGCTTCTCGTTCTCACCAAGCAAAGCTAACAATGGCCTGTTTCCTTTAACATTGTTACTTATTTGCTTATCTTTCATTCACTTGTGCTATATCTCTCTACATCACCATCTATATCTCTTGTTTCCCTTTCCCCCGACTCTCAGATTGAAGAAGGGTCTTGACCCAAACGTCACCCATTCCTCCTCTCCAGAGTTGCTGCCTGTCCCGCTGAGTTCCTCCAGCATTTTGTGTCTAATGACAAGAAACAAGAAAATCAATGTTAAATACTGTCAAGTACCTCACTAAACCAGCTCTTCAAAGTCTCAAAAGCTGAAAGATGCTTATTGACCTTGTGGTCATCAGGCCAGGAACCTTGCTATGCCTGGGGAATTATTGAATAAAAGTATGCTGGTTATCCGCGGAGCCTTGAAGATACATATTCCTACAGAACAACAAAATGGTCCATCTATAAATATTTTTATATATTCTGGCTGCCCCACCACAAAACAACACTGAAGAATCTCAGGAAGTATTTGCCAAATATTTGTCGTACAAAATCATGAGAGGAATGACAAATAATGAAGGGAATAGATTGGGTAGGACACACATAGTCTCGTGCCCAGAGATGGGGAATCAAGAGCCAGAAGACATAGGTTTAAGGTGAGGGGGTTTAAACAGACTATGTGAGCTAAAATGGAGTTGTCAGCTAAATTGGCAGCACCACATTTCAAACCCTGCTTAGGAAAAAACAAGTCGATGTTGTCGAAGAATGTTTGGACTAATTCAAAGGGACCAGTGGATCATGAGGACACCTGCGAGGTCCTTGAAATAAGCTTTGCTTTCCCAGAGACATCCCAGACTAGCTCGGTGTCTGATAGGACACATATTGTAACTCATGCCATTTAAGTACCAAGGAGGTGACACATAATCACCTACTGTTCTTAGAGATAAAAATTATTATATAAATACATGCTTCTACCATGGAGAGCATGAGCTTCATCTTGGGGAGAGAAAAGAGCTTCACCAATGAGCGAGGGAGAGAGAGCGCTTGGACAGTGGTGTGTGTTGGCACCAGCCAGAGCAGACAGGAGGCTCGAATACGCAGAGGGGCGTGAAACCTGTTATTTTGTACTGCTTCATTGATGGTCGATACTTTTTTCTGCGTTTTACTTGTATTTTGCGTGAATAAATAGTTATTTGGGCTCTTCACCATGTGCTTTCTCCATTCATTGATCCAAGGGGTAACTTTTTCACACAGAGGGTGGTGGGTGTATGGAACAAGCTGCCAGAAGAGGTAGTTGAGACGGTTTAGTATCGCAACCTTTAAGAAACATTTAGACAGGTACATTGATATGACAGGTTTAGTGGGATGTGGGCCAAATGCAGGCTGGTGGGATTAGTGTAGCTAGGACATGTTGGTTGGTGTGGGCAAGTTGGACTGAAAGGTCTGTTTCCACCCTGTATGCTCTATGAGTCCATACTCTAGTGCTTTACCTGCACAAAGCATCACAGCGAGGGGGGGGGGGGGGGTGGGGTGGGGGTGGCAGGGGACACCTTGTAACGGGACCTGACACCAGTTTGGAAACGAGCCTTGATGGGGTTGAGCAAGTTAACCAGGTTAGAGGGAAGCACAGGCACTTGCAGATTTATCTGTCGGTGAGTAGTTTGCAATATGCCTAGGGATGATGTGCCAGTTCTCTGAGGGAAACACCGCACATTTACAGTATGTAGCCTGAGAAAAGGTTAGACAGGCTAACTTTGTATCGCTCGTCTTGAGAAGAGAGAGAGAGAGAGAGAGAGAGAGAGAGAGAGAGGAGAGAGAGAGAGAGAGAGAGAGAGAGAGAGGTAGAGGTAAAGAAGCCTGTCCCACTTTCACAGACTTAATTCAAACCTCTAGCCGAGTTTAAAGGACCTAAAAATAAATCAATATCGTGGTAATCTACAAACTCCTACGACCTTCCACGACTATGTTCACGAACTCCTACAAACTCATACGAGTATGTCTACGAATTCCCATGACTATTTTCGATGCCCTCCTTACGAGTAAAACGTTGCAATATCTTTCATCCGACCATTTTTTTACTCGTGGACATTTTTTATCGGGCTTGAAATTATCATCTATTTTGGTATACTGTCCTCTACACACTTGCTGATGAAGCCTGCGACAACAGTGGCATAATGCACCTTCTCAAAGGATGTAAAGATTGTTGACCAACTCATTGCACAGAACTCTAATATTTAGCTTAAGACGGACAGAAACCATCTGGAGGTAGCCTCAAAGAAAGTGCTGGAATAATCAGCGGGTCAGGCAGCATCTTGGAGAAGAGGGAATAGGTGACGTTTCGGGTCGGACTCTGAAGGAGAGTTCTGACCTGAATTGTCACGTCTCCCTTTTCTCCAGATTTGCTGCCTGACCCATTGAGTTACTCCAGCGTTGTGCGTCTATAACAGCATCTGTAATTTAGTATAGTTTAGTTTAGATGCAGCACGGAAACAGGTCCTTTGGCCCACCGAGACCGCACCGAACCAGCAATCACACTAGGGCCAATTTATAATTTTTGCTGCAGCCTATTAATCTACAAACCTGTGCGTTTTTGGAGTGTGGGGGAAGCCAGAACACACAGAGAAATCCGATGTGGTCACACAGAGAGCGTACAAACTTCGTACAGACAGCGCCGTTGTCAGGATCAAACCAGGGTCTTTGGCGCTGTAAAGGGCCTGTCCCACTTTCACGATTAAATTCAAAACCTCTGCCGAGTTTAAAGGACCTAAAATAAAATCAAGATCGTGGTAATCTCCAAACTCCTACGACCTTCCACGACTATGTTCACGAACTCCTACAAACTCATACGAGTATGTCTATGAATTCCCATGACTATTTCGATGTCCTCCTTACGAGTAAATAGTTGCAAATTCTTTCATCCAACCATTTTTTTACTCGTGGACATTTTTTATCGGGCTTGAAAAAACTTCCCGATTTACCTGATGCCACGGGTACCTACGGCTAGCATAACGAGCCGCTACGATATATCTACGAACTCCTACGACCTCCTATGGACTCGTTACGAACATTCTGCGAATTTGAATCAAGGGGAAAACTGGGAGGATTCATGAATTACCTCGTGAAAGTGGGACAGGCCCTTAACTTTATTGAACATTAAGATTCTGTGGGGTCTTGACAGTGCCTAGAACTGGCACTATTTTAAATCACCAGTTTTAATGTGGTGACGAGTGAGTTCTTGAGTGTCATGGATCTTTGGAAACTCTCTTCATCAAAGGCAACTGGGTGTTTGGGTATTTTTAAGACATAAATATTTAGATTCTTGATCAATAAGGAATTGCAAGGTTGCCAAGAGTAGATGAGAGTCCAGAATCCCTGTCCCATCCATCTACTTTCTGATTATACATTTTTTCGAATCCTTCTAATTCAGGAGGTAACGGTGGTGAAGGCAATACGATGGAGGTGTTTGAGGCTTTTCGATAGACACAAGTGCAGGGAATAGAGGGATGTGAGGTCATGTAGAGGCAGATGAGATCAGTTTAACTTGGCATCATGTGGGCCAAAGGATCAGTTCCTGTGCTTAGCCGTTCTGTGTTACAATACGTCAACAAATTGTTGTCTTCCATGCATTTCTTTCAATGTTTGGATTTGTCTTGGCTGGGAAAGGATCCTGATTATGCCAAAGAGAACTTATTTGTCAGCAAGTAATTGGATGCAATACAACCTTCTCCAGTGATGGCATTCTGCTCTCATTACAACTCAGCTGAATTTGCGATCTTCAAATAATATCCTGTAAAAAAGATTCTGGAGTTTAGTGTGCAGTTCTGGAGAATGTACAGAGGAGGTTTACCAGCACGCTGCCTGGATCAGAGGGTAGTAGCTAGAAGGAGAAGTTGGACAAACCTGATTTTTTTCTCTGGAGGTTAAGGGGAGACCTGATAGAAGTTTATACAATTATGAAAGGCATAGATACTGTAGAGAGTCAGAATCTTTTTCCGAGGGTGGAGATGTGTGAGACAACCTTTTCACACAGAAAGTGGTAAGTGTCTGAAATATATTTCCAGGGTGGTGGTGGGAACCAGATACAATAGTGGCATCTGAGGCACTTTTTGACAGGCACATGAATATGCAGAGAGTGGAGGGATATGGATCATGTGCTGGCAGAAAGGGTTAGTATAATTTAGCACACTGTTCAGCGAACGGATCTGTTTGTGTGCTGTACTGTTCTATGTTCAATGTGTAGCCCTACAACCATGTTACAGCTTTATGAAGACTGATTAAAAAAATCTGTTAGACACCATAACTATTGAGAGGTGTGGGTAAAACGCTGGCAATATTGGTTGGCAAGTTGGGCTGAAATGCCAGTTCTTGTACTGTACAACTCTAAAGCTGGATTCCAGAATTATCATATTTCACAATCAAGTTTTCAAATTTTGGACCTCTATCTAATGAGACCCTAAACTTCACATGAATGTCATTGAGTCATACAGTGTGGAAACAGGTCCTTCTGCCAACTTGCCAACACCAGCCAACAGGTCCCATCTACATTAGTCCCATTTGCCTGTATTTGGCCCATATCACTCTAAACCTGTCCTATCCATGTACCTGTCTAATTGCTTCTTCAGCATGTCTTATAACATAAATATTTCTGTACAGTACCATGGGACATGCATGTAACTTAAACGGCTGCACCTGGGTTAAACATTTATTACATGCCTAGAACAACCTTCAGACCCAAAAAGAGTCTTTAACATTAGTTTAAAAAAAGTAGTTGATCAAGTGGAACTCGCAGGCACAAGGTGTAGATTTACGGAGATGTTTGGAACAAACAATGTCAGAGGAGCTGGTCAGTAATGCAGTGCACTTTAGAACATAGAAGTCAAGTGGTCTGTTACCAGTCAATTTACTCAGTTCAAATGCCAGCTCTACAAGTTGAGAAACATCTTTGTCAACATAAAATCATGGCAATGCAAACATCTCTACATTGTTCTGAGAGTTGTGATAAAGAGCTTGAAAAATGCAAATATGAATAATGTTAATTCTTATGCTCTTCGTGGAGCTATTGATTCCAATTAAAATTAGACATCAGAGTCACAAGGTTGCCTCCACCAATCATCAAAACGGGAGCAATTATTGTATGAGAAGGTTTCATTCAAATGAAGGCAGAGCTCTACATTTTAGACTTCATACAACTTATAAATGTCATCCAAGACATTGTTGCAAAATGACATCTCAAATTAGTTGTCAATAATTAACTTCAAGTTGGAGAACTATTAGCAAAGGAGTAGTAACACATTTCTAAAAATTGGAGATGGTGATTTTCCTAATATTGATTCCACATGAACAAATGGCGCTGTTTTGACATCACAATCAGCAGAAAATCACATTGGACTACAATAATGCTCACAAATAAAGCAAGTGATTTTGCCCTTCAGTAAAGAGCAATGGTGCCCAAGAATCCACAAAAAATAAAAACACTGACAAAATACACACCGTTATAAACAATAAATGTATTTTTATTCACATTCATTTCATCACCCCTGATCACACTCACTTTCCTGAGGCCGGCCAGAAGAAGAGTCAAATGGGCTAGGTGTGGCCACAAGCCTAATGTTACATACATCGATTTTACCTGGTCATCCAGAAGTACAACACGCACTGGAGTTTGGATGTTGGTCCTTTTGACTTCCCCCCTGTCTCTGGACTCACCGCTGAATCCAGATGTGGTTCCTAGATTATTGATCTTAATTACTGTAAATGTGTTTCCTAACCTTACTGAGCAAAGTTGCAGCTGCAGTCCATATCTGGCTCCTCATCCTACATCAGCCACAGCCTTGAGGAAAGACCTCCTCATTGAATGAGATTGCTCAGCTTCATTAACAGGTTTTGTCTTTGTCTATTTTAATTAATGCAATTGTTTCAATTAATTTAGGTAAGTTGACTGTGGATTAAATTTAAAATGTTTTTAATTTATTTTCAATAATTAAAAAATATATATATTCACCGTTCCTAAATATCTCTGATCATCAGAAACGTTTAGAGATTGCAGAAAAGGCCTTGCCGTTCTGGTCACTCCAATACAGGAAGGATGTGGAGGCTTTGGAAAGGTTTAGGGGTATCAGTTGCAGGGAGAGGTTTGGCAGACTTGGATTGGTTTCGCTGGAACACTGGAGTGTGGGGAAACCTGAGAGAAGTATATAAAAGTATGTAAAATTATGGGAGGCATAGATAGGGTGAATTTGTTTTTCGGGGTGGTGGTGGAGGGAAAAACGAGAGTGGCATTTAAGAGCTTTTTAGATAGCCATATAGATATAGTGAATGGAGGGATATGACTTGTATGAAAAGTAATTTCACTGCATTAGGACTTCTCACATGCGGCAATAAATTGAACCATTCGCAAGGCCTGAAAATGGTTGACAAAATGGTTGAATACAATCTCTGAAGTTGTTAATACTAAATTGGATCCAGACTCAAAATTAATAATACTTGGAATATCAGAACAAAGTTTAACACTCACAACAAGCCAAAGAAACTTCCTCGATTACAGTATAATACTGGGAAAAAATTAATATTAAAAATTGGAAAGTCCCTATAACCCCCACAATTAAAATGTGGATTGTGGAAATGTCGGAAACCTTACATCTAGAAAGAATTAGACTTCTCTTAATGGACAAACAAGAACTTTTTGATAAAATATGGGCTCCATTCATTAATTATTTGAAGGGATAGATTTGGCCAGCGCGAAAACCCAACTGAAGCTTGAACTCAGGATTAGATGAAAAGTTATACTTTATAATCTACGAACCTATCTCCAATGACGTATTATAAGTAATTCATTCCATCTTTTCTCTTTTTTGATATGTGTAATTCTTTCTTTCTCTTTCTCTCTCTTTCTATCTATATAAAAAAAACACTAGAAGCAGAATTAATCGACAATTGAAAATTTTAATAATGTATGATTGATGTATATGAAAAGTTTTTTACTATAATATGTAACTATACTTTACCGTAATATGTTTGCTTCGAATAAAAATATTAAAAATATTTTTTTGTTAAATGGTTGCATACCTAATGGAGATTAGTTTCTTGCAGGAGGTGTCATGAAGGTGTTTCCAGAGGCTGCAAAAAAACTGTCTTATCATGAACGTATTCAGAGGAAAGTGAGTCAAATAAATGTCCAGAGATATTTTATTCCGTGAGTACCTCCTACTGTGAATTATGAAGCAGCACAATGATTATTCCGACTCAAAAACAAACTGCAAAGCCAGTAAATAATAAAAGTTGCTTTGCAATAACAGAGAGATTTAAAATTCAAATAAAGCTGAAACATTCTTGACACTTGACTGGTTAATTTCAACTAGCTTGTAAGGAATCTAGAGATAAAACATATAATTGTAATTGGAGGCTTTAGATTTGAAATATCCAATTAGCTCCAGAGATTCAATCTGTTGCTGTTGTTGGTGCTGCCACCTACAAGATAAATAAAACAGCATCGCTGGAAGTGAAATAATTTTGATGACTCTTTACAGCTTATTTCCAGAGTTATTGCTCAATTGGATGACAAAGCTATTGCAAAGTTATATAGTATTTCTGATGTAGTTTGAAATACACTGTGGTGCAGCAGTAGAGTTGCTGCCTAATGACCCCAGAAACCTGGGTTCGATTCTGACTATGGGTGCTGTCTGTACAGAGTTTGTACGTTCTCCCCGTAACCGCGTGGGTTTTTTTGGGTTATTTTCTCCCACAATCCAAAGACATATAGGTTTGTAGGTTAATTGGCTTCTGTAAAATTGTAAATTGTCCCTAGTGTGTGTGTAGGATAGTGCAGGTGTATGGGATGATTGGTGGTCGGTGCAGAGTGAGTGGGCTGAAGGGCCTGTTTCCACATTGTATCTCTAGTCTAAAGTCTAAAGAAAGGTTCAGATGTTGGAGACTGAGCAGGGAGGTCTTGCCTGTGAGTGTGGACAATCACAACACAGTTATTAACCATCTTTACTTCTTGTAACCACAGATCATTTGAGTAGCAGGATTAGCGCTGTTGCAATGAGCTGTAGTGGGGATGTTCAGAGAGACCCTGACTTAAGGCTGACTAAATGTATCAGTAAAAAACAAGTGCTGGAAGAATTTAGCTGGCCAGGCAGCTTCTGTGGAGGGGATGTTCAGACAACATTTTGGGTCGGGACCCTTAGTCTGAAATGTTATCTGTTAATTCCTTCCACAGATGCTGTCTGACCTGCTGAGTTGCCCCAACACTTTGTATTTTTGCTCAAGATACCAGCATCTGCAGTCCCTTGTGTCTATGTGTAGCAGTACCTGTCTTATTGATGGTAAGGAATTCTGCCCACCAGGAGCTAGTTGAATGTAAATGTTGGATTAACCAGGGAGTTGTTTACAGCAGGGAGGAGCCAGTTTCAACTGTAAGAAACATTGTAGCTGTGGCTGTTAGATAGCGATTATCCAACTATCAGGTGTGATCCAGCATGCAGCATGGCAGATCGCACTCAGTCTCAATTGATGATCTTGCCTTACAAACAAACCAACAAACCTGGACATGAATATTCATCACCCAACCATTCACAGAATAGTTTATTATAAATGTTTACATACATATTTATACATCTTCAAATTCTAAATTTTTCTGAATTTCATTCTTGCCGTAACATTTTTCCACCATCAGTCTGGTTTAGTTTAGCGTGGAAACAGGCCCTTTGGCCCACCGAGTCTGTACCAACCAGTGATCCCCGCCCATTAACACGATCCTACACACACTAGGGACAATTTACATTTATACCGTCAATTAACCTACAAACCTGTACATCTTTCGTGTGTGGAAGGAAACTGGAGATCCTGGAGAAAACTCACGCAGGTCACGGGGAGAATGTACAAACTCCTTACAGGCAGCACCCGTAGTCAGGATCGAACCCGGGTCTCCGGTGCTGTAAGGCAGCAACTCTACCGCTGCGCCACCCAGTCGCAAACCAAAGCTTTTCCCCCTCATATACTTAATTCATGCCCACCATGCAAGCTACGGTTTTATTCTCAACAGCTTCTTGGAAATACCTTGCTGAAAATCTCAGGTTTAAAACATCTCCTCGAAAACCTTGTTCATCAAACATTGTTTCTCCTAAGACTTGGAATTTGTTGGTTCAGTGTATTGTCACCATTTTCAGGCAGGGTTATGTGCACGAAGAATGGATAAAAATTTAATTTATTGGAAGGTACAGTTTCCTTCAATGGAAAATTCTAGCTGTACCATTGCAAGAAACAGCAGTCTGCCATCATTTCAAAAGCAGCAAGTTCAAACTTTCAGAACTAACTTATATTTGGTGGGAGCATATCTACCAATTGAAATTCAGAGAAATTAAATATTAGTTTAAAACTGTAGCACTTGATGTATGTTACATTAAAACTGAAAATGCTGCACATGTTTGTGTCTTATACTTACAAGTCCACTGCGCTTGCAAATGTCTCCTTATCTCGGTGGCTGCACAACAAGAGAAAGAATTAGCTGAGTTTTATGCTAATAAAATTAAAAAGTCACTGTCAGTGGACTGCTAGCAAAAATTGTAACTGGTGGCAATGACACTAAGAGCTTATTGCTGTCATTTTCACTGCATTAAAACGCACAGGTTTCTTAGTGTCATAGAGTCAAACAGTGTGGAAACAGGCCCTTTAGCCCATCTTGCCCATGCCGACCAACCTGTCCCATCCACACCAGTCCCACCTGCTGTGTTCGGCCCATTTCCTTCTAAACCTATCCTATACATGTACCTATCTAAATGTTTCTTAAATGTTGCAATACTACCTGCCACAACTACCTCCTCCAGACACCAACCATCGTTCCAGACACCAACCATCATATGTGTAAAAATGTTGCCCCTCAGGTTGCTATTAAATCTTCCCCCCCCCCCCCAACTTAAAAGTGATCATTTTAAATGGCGACATTCTTCATTTCAGGAAGCTGTAAAAAAAAGCAAAAAATTAATAACAAGCAAATCCAAAACAGTTCTAACGAGCTCTATTGTGTAACATTAACTTCAGTAATTCAGGCATTAGTGGTTGAGTTTCCAGTATGAGCAGCAGCTCCTTCAGTGCTCGGACTTCAGAAGGAATTATCACAACCAGTGTTGTTTCACCCCCATGGAGAGAGGAGGCAATGAATGAGCTCCTAGCACAGTAATGAAGAAGGGTCTCGACCCGAAACGTCACCCATTCCTTCTCTCCAGAGATGCTGCCTGTCCCACTGAGTTTCACAGCTTTTTGCGTCTATCTTCAGTTTAAACCAACATCTGCAATTCCTTCCTACACAGTAACGAGAGGGAGGGTCTCAGTGTCTGTGAAGGTGAAGGGAGGAGTAGCAGAAGAGCCTGCACTGACATCTGGAGGACAATGCATGTGGCTGACATCCTCCATTGGATGTCAGACAGTGGCAGAGAAGATGGTTGTCAGGACATGAGTGTCCTTATCCATACCAGCATTTTGGGAAGCCTTGGAACAACAACCAAAAACCCCTATCATGTTTGAATGTAATAACAAGAAACAGCAGATGCTGCTTTATACCGATGAGAGACATAAAATGCTATAGTACGGGATGACAGATGGCACAATGGGCTAAGTGTTCGGCTGGCAACCGGAAGGTAGCTGGTTCGAATCCCGCTTGGAGTGCATACTGTCGTTGTGTCCTTGGGCAAGACACTTCACCCACCTTTGCCTGTGTGTGTCCTTGGGCAAGACACTTCACCCACCTTTGCCTGTGTGTGTGAATGTAATTATGTGAAGCACTTTGGGGTCAATGCAAGTTGATTAAAAATGTGCTATATAAATAAAGAAATTTTTATTTAGTAACGCAGCAAGTCAGGCGGCATCTCTGGCGCCCATGGATAGTTTAGTTTAGTTTAGAGATACAGCACAAAAACAGACTCTTCCACCTTCGAGTTCACACCGACCAGTGATCACCCTGTAGACTAAAGGGGCTGTCCCACTGCTCGAGCTAATTCAAGAGTTCTCCCGAGTTCCCCTGATTCGAACTCGGAGAATTACGTAATAGCCGCTCGTAGGTACTCGGTACATGTTGAAAAATCTTCACGAGTCTTCACGAGCTTACCGCGTTTCCCGAGTACCTGCCGTTAGCATTACGAGCCGCTAAGAGACGTCCCGAGCTCCGACGTACCCCCTACGTACATCTACGTGCTTACCACGAGTTTGATTTTTTTTTTAACTCGGGAGAGCTCTTGAATTAGCTCGTACAGTGGGACAGCCCCTTAACACTATCCTACACACTAGGGACAATTTGCAATTCTTACCGATACAAATTAACCTACAAACCTGTACGTCTTTGGAGGATGGGAGGAGACCAGAGCACCCGGGGAAACCCCACGCAGTCACGTGGAAAACGTACAAACGCCGTACAGGCAGCACCCGTAGTCAGGATCGAACCCGGGTCTCTGGTGCTGTAAGGCAGCAACTCTACCGCTACGCTAATGTGCCACCGGTGGTGACGTTTCGGCAGGGGACCCTCCCACAATATGTGATGTTACCTGACCCGCTGAGTTACTCCAGTATTTTGTGTCTGCCCCTATTATATTTGAGTGGATGAGAAGTGGTATTTATCAAAAATATAAGGCTCCCCATTTCACATGTAGAGCTTTTCCTGACTTCTGCAGTTCTGTTTAAAACCTGAGCAGCAAATTGACTTATTTGGCATTAATCAGTAGAGGCAGCCTGCAAAGACTCTAAGGTATGATTTCTAAAACCGAGGGTGGCTCTGACCTCCACTGTGAGAGCACTGCAGGCACTGTGGTTGTTGCAAATCTTTACAGACACCTGAGGCAGCACAGTGGCACAGCTGGTATAGCTGCTGCCTCACTGCACGAGAGACCCGGGTTCGATCCTGACCTCGGATGCTGTCTTTGTAGAGTTGGCACATTCTCCCTGTGACTATGTTAGTTTCCTTCTGGTGTTCCGTAGGGTTAGTAGGTTAATTGGCTCTCTGTAAAAATTTCCCCTCGTATGTAGAGATTGGATGAGAAAGTGGGACAGCGCAGAACTAGTGTGCACGGGCGATCGATGATCAACATGGTTCAATGGGCCGAAGGGCCTATTTCCATGCTCTATCTTTAAAGTAAACTCAAACTAAAATCTCACTCACAACATCCCACCAAGGTATCACCTTCTTTCATTTATATCTTTCCTTTAAAAAAAAATAATTTCTATGGTTTAATTGGCCTGTGAATGCTAAAGCACGAGGAATAGAGCAGGGCCGACCAGTGACAATTGAATCTCGTAGAAAAAAATGTCTGCTTTGTCCAAATGTAATTGCTCCACAACCAGTTAGATATGTTTTCAATTCAAAATGTCTAAGCTCTGTAATTCACGACCTAACTCCCTCTATTTCTCTACCCACCCTTAATACTGTATGTTCCCCGAAATTCATTTGTGCTAATGGTTCAGCTTGAGCTAAACGTTAGCTGATATTTCCATTAGAAATGCCAACTATTTCCAATCCTTAGTTCAACATGATGGAAGTTTGGCTAACATGCAGAACAGCAAACCACATTTATTTGAAAGGGATTAACAACCTTATTAAAAGGCTGAAGGCCGGGGGTTTATTAAGTTGTCAAATTTTAAGATTTAAAAAATATCAATGATTAACTGCTGAGGTTTTAAGGCACATATAATTAAATATGTTTATGTACCATTTTAAAATCAGAGACATTTACAATTCCAAAATTTGGTTGATGGCAGCTCGGTGTCAAAGACCACCCGGTTGTTCTTAGGTCTGGGCCACAAGATGTGGGGCTGCAGCTTGCTTGCAGTAAGGAGCCTGCTCTGCCTAATGGGTAAACCACTCAAGGACAAAGAGCAGCACTGCCGGCCCCTCTGCATTGAAGGACAGGTCAGTGCTGCGGGACAGGCACCAAGTTCAGACACTGAGGTAGGTTTACAATTTAGACCATAATCTCCACGCGCATCTTGATGTCAAGATTTGGCTTGAAAATACTCCCTGAAAGCATCTTGGCATATTTCCCCCACCTGTTTTAGTCTCCTAATCTGAGGAAAGACATTCTTGCCATAGAGGGAGTACAGAGAAGGTTCACCAGACTGATTCCAGGGATTCAGGACTTTCATATGAAGAAAGACTGGATAGACTCGGCTTGTACTCGCTAGAATTTAGAAGATTGAGGGGGGGATCTTATAGAAACTTACAAAATTCTTAAGGGGTTGGACAGGCTAGATGCAGGAAGATTGTTCCCGATGTTGGGGAAGTCCAGAACAGGGGTCACAGTTAAGGATAAGGGGGAAATCTTTAGGACCAAGATGAGGAAAACATTTTTCACACAGAGGGTGGTGAATCTCTGGAATTCTCTGCCACAGAAGGTAGTTGAGGCCAGTTCATTGGCTATATTTAAGAGGGAGTTAGATGGGGCCCTTGTGGCTAAAGGGATCAGGGGGTATGGAGAGAAGGCAGGTACAGGATACTGAGTTGGGTGATCAGCCATGATCATATTGAATGGCGGTGCAGGCTCGAAGGGCCGAATGGCCTACTCCTGCACTTATGTTTCTATGTTTCTATGTTAAAAGTACTATATGAATATGTCAAGGTTATGGAATGAAGAATATATTGCAGAAAATAATGAGCCAGACAACAGGCCTTTTATGGCCAGCTGCACTTTGACATGCAACTTGGACTACAAAAATGGCACCAAAAGGTGGCGACTCGTGTATATGTCCTCAGTGGACTAGTTCTATACCTTTGTACTCAATCTGCAATTGTGTTTATGTATTGTACTAAATTACTAACCTGTGTGCAAAAAATGTCACTATACCTCGGCAACTGTGGTAATGAAGAACTATTGAACCATTGAAACACCAGGGGCGCCGTACGATTGGAAGCCTCGCCAACAGTCTGTCTGTTTTTTTATCTTCTTTTTGTTATTTTTAGTGTGTTTTAAAAGTTTGTGTAAATGTTCCCTGGTTTGTTTATGTGGGGGCGGGGGAGGGGGTCGGGGAAAACTTATTTTCAGTCTCTTACCTTGCCGGAGATGCGATTGTTTTTCGGATTGTATCTCCAGTCGCTCTGCGGCTTAACATCATGGAGCTGGAGGCCTGCTCGGGACTGCTTAAAGCCCCACCGCAAGGCGTGGACTTACCACCGGGGCCGATTCCTTGCCTGGGATTGCTCCAACTGCGGCCAGTGGATTTAGGGCTCGCAGTCTCGGGAGAGACCGAGTCGGGAGCTCCGGAAGGCCGCAAGACGTTCGAACAGCCCCGATCCGGGGTCAGATCACCCGGCGCGGGGGAGCTGAGAATCCCCCCGATGCAGGAGCTGATCACCACCCGACAAGGAGGCCCGCCGCCAGCTACGGGAGTAAGATCGTCCCGTCAACGGGAGGCTCGAGGCCCCTTACTGCGGGAGAACAAAGAAGGGAAGAGATTGAACTATTTTTCGCTTTCCATCACTGAGGAATGTGGAAGTCACTGTGGTGGATGTTTATGTTAAAATGTATTTTGTGTGTTCTGTTGCTTTTTTATTTGTATGACTGACTTGGCAAATGAAATTCGTCATATGTCGCAATCTACATGGTGAAAAATAAAACAGAATCTTTTGAGTTCATCGTTCCACATAAACTGCACCTTCAGATAGACAATAGACAATAGACTATAGGTGCAGGAGTAGGCCATTTGGCCCTTTGAGTCAGCACCGCCATTCAATGTGATCATGCTGATCATCCACAATCAGTACCCCGTCCTGCCTTCTCATATCCCTTTACTCCGCTATCTTTAAGAGCTCCATCTGGCTCTCTCTTGAAAGCATTATGGAGGTCAGTCCATGTGAGGAATCAAACATATTGTTGTATGTACTTTCAATCAACTCATCAAATATCTCCGGTGGCTTGTTTGGTAATGTAACTAGCAACATGTGGTCTCCATACATGTTGAGAGAAGCTCTGAGATCATGATTGTCCAGCCAGCTAAACCTGACCACACTACAAGGCTACCACCAGGGAACATTTGAATATTTTTTACTTAAACAATAAACTTTACTCATAAAAATATATACCACAGAAGCCTGTGGAGGCCAAGCCAATTAATAATTTTAAGGTGGAGATAGATAGGTTCTTGATTATCAACAGTGTCAAGGATTATGGGGAGATGGCAGGAGAATGGGGTTTGAGAGGGAAAGATAGATCAGCCATCATTGAATGGTGGAGTAGACTTGATGGGCCCATTTGGCCTAACTGCTCATGAAACTTAGAACTTATAAATGGAAATGGTTCATGACTGTCTTGAGGTGGGAGGTTGCAACCTTCACGTGGTCCACCCTGTTTCAACTAATGCAATCAACCCGACATGCACAAACAAAAAGATCAAAGAGAACAAGTTGACCTACAACTTTAGGCTGTGCACGTCATACACAAAGAGAAGAAGACTGTCTTTATATTCATGGTGTTGTCCGATCTATACATTCAGAGTATTGTCAAATCAGTACATTCACAGTGTCATTGAGTTAATACATTTTGTGCACAAAGCAGCAATGGCACTCATGTGGCCTCTTTGAACCAGAGAACCCATTGAAGTGGTGTATAGCAACAAGGGTGAATCTGTGCTGAGAGAAATTATTGGATATTTGTATGTAGCTGACATGGAGGGCAGGGCTTAAGCACTGAAGCTTCACTGCTAACTACCATTGATAGATTTGAGTTTAGTTTAATTTAGTTTAGAGATACAGGCCCTTCGGCCCACCAAGTCCACACCGACCAACGATCACCGCACACTAACACTATCCTACACACACTAGGGACAATTTATATTTATGCCAAGCCAATCAACCTACAACCTGTACGTCTTGGAGTGTGGGAGGAAACTGGAGAACCCGGAGAAAACCCATGTGGTCCGGGGAGAACGTACAAACTCCGTACCGACAAGCACTCGTGGTCAGGATCGAACCCAGGCCTCTGGCGCTGTAAGGCAGCAACTCTACCACTGCACCACCGTGCGCACACTTTTGGACCAAATTGTCATTTCATTTTTGTTTTGAACTTATTTAAGTTTGCTTCCATGTTTTAATTATCTGGAAATTTCACATCTGACAAAATGCTATCAAGTATGTACACTGCCACCTAATGCCATATTATTGTTTGCCTTTCAGAAAGCACAAGATATCATGGTGAAATCCCACGATTTGCAACAGCCTCTACAAAAGGTTATAACAAGGAGCTGCAGATGCTGGTTTATCCCAAAGAAAGGCACAAAATCTGAAGAAGGCTCCCAACCCGAAATGTCACCTATCCATGTTCTCTCGATGTGCTGCCTGACCTGCTGAATTACTCCAGCGTTTGGTGTCCTTCTAAGTAAAGTTGACTGTTCATCTGTATTCACCAGCCTGCACGCCACACCAAAAGGTATATGATGTGAAATGAGAGAATATTCAGTCTGTATTTAGAAATTGGTTTTTGGTATGAATTGGGACAGATTACTGGGGGGGGTGGGGGGGGGGGGGGGGGGGGGCTGGGAGAAGGCAACACTTTAACAATCTGTCTTCTGGCAACTCTGGCATTGCCTTGGTTTGTAGGTCAAACGCCTCTACTCCCTGTGAACATTGAGGGGATTTGGACTTAACAGGTGTACGGCAGAGAGCATATTGATTGGTTGCTTCCATGGCCTGGTTCGGCAACTCAACGCTCAGGGAACGAAGAAGTTTGAAAAAAGTGGTGAACACTGCCCGCCCATCAAGGGTTCTGACCTCTCCTCCATCAAAGGGATCAACAGAGTCCACTGCCTCAACAAGGTAGCCATCAACATCAGAGACCACACCACCCTGGCTCTGTTCTCATTTCACTCCTACCTTCGGGAAGAAGGTTGTTTGTGTGTGTGTGTGTGTGTGTGTGTGTGTGTGTGTGTGTGTGTGTGTGTGTGTTGTGTGTGTGTGTGTGTGTGTGGTGTGTGTGTGTGTGTGTGTGTGGTGTGTGTGTGTGTGCTGAACTTTATTGTTGGTGTTATTATGGGCTTTACAGAGTTCTATCTTTACATATCTGTTGCGCTGCTGCAAGTAAGAATTTAATTGTTCTGTTTTCGGGAGATATCACAATAAAACACTCTTGACTATGACTTTGGACTTGATTGTATCAGCTCTAGCCCATCTATTTGAATGTACTGCCATCAGTTAATGTTATCGGTGACGGAAAATCATTTACTATTCAGTGGTGTGAATTACAAATGTGCAGCAAAACACATAAACTGTGCATGCCACAAACATCATACAACTATACAAAATAGATTTGTTTATATGTAGGAAAAAGTCAGTAAGTCTCTGACAATGTTGTTGCTGTATAACATGTCTGACTAGAGTTGGTGAATCTACATTCTGGATAATAACATTTCTGCTTGAGGTTTTACATTCTTGCTTTTAGAGACTCAAATATTATCTCACATTCTGCTCATTATTGGCAGAACCCTTTGCAACGGAACGCAGCTGCTGCAGAATGTTGCATCAATTTGACTTCAATAACTTTAATATTCCATTGTAATTTTTTAGCCTTATTCAAACATAGATACATTTCTCAACAGTGTCTTTCTCACAATTATCTTTTTGCAAGTGCGATACATCACAAAAATCCATTTTTTTCCTCAATGTTCTACACGCTCAGGACATCTAGTCCTAACTGATATATAGTGAATACTTAACTCAGTGTGAATGTTACATGAGTCATCATTAAATTTCTGTACGCAACAACATTGATTTTAACGTTGCTGTAGTGAATGTGATATGTCTGTTTACATTTGAATCCAGTTACGTGAATAATCCTTCAATAAGTACCGCCACAAATATGATGCAAAACACCAAAAAAATGATTGTAGACAAAGTGCTGGAGAAAACCCAGCGGGTGCGGCAGCATCTTTGGAGCGAAGGAAATAGGCAACGTTCGACCCGAACGTTGCCTATTTCCTCGCTCATAGATGCTGCCGCACCCGCTGAGTTTCTCCAGCACTTTTGTCTACAATCATTTTTTGGTGTTTTGCATGAGTTTCTCCAGCACTTTTGTCTACCTTCGATTTTCCAGCATCTGCAGTTCTTCTTAACCAATAATAATTGTTTGGTTATTTTTACAATTATTTCTACAATATAATACACGTAAATTGTTTTTTTAACATGTGACCTGCTAGGTTAGATACAGCTACAGAGGGTTCAGCGGCTTTTTTTTGATAAGGCACGTTGAAGTGTGGTGTAAAAGTAATATCCTTAAACTTGCATTTGCAGCCCCTTATACTAGTAATCGTCATGCAGAAAATGTTGGCAAAACATCTGTCAGAAATTAGTGACATTTCTTACAGAAAATCAGCTAGGACTCTACTGCCAAATTGTAGATGGGATGTCCCTACGTTCTGCACTAGACTAATAAAAGACATGCATTCACTCCTGTGCCATCGTCGACTGTCTCACTGAGTGAATCTCTAGTGAACAACCAGAAACCGTATTGCACTGCACACCTTAAGTTCTGTGTTATTTTTTTAAAAGATAGACACAAAAAAGCTGCAAACTCAGCGGGTCAGGCAGCATCTCTGGAGAAAAGGGATAGGTGACGTTTCCAGTCGAGACCCTTCTTCAGACTGAGAGTCAGGGGAGAGGAAAGAGAGAACGAGATTCTCAGTGAAGAAGGGTCGACCACAAAACTGTCGCCTATCCTTTTCTCCAGAGATGCTACTTGTCCGGCTGGATTACACCAGCTTTTTGTGTCTCCCTTTGGTTTATACCAGCATCTGCAGCTCCTTCCGACATACTTATTTTTTAAAGAAGTGTTTTCTGCAGCAGTGATATGTAAGCAGGCGAGCAAATTCAGATGTTTAGAAGTTGCTGTTCAGGATACTTTGTTAAAGTGCAAAATTATCTGTAGAAGTCAGTGTGATCAAAGCTATTCTGCCAGCTCTGCAGCAGGAAGATGCAAAAAATGTCTGAATTCTCTTGGTGCCACACACAAATGCGTACCTTCCTGTTTAACTATGTGTTAAGGTATACACTAATGCTGCCTCTTTTGTCATCGTGGACTGTTTCCCGTCAACACAAGGGGAGACCAAGCTTCTGTAGGCAGCACTTTGCTTGTGATGCTGTTTAAGAGAGGGGTAAGAATGCTAGTTAATCAGAACAGATCTTGGCTGAAATAACAGCAGGAGAAACCCTCTACTATATTCACCATTTACTAAAAGCAATATTCCACGTTAATCTTGTACAACTATACCACAAAATCTAAGAGCTGACCAAACTAAGATATTTATTGAAATATCACAAAACTTACATCACTCTGAGCTAAGCATGGGTGAACTGAAGCCTTCACCTACAGATGGCTTAATGTATAGAAAGGAAGGATAGCACAGTGACGCAGCGAGAGAGATGCTGCCTTAAGGGCCTGTCCCACTTTCATGAGGTCATTCACGAATTCTCCCGAGTTTTCCCCTTGATTCAAACTCGCAGAATGTTCGTAACGAGTCCGTATGAGGTCGTAGGAGTTCGTAGATACTGTATATCGTAGCGGCTCGTTATGCTAGATGTAGGCACTCGTGGCATCAGGTAAGTCGGGACAGTTTTGCCAGCCTGATAAAACATGTCCATGAGTAAAAAATGGTCGGGATGAAAGAATTTGCAACTTTTACTCGTAAGGAGGGCATCGAAATAGTCATGGAATTTCGTAGACATACTCGTATGAGTTTGTAGGAGTTCGTGAACATAGTCGTGGAAGGTATAGGAGTTCGTAGATTACCACGATCTTGATTTTATTTAGGTCCTTTAAACTCGCCAGAGGTTTTGAATTTAATCGTGAAAGTGGACAGGCCCTTTACAGCGCCAAAGGCCCTGGTTTGATCCTGGCAACGGGCGCTGTCTGTACGAAGTTTGTACGCTCTGCTGTGTGACACACATCAGATTCTCTGTGTGTTCTGCTTCCCTCCACACTCCAAAAAACGCACAGGTTTGTAGATTAATAGGCTGCAGCAAAAATTATAAATTGGCCCTAGTGTGATTGCTGGTTCGGTGCGGAACTCGGTGGGCCAAAGGACTGTTTCCATGCTGCATTAAACTAAACTATACTAAACTACAGATGCTGTTATAGACGCACGAGCTGTGAGTAGTAACTCAATGGGTCAGGCAGCAAAATCTGGAGAAAAGGGAGACGTGACAATTCAGGTCAGAACCTTCCTCAGAGTCCGACCCAAAATGTCACCTATTCCTCTTCTCCAAAAAGATGCTGCCTGACCCGCTGAGTTATTCCAGCACTTTCATTGAGGCTACCTCAGATGGCTTCTGTCTGTCTTAAGCAAATATTAGTAGTTCTGTGCAATGAGTGGTCAACAATCTTTACATCCTTTGAGAAGGTGCATTATGTCACTGTCTGTCGCAGGCTTCATCAGCAAGTGTGTATTGAGGACAGTGTACCAAAAAGATGATAATTGTCCCCCATAATGTAAACCATGGATGAACAGTGAGTCCACTCCCAGGTGATGTCTAAGTCCAACATTCATGTCAAACAATCCCGAACAAATATGAGGAAACCTCTCTACAACCTTCACAGAGCCATCCCTGAAGAACACTGAGGAAGTTCAGCATGTCCCAATGGACATGCAAATTTTCACATATGCATCATGGAAAGCTTCGCAGCTTGGTTGGAAAACAGTTCTGCCCAAGACTGTAAGAAATTGCAGGGTTGTAGACAAAGCCCAATCAATCACACGAACAGGGGACCGCTCACCATTGTCTCCATTCACATTCAGTGTGGGCATCAGGAAGAAGCAGTAAATAAATCAAAGACTTGTCCCATCCCGCCTAATCCTTCATTCACTGCTCCCGTACAATCAGAGCAGATACAGAAGTTTGAAAGCGCACACCACGAAACTCTGGAAAACAGCTGGCTTCTTCCCCTCGTTATGAACATCTGAACAGTCCTCCATAAGCTAGGATACTGTCAGATCCGCGTCTACAACATGGTCTATGGGGAACTTCGATGCTTGAGAACTATATAATGGATCTCTTTTCTTCCCCTTTGCTCTATATGGCACTTGAAATTTGACTTGATTGTATTGATGTATAGTATTTTGGCGGATGA